>NW_027077633.1:0-345708 GCF_963924675.1 Phocoena phocoena | reverse complement strand
CCCTGGCAAAAGGGCCATCTGAAAAAAGTGTAAAATCCAGAAAGGTAGGACAGGATATGGAGAACAGGGAGCCTTGTTATGCTGATTGGCAGGATGTAAATTGCCAGCAGCCACCCTGGAGAAGTGTATGGTGTTTCCTGAAACACGAAAGAAACAAAGCAACACAGCCTATGGCACTTCCACTTATGGTCCTATAGCTTACGGAAATTAAAATCAAAAACAGACAGCCACCCCAATATTTGAGACGGCTGTGTTCACAAGAAGCTCGTCTACAGTATCAGGTAAATATCCCAGAAAGCAAAAAATGGATAAAGAACTTGTGGCACGTACGTACAATGCAATATCACTCAGCAATGAAATCTGTGTCATCAGGCCCGTAGCGGCATAGTGAGTGGATGCAGGTACGGTGATTCTACGTGAACTACGTCACACAGAAAAAGAAACATCATAAGATATCACGAATACACGGAATGTAAACTTGACTACACATGAACTGAATTACAAAATAGAAAAGGGTCTCAAATTTAGAAAACCAACTAGTGCTTGCTTATGGGGAAAGGTGCCTTGGGGTGCTGCATAAAACCAGAGACTGAAATTAGCACAGATAACTTTCCATAAGCCCAATATGTAATAGACAAGTCCTACTCCTTGCTCAACGAAATGGACCCAACACCACATATTCAACGCCTAGGAATATACCTGACTAGGAAGAATCTTAAAACCCATGGATATATATGTCTCCGTAAGAGAATCAAGGGTGTGTACAGCGGCCGAAAGGCAGCAGTGAAAATCCGATAAATCCCATTATCAAAATAAATTTCGAAAACAAAACACAAAGACAGTGAAATAGAGAGCAATTCTTAAATAATTCACTCAGGGCATGTGATGCAACCGGGATTGACCACATCTACACCCAGAGCTGGTTGAGACATAAGGCTGGACACTTCAGGCTGATAGCATTGGTGAGTTTAGGTGAGCAAATGCACACCCTTTGAAGTCATACTGTATGGTACCTATTCCATGGGTCCCAACTCTTCAGGTTCAAGGGATTCTTCCTCCAGCTAAAACATGCATGTGAAACCCACAGTATGGTCCACCGTGTTATGGGGAAATGATTTAAAATGCATCTCAGTTTTCGTATCCTGGTCCTCGGGTTCACCATTCCAGATGATTTACTAACAGTCTCCCTGCTTGGAGAGTCAGTGCCTTTAACCTCCTGTTTGGCACAGCTTGCAATTTCTGTGCAAGATGAACAGGAATAGGGAGAACCAATGAGAGACTAGCTGTAGGTGTCTGCACGGGCAAATGTAACGCTCATTTCCCACCAGGAAGAGGAATTTACCAAAGGCTCAGCATGCCCTGCCCGAAACAGATTAGGGCCTGAAGCAATCCTGCGGTTTTGTGCCCAGTTCACAAGAAAGCGAGTTGAAGAAAGGAGCTCAGGGGCACTGTAATTCACAAACCTGCAGAGTTATAAATGACAGCTATCCTCCAAAAATATATTGAAGTAAGCCTGCGAAGGGGACTTGAAAGCGGGGCAGAATTTCAGGAAAACGATTGCAGGGGGTAGACTGGAATTGCCCTGAAAGCATAGGAAAAGAGGCAGAACGTCGACAATGATGCACTTGGCCAAAAAGGGCGTATGCGTTTTTTCCTGAATATATTCAGGAAAAAACGCATACGCCCTTTTTGGCCAACCAAGCAAGCCTGTAAAGGAAATCTGCACTACAATGAAGTCTCACTGCCGCCCAGGCAAGAGGGCCATCTGAAAAAAGTGTAAAATCCAGAAAGGTAGGACAGGATATGGAGAACAGGGAGCCTTGTTATGCTGATTGGCAGGATGTAAATTGCCAGCAGCCAGCCTGGAGAAGTGTATGGTGTTTCCTGAAACACATAAGAAACAAAGCAACACAGTCTATGGCACTTCCACTTATGGTCCTATAGCTTACGGAAATTAAAATCAAAAACAGACAGCCACCCCAATATTTGGGACGGCTGTGTTCACAAGAAGCTCGTCTACAGTAACAGGTAAATATCCCAGAAAGCAAAATATGGATAAAGAAGTTGTGGCACGTACGTACAATGCAATATCACTCAGCAATGAAATCTGTGTCATCAGGCCCGTAGCGGCATAGTGAGTGGATGCAGGTACGGTGATTCTACGTGAACTACGTCACACAGAAAAAGAAACATCATAAGATATCACGAATACACGGAATGTAAACTTGACTACACATGAACTGAATTACAAAACAGAACAGGGTCTCAAATTTAGAAAACCAACTAGTGCTTGCTTATGGGGAAAGGTGCGTTGGGGTGCTTCATAAACCAGAGACTGAAATTAGCACAGATAACTTTCCATAAGCCAAATATGTAATAGACAAGACCTACTCCTTGCTCAACGAAATGGACCCAACACCACATATTCAACGCCTAGGAATATACCTGACTCGGAAGAATCTTAAAACCCATGGATATATATGTCTCCGTAAGAGAATCAAGCGTGTGTACAGCGGCATAAACGCAGCAGTGAAAATCCGATAAATCCCATTATCAAAATAAATTTCAAAAAAAAATCATAAAGACAGTGAAATAGAGAGCAATTCTTAAATAATTCACTCAGGGCATGTGATGCAACCGGGATTTAACACATCTACACCCAGAGCTGGTTGAGACATAAGGCTGGACACTTCAGGCTGATAGCATTGGTGAGTTTCGGTGAGCAAATGCAGACCCTTTGAAGTCATACTGCATGGTACCCATTCCATGGGTCCCAACTCTCCAGGTTCAAGGGATTCTTCCTCCAGCTAAAACATGCATGGGAAACCAAGAGTATCGTCCACCATGTGATTGGGAAATGATTTAAAATGCATCTCAGTTTTCGTATCCTGGTCCTCGGGTTCACCATTCCAGATGCTTTACTAACACTCTCCCCGCTTGGAGAGTCAGTGCCTTTAACCTCCTCTTTGGCACAGCTTGCAATTTCTTTGCAAAATGAACAGGAATAGGGAGAACCAATGAGAGACTAGCTGTAGGTGTCTGCACGGGCAAATGTAACGCTCATTGCCCACCAGGAAGAGGAATTAAACAAAGGCTCAGTGTGCCCTGCTGGAAACAGATTAGGGCCTGAAGCAATCCTGCGGTTTTGTGCCCAGCTCACATGAAAGCGAGTTGAAGAAAGGAGCTCAGGGGCACTGTAATTCACAAACCTGCAGAGTTATAAATGACAGCTTTCCTCCAAAAATATATTGAAGTAAGCCTGCGAAGGGGACTTGAAAGCGGGGCAGAATTTCAGGAAAACGATTGCAGGGGGTAGACTGGAATTGCCCTGAAAGCATAGGAAAAGAGGCAGAACGTCGACAATGATGCACTTGGCCAAAAAGGGCGTATGCGTTTTTTCCTGAATATATTCAGGAAAAAACGCATACGCCCTTTTTGGCCAACCAAGCAAGCCTGTAAATGAAATCTGCACTACAATGAAGTCTCACTGCCCCCCTGGCAAAAGGGCCATCTGAAAAAAGTGTAAAATCCAGAAAGGTAGGACAGGATATGGAGAACAGGGAGCCTTGTTATGCTGATTGGCAGGATGTAAATTGCCAGCAGCCACCCTGGAGAAGTGTATGGTGTTTCCTGAAACACGAAAGAAACAAAGCAACACAGCCTATGGCACTTCCACTTATGGTCCTATAGCTTACGGAAATTAAAATCAAAAACAGACAGCCACCCCAATATTTGAGACGGCTGTGTTCACAAGAAGCTCGTCTACAGTATCAGGTAAATATCCCAGAAAGCAAAAAATGGATAAAGAACTTGTGGCACGTACGTACAATGCAATATCACTCAGCAATGAAATCTGTGTCATCAGGCCCATAGCGGCATAGTGAGTGGATGCAGGTACGGTGATTCTACGTGAACTACGTCACACAGAAAAAGAAACATCATAAGATATCACGAATACACGGAATGTAAACTTGACTACACATGAACTGAATTACAAAATAGAAAAGGGTCTCAAATTTAGAAAACCAACTAGTGCTTGCTTATGGGGAAAGGTGCCTTGGGGTGCTGCATAAAACCAGAGACTGAAATTAGCACAGATAACTTTCCATAAGCCCAATATGTAATAGACAAAACCTACTCCTTGCTCAACGAAATGGACCCAACACCACATATTCAACGCCTAGGAATATACCTGACTAGGAAGAATCTTAAAACCCATGGATATATATGTCTCCGTAAGAGAATCAAGGGTGTGTACAGCGGCCGAAAGGCAGCAGTGAAAATCCGATAAATCCCATTATCAAAATAAATTTCGAAAACAAAACACAAAGACAGTGAAATAGAGAGCAATTCTTAAATAATTCACTCAGGGCATGTGATGCAACCGGGATTGACCACATCTACACCCAGAGCTGGTTGAGACATAAGGCTGGACACTTCAGGCTGATAGCATTGGTGAGTTTAGGTGAGCAAATGCACACCCTTTGAAGTCATACTGTATGGTACCTATTCCATGGGTCCCAACTCTTCAGGTTCAAGGGATTCTTCCTCCAGCTAAAACATGCATGTGAAACCCACAGTATGGTCCACCGTGTTATGGGGAAATGATTTAAAATGCATCTCAGTTTTCGTATCCTGGTCCTCGGGTTCACCATTCCAGATGATTTACTAACAGTCTCCCTGCTTGGAGAGTCAGTGCCTTTAACCTCCTGTTTGGCACAGCTTGCAATTTCTGTGCAAGATGAACAGGAATAGGGAGAACCAATGAGAGACTAGCTGTAGGTGTCTGCACGGGCAAATGTAACGCTCATTTCCCACCAGGAAGAGGAATTTACCAAAGGCTCAGCATGCCCTGCCCGAAACAGATTAGGGCCTGAAGCAATCCTGCGGTTTTGTGCCCAGTTCACAAGAAAGCGAGTTGAAGAAAGGAGCTCAGGGGCACTGTAATTCACAAACCTGCAGAGTTATAAATGACAGCTTTCCTCCAAAAATATATTGAAGTAAGCCTGCGAAGGGGACTTGAAAGCGGGGCAGAATTTCAGGAAAACGATTGCAGGGGGTAGACTGGAATTGCCCTGAAAGCATAGGAAAAGAGGCAGAACGTCGACAATGATGCACTTGGCCAAAAAGGGCGTATGCGTTTTTTCCTGAATATATTCAGGAAAAAACGCATACGCCCTTTTTGGCCAACCAAGCAAGCCTGTAAATGAAATCTGCACTACAATGAAGTCTCACTGCCCCCCTGGCAAAAGGGCCATCTGAAAAAAGTGTAAAATCCAGAAAGGTAGGACAGGATATGGAGAACAGGGAGCCTTGTTATGCTGATTGGCAGGATGTAAATTGCCAGCAGCCACCCTGGAGAAGTGTATGGTGTTTCCTGAAACACGAAAGAAACAAAGCAACACAGCCTATGGCACTTCCACTTATGGTCCTATAGCTTACGGAAATTAAAATCAAAAACAGACAGCCACCCCAATATTTGAGACGGCTGTGTTCACAAGAAGCTCGTCTACAGTATCAGGTAAATATCCCAGAAAGCAAAAAATGGATAAAGAACTTGTGGCACGTACGTACAATGCAATATCACTCAGCAATGAAATCTGTGTCATCAGGCCCGTAGCGGCATAGTGAGTGGATGCAGGTACGGTGATTCTACGTGAACTACGTCACACAGAAAAAGAAACATCATAAGATATCACGAATACACGGAATGTAAACTTGACTACACATGAACTGAATTACAAAATAGAAAAGGGTCTCAAATTTAGAAAACCAACTAGTGCTTGCTTATGGGGAAAGGTGCCTTGGGGTGCTGCATAAAACCAGAGACTGAAATTAGCACAGATAACTTTCCATAAGCCCAATATGTAATAGACAAGTCCTACTCCTTGCTCAACGAAATGGACCCAACACCACATATTCAACGCCTAGGAATATACCTGACTAGGAAGAATCTTAAAACCCATGGATATATATGTCTCCGTAAGAGAATCAAGGGTGTGTACAGCGGCCGAAAGGCAGCAGTGAAAATCCGATAAATCCCATTATCAAAATAAATTTCGAAAACAAAACACAAAGACAGTGAAATAGAGAGCAATTCTTAAATAATTCACTCAGGGCATGTGATGCAACCGGGATTGACCACATCTACACCCAGAGCTGGTTGAGACATAAGGCTGGACACTTCAGGCTGATAGCATTGGTGAGTTTAGGTGAGCAAATGCACACCCTTTGAAGTCATACTGTATGGTACCTATTCCATGGGTCCCAACTCTTCAGGTTCAAGGGATTCTTCCTCCAGCTAAAACATGCATGTGAAACCCACAGTATGGTCCACCGTGTTATGGGGAAATGATTTAAAATGCATCTCAGTTTTCGTATCCTGGTCCTCGGGTTCACCATTCCAGATGATTTACTAACAGTCTCCCTGCTTGGAGAGTCAGTGCCTTTAACCTCCTGTTTGGCACAGCTTGCAATTTCTGTGCAAGATGAACAGGAATAGGGAGAACCAATGAGAGACTAGCTGTAGGTGTCTGCACGGGCAAATGTAACGCTCATTTCCCACCAGGAAGAGGAATTTACCAAAGGCTCAGCATGCCCTGCCCGAAACAGATTAGGGCCTGAAGCAATCCTGCGGTTTTGTGCCCAGTTCACAAGAAAGCGAGTTGAAGAAAGGAGCTCAGGGGCACTGTAATTCACAAACCTGCAGAGTTATAAATGACAGCTATCCTCCAAAAATATATTGAAGTAAGCCTGCGAAGGGGACTTGAAAGCGGGGCAGAATTTCAGGAAAACGATTGCAGGGGGTAGACTGGAATTGCCCTGAAAGCATAGGAAAAGAGGCAGAACGTCGACAATGATGCACTTGGCCAAAAAGGGCGTATGCGTTTTTTCCTGAATATATTCAGGAAAAAACGCATACGCCCTTTTTGGCCAACCAAGCAAGCCTGTAAAGGAAATCTGCACTACAATGAAGTCTCACTGCCCCCCAGGCAAGAGGGCCATCTGAAAAAAGTGTAAAATCCAGAAAGGTAGGACAGGATATGGAGAACAGGGAGCCTTGTTATGCTGATTGGCAGGATGTAAATTGCCAGCAGCCAGCCTGGAGAAGTGTATGGTGTTTCCTGAAACACATAAGAAACAAAGCAACACAGTCTATGGCACTTCCACTTATGGTCCTATAGCTTACGGAAATTAAAATCAAAAACAGACAGCCACCCCAATATTTGGGACGGCTGTGTTCACAAGAAGCTCGTCTACAGTAACAGGTAAATATCCCAGAAAGCAAAATATGGATAAAGAAGTTGTGGCACGTACGTACAATGCAATATCACTCAGCAATGAAATCTGTGTCATCAGGCCCGTAGCGGCATAGTGAGTGGATGCAGGTACGGTGATTCTACGTGAACTACGTCACACAGAAAAAGAAACATCATAAGATATCACGAATACACGGAATGTAAACTTGACTACACATGAACTGAATTACAAAACAGAACAGGGTCTCAAATTTAGAAAACCAACTAGTGCTTGCTTATGGGGAAAGGTGCGTTGGGGTGCTTCATAAACCAGAGACTGAAATTAGCACAGATAACTTTCCATAAGCCAAATATGTAATAGACAAGACCTACTCCTTGCTCAACGAAATGGACCCAACACCACATATTCAACGCCTAGGAATATACCTGACTCGGAAGAATCTTAAAACCCATGGATATATATGTCTCCGTAAGAGAATCAAGCGTGTGTACAGCGGCATAAACGCAGCAGTGAAAATCCGATAAATCCCATTATCAAAATAAATTTCAAAAAAAAATCATAAAGACAGTGAAATAGAGAGCAATTCTTAAATAATTCACTCAGGGCATGTGATGCAACCGGGATTTAACACATCTACACCCAGAGCTGGTTGAGACATAAGGCTGGACACTTCAGGCTGATAGCATTGGTGAGTTTCGGTGAGCAAATGCAGACCCTTTGAAGTCATACTGCATGGTACCCATTCCATGGGTCCCAACTCTCCAGGTTCAAGGGATTCTTCCTCCAGCTAAAACATGCATGGGAAACCAAGAGTATCGTCCACCATGTGATTGGGAAATGATTTAAAATGCATCTCAGTTTTCGTATCCTGGTCCTGGGGTTCACCATTCCAGATGCTTTACTAACACTCTCCCCGCTTGGAGAGTCAGTGCCTTTAACCTCCTGTTTGGCACAGCTTGCAATTTCTGTGCAAAATGAACAGGAATAGGGAGAACCAATGAGAGACTAGCTGTAGGTGTCTGCACGGGCAAATGTAACGCTCATTGCCCACCAGGAAGAGGAATTAAACAAAGGCTCAGTGTGCCCTGCTGGAAACAGATTAGGGCCTGAAGCAATCCTGCGGTTTTGTGCCCAGCTCACATGAAAGCGAGTTGAAGAAAGGAGCTCAGGGGCACTGTAATTCACAAACCTGCAGAGTTATAAATGACAGCTTTCCTCCAAAAATATATTGAAGTAAGCCTGCGAAGGGGACTTGAAAGCGGGGCAGAATTTCAGGAAAACGATTGCAGGGTGTAGACTGGAATTGCCCTGAAAGCATAGGAAAAGAGGCAGAACGTCGACAATGATGCACTTGGCCAAAAAGGGCGTATGCGTTTTTTCCTGAATATATTCAGGAAAAAACGCATACGCCCTTTTTGGCCAACCAAGCAAGCCTGTAAATGAAATCTGCACTACAATGAAGTCTCACTGCCCCCCTGGCAAAAGGGCCATCTGAAAAAAGTGTAAAATCCAGAAAGGTAGGACAGGATATGGAGAACAGGGAGCCTTGTTATGCTGATTGGCAGGATGTAAATTGCCAGCAGCCACCCTGGAGAAGTGTATGGTGTTTCCTGAAACACGAAAGAAACAAAGCAACACAGCCTATGGCACTTCCACTTATGGTCCTATAGCTTACGGAAATTAAAATCAAAAACAGACAGCCACCCCAATATTTGAGACGGCTGTGTTCACAAGAAGCTCGTCTACAGTATCAGGTAAATATCCCAGAAAGCAAAAAATGGATAAAGAACTTGTGGCACGTACGTACAATGCAATATCACTCAGCAATGAAATCTGTGTCATCAGGCCCATAGCGGCATAGTGAGTGGATGCAGGTACGGTGATTCTACCTGAACTACGTCACACAGAAAAAGAAACATCATAAGATATCACGAATACACGGAATGTAAACTTGACTACACATGAACTGAATTACAAAATAGAAAAGGGTCTCAAATTTAGAAAACCAACTAGTGCTTGCTTATGGGGAAAGGTGCCTTGGGGTGCTGCATAAAACCAGAGACTGAAATTAGCACAGATAACTTTCCATAAGCCCAATATGTAATAGACAAAACCTACTCCTTGCTCAACGAAATGGACCCAACACCACATATTCAACGCCTAGGAATATACCTGACTAGGAAGAATCTTAAAACCCATGGATATATATGTCTCCGTAAGAGAATCAAGGGTGTGTACAGCGGCCGAAAGGCAGCAGTGAAAATCCGATAAATCCCATTATCAAAATAAATTTCGAAAACAAAACACAAAGACAGTGAAATAGAGAGCAATTCTTAAATAATTCACTCAGGGCATGTGATGCAACCGGGATTGACCACATCTACACCCAGAGCTGGTTGAGACATAAGGCTGGACACTTCAGGCTGATAGCATTGGTGAGTTTAGGTGAGCAAATGCACACCCTTTGAAGTCATACTGTATGGTACCTATTCCATGGGTCCCAACTCTTCAGGTTCAAGGGATTCTTCCTCCAGCTAAAACATGCATGTGAAACCCACAGTATAGTCCACCGTGTTATGGGGAAATGATTTAAAATGCATCTCAGTTTTCGTATCCTGGTCCTCGGGTTCACCATTCCAGATGATTTACTAACAGTCTCCCTGCTTGGAGAGTCAGTGCCTTTAACCTCCTGTTTGGCACAGCTTGCAATTTCTGTGCAAGATGAACAGGAATAGGGAGAACCAATGAGAGACTAGCTGTAGGTGTCTGCACGGGCAAATGTAACGCTCATTTCCCACCAGGAAGAGGAATTTACCAAAGGCTCAGCATGCCCTGCCCGAAACAGATTAGGGCCTGAAGCAATCCTGCGGTTTTGTGCCCAGTTCACAAGAAAGCGAGTTGAAGAAAGGAGCTCAGGGGCACTGTAATTCACAAACCTGCAGAGTTATAAATGACAGCTTTCCTCCAAAAATATATTGAAGTAAGCCTGCGAAGGGGACTTGAAAGCGGGGCAGAATTTCAGGAAAACGATTGCAGGGGGTAGACTGGAATTGCCCTGAAAGCATAGGAAAAGAGGCAGAACGTCGACAATGATGCACTTGGCCAAAAAGGGCGTATGCGTTTTTTCCTGAATATATTCAGGAAAAAAAGCATACGCCCTTTTTGGCCAACCAAGCAAGCCTGTAAAGGAAATCTGCACTACAATGAAGTCTCATTGCCCCCCGGGCAAGAGGGCCATCTGAAAAAAGTGTAAAATCCAGAAAGGTAGGACAGGATATGGAGAACAGGGAGCCTTGTTATGCTGATTGGCAGGATGTAAATTGCCAGCAGCCAGCCTGGAGAAGTGTATGGTGTTTCCTGAAACACATAAGAAACAAAGCAACACAGTCTATGGCACTTCCACTTATGGTCCTATAGCTTACGGAAATTAAAATCAAAAACAGACAGCCACCCCAATATTTGGGACGGCTGTGTTCACAAGAAGCTCGTCTACAGTAACAGGTAAATATCCCAGAAAGCAAAATATGGATAAAGAAGTTGTGGCACGTACGTACAATGCAATATCACTCAGCAATTAAATCTGTGTCATCAGGCCCGTAGCGGCATAGTGAGTGGATGCAGGTACGGTGATTCTACGTGAACTACGTCACACAGAAAAAGAAACATCATAAGATATCACTAATACACGGAATGTAAACTTGACTACACATGAACTGAATTACAAAACAGAACAGGGTCTCAAATTTAGAAAACCAACTAGTGCTTGCTTATGGGGAAAGGTGCGTTGGGGTGCTTCATAAAACCAGAGACTGAAATTAGCACAGATAACTTTCCATAAGCCAAATATGTAATAGACAAGACCTACTCCTTGCTCAACGAAATGGACCCAACACCACATATTCAACGCCTAGGAATATACCTGACTAGGAAGAATCTTAAAACCCATGGATATATATGTCTCCGTAAGAGAATCAAGCGTGTGTACAGCGGCATAAACGCAGCAGTGAAAATCCGATAAATCCCATTATCAAAATAAATTTCAAAAAAAAATCATAAAGACAGTGAAATAGAGAGCAATTCTTAAATAATTCACTCAGGGCATGTGATGCAACCGGGATTTAACACATCTACACCCAGAGCTGGTTGAGACATAAGGCTGGACACTTCAGGCTGATAGCATTGGTGAGTTTCGGTGAGCAAATGCAGACCCTTTGAAGTCATACTGCATGGTACCCATTCCATGGGTCCCAACTCTCCAGGTTCAAGGGATTCTTCCTCCAGCTAAAACATGCATGGGAAACCAAGAGTATCGTCCACCATGTGATTGGGAAATGATTTAAAATGCATCTCAGTTTTCGTATCCTGGTCCTCGGGTTCACCATTCCAGATGCTTTACTAACACTCTCCCCGCTTGGAGAGTCAGTGCCTTTAACCTCCTCTTTGGCACAGCTTGCAATTTCTGTGCAAAATGAACAGGAATAGGGAGAACCAATGAGAGACTAGCTGTAGGTGTCTGCACGGGCAAATGAAACGCTCATTGCCCACCAGGAAGAGGAATTAAACAAAGGCTCAGTGTGCCCTGCTGGAAACAGATTAGGGCCTGAAGCAATCCTGCGGTTTTGTGCCCAGCTCACAAGAAAGCGAGTTGAAGAAAGGAGCTCAGGGGCACTGTAATTCACAAACCTGCAGAGTTATAAATGACAGCTTTCCTCCAAAAATATATTGAAGTAAGCCTGCGAAGGGGACTTGAAAGCGGGGCAGAATTTCAGGAAAACGATTGCAGGGGGTAGACTGGAATTGCCCTGAAAGCATAGGAAAAGAGGCAGAACGTCGACAATGATGCACTTGGCCAAAAAGGGCGTATGCGTTTTTTCCTGAATATATTCAGGAAAAAACGCATACGCCCTTTTTGGCCAACCAAGCAAGCCTGTAAATGAAATCTGCACTACAATGAAGTCTCACTGCCCCCCTGGCAAAAGGGCCATCTGAAAAAAGTGTAAAATCCAGAAAGGTAGGACAGGATATGGAGAACAGCGAGCCTTGTTATGCTGATTGGCAGGATGTAAATTGCCAGCAGCCACCCTGGAGAAGTGTATGGTGTTTCCTGAAACACGAAAGAAACAAAGCAACACAGCCTATGGCACTTCCACTTATGGTCCTATAGCTTACGGAAATTAAAATCAAAAACAGACAGCCACCCCAATATTTGAGACGGCTGTGTTCACAAGAAGCTCGTCTACAGTATCAGGTAAATATCCCAGAAAGCAAAAAATGGATAAAGAACTTGTGGCACGTACGTACAATGCAATATCACTCAGCAATGAAATCTGTGTCATCAGGCCCATAGCGGCATAGTGAGTGGATGCAGGTACGGTGATTCTACGTGAACTACGTCACACAGAAAAAGAAACATCATAAGATATCACGAATACACGGAATGTAAACTTGACTACACATGAACTGAATTACAAAATAGAAAAGGGTCTCAAATTTAGAAAACCAACTAGTGCTTGCTTATGGGGAAAGGTGCCTTGGGGTGCTGCATAAAACCAGAGACTGAAATTAGCACAGATAACTTTCCATAAGCCCAATATGTAATAGACAAGACCTACTCCTTGCTCAACGAAATGGACCCAACACCACATATTCAACGCCTAGGAATATACCTGACTAGGAAGAATCTTAAAACCCATGGATATATATGTCTCCGTAAGAGAATCAAGGGTGTGTACAGCGGCCGAAAGGCAGCAGTGAAAATCCGATAAATCCCATTATCAAAATAAATTTCGAAAACAAAACACAAAGACAGTGAAATAGAGAGCAATTCTTAAATAATTCACTCAGGGCATGTGATGCAACCGGGATTGACCACATCTACACCCAGAGCTGGTTGAGACATAAGGCTGGACACTTCAGGCTGATAGCATTGGTGAGTTTAGGTGAGCAAATGCACACCCTTTGAAGTCATACTGTATGGTACCTATTCCATGGGTCCCAACTCTTCAGGTTCAAGGGATTCTTCCTCCAGCTAAAACATGCATGTGAAACCCACAGTATGGTCCACCGTGTTATGGGGAAATGATTTAAAATGCATCTCAGTTTTCGTATCCTGGTCCTCGGGTTCACCATTCCAGATGATTTACTAACAGTCTCCCTGCTTGGAGAGTCAGTGCCTTTAACCTCCTGTTTGGCACAGCTTGCAATTTCTGTGCAAGATGAACAGGAATAGGGAGAACCAATGAGAGACTAGCTGTAGGTGTCTGCACGGGCAAATGTAACGCTCATTTCCCACCAGGAAGAGGAATTTACCAAAGGCTCAGCATGCCCTGCCCGAAACAGATTAGGGCCTGAAGCAATCCTGCGGTTTTGTGCCCAGTTCACAAGAAAGCGAGTTGAAGAAAGGAGCTCAGGGGCACTGTAATTCACAAACCTGCAGAGTTATAAATGACAGCTTTCCTCCAAAAATATATTGAAGTAAGCCTGCGAAGGGGACTTGAAAGCGGGGCAGAATTTCAGGAAAACGATTGCAGGGGGTAGACTGGAATTGCCCTGAAAGCATAGGAAAAGAGGCAGAACGTCGACAATGATGCACTTGGCCAAAAAGGGCGTATGCGTTTTTTCCTGAATATATTCAGGAAAAAACGCATACGCCCTTTTTGGCCAACCAAGCAAGCCTGTAAAGGAAATCTGCACTACAATGAAGTCTCACTGCCCCCCGGGCAAGAGGGCCATCTGAAAAAAGTGTAAAATCCAGAAAGGTAGGACAGGATATGGAGAACAGGGAGCCTTGTTATGCTGATTGGCAGGATGTAAATTGCCAGCAGCCAGCCTGGAGAAGTGTATGGTGTTTCCTGAAACACATAAGAAACAAAGCAACACAGTCTATGGCACTTCCACTTATGGTCCTATAGCTTACGGAAATTAAAATCAAAAACAGACAGCCACCCCAATATTTGGGACGGCTGTGTTCACAAGAAGCTCGTCTACAGTAACAGGTAAATATCCCAGAAAGCAAAATATGGATAAAGAAGTTGTGGCACGTACGTACAATGCAATATCACTCAGCAATGAAATCTGTGTCATCAGGCCCGTAGCGGCATAGTGAGTGGATGCAGGTACGGTGATTCTACGTGAACTACGTCACACAGAAAAAGAAACATCATAAGATATCACTAATACACGGAATGTAAACTTGACTACACATGAACTGAATTACAAAACAGAACAGGGTCTCAAATTTAGAAAACCAACTAGTGCTTGCTTATGGGGAAAGGTGCGTTGGGGTGCTTCATAAAACCAGAGACTGAAATTAGCACAGATAACTTTCCATAAGCCAAATATGTAATAGACAAGACCTACTCCTTGCTCAACGAAATGGACCCAACACCACATATTCAACGCCTAGGAATATACCTGACTAGGAAGAATCTTAAAACCCATGGATATATATGTCTCCGTAAGAGAATCAAGCGTGTGTACAGCGGCATAAACGCAGCAGTGAAAATCCGATAAATCCCATTATCAAAATAAATTTCAAAAAAAAATCATAAAGACAGTGAAATAGAGAGCAATTCTTAAATAATTCACTCAGGGCATGTGATGCAACCGGGATTTAACACATCTACACCCAGAGCTGGTTGAGACATAAGGCTGGACACTTCAGGCTGATAGCATTGGTGAGTTTCGGTGAGCAAATGCAGACCCTTTGAAGTCATACTGCATGGTACCCATTCCATGGGTCCCAACTCTCCAGGTTCAAGGGATTCTTCCTCCAGCTAAAACATGCATGGGAAACCAAGAGTATCGTCCACCATGTGATTGGGAAATGATTTAAAATGCATCTCAGTTTTCGTATCCTGGTCCTCGGGTTCACCATTCCAGATGCTTTACTAACACTCTCCCCGCTTGGAGAGTCAGTGCCTTTAACCTCCTCTTTGGCACAGCTTGCAATTTCTGTGCAAAATGAACAGGAATAGGGAGAACTAATGAGAGACTAGCTGTAGGTGTCTGCACGGGCAAATGTAACGCTCATTGCCCACCAGGAAGAGGAATTAAACAAAGGCTCAGTGTGCCCTGCTGGAAACAGATTAGGGCCTGAAGCAATCCTGCGGTTTTGTGCCCAGCTCACAAGAAAGCGAGTTGAAGAAAGGAGCTCAGGGGCACTGTAATTCACAAACCTGCAGAGTTATAAATGACAGCTTTCCTCCAAAAATATATTGAAGTAAGCCTGCGAAGGGGACTTGAAAGCGGGGCAGAATTTCAGGAAAACGATTGCAGGGGGTAGACTGGAATTGCCCTGAAAGCATAGGAAAAGAGGCAGAACGTCGACAATGATGCACTTGGCCAAAAAGGGCGTATGCGTTTTTTCCTGAATATATTCAGGAAAAAACGCATACGCCCTTTTTGGCCAACCAAGCAAGCCTGTAAATGAAATCTGCACTACAATGAAGTCTCACTGCCCCCCTGGCAAAAGGGCCATCTGAAAAAAGTGTAAAATCCAGAAAGGTAGGACAGGATATGGAGAACAGGGAGCCTTGTTATGCTGATTGGCAGGATGTAAATTGCCAGCAGCCACCCTGGAGAAGTGTATGGTGTTTCCTGAAACACGAAAGAAACAAAGCAACACAGCCTATGGCACTTCCACTTATGGTCCTATAGCTTACGGAAATTAAAATCAAAAACAGACAGCCACCCCAATATTTGAGAAGGCTGTGTTCACAAGAAGCTCGTCTACAGTATCAGGTAAATATCCCAGAAAGCAAAAAATGGATAAAGAACTTGTGGCACGTACGTACAATGCAATATCACTCAGCAATGAAATCTGTGTCATCAGGCCCATAGCGGCATAGTGAGTGGATGCAGGTACGGTGATTCTACGTGAACTACGACACACAGAAAAAGAAACATCATAAGATATCACGAGTACACGGAATGTAAACTTGACTACACATGAACTGAATTACAAAACAGAACAGGGCCTCAAATTTAGAAAACCAACTAGTGCTTGCTTATGGGGAAAGGTGCCTTGGGGTGCTGCATAAAACCAGAGACTGAAATTAGCACAGATAACTTTCCATAAGCCCAATATGTAATAGACAAGACCTACTCCTTGCTCAACGAAATGGACCCAACACCACATATTCAACGCCTAGGAATATACCTGACTAGGAAGAATCTTAAAACCCATGGATATATATGTCTCCGTAAGAGAATCAAGGGTGTGTACAGCGGCCGAAAGGCAGCAGTGAAAATCCGATAAATCCCATTATCAAAATAAATTTCGAAAACAAAACACAAAGACAGTGAAATAGAGAGCAATTCTTAAATAATTCACTCAGGGCATGTGATGCAACCGGGATTGACCACATCTACACCCAGAGCTGGTTGAGACATAAGGCTGGACACTTCAGGCTGATAGCATTGGTGAGTTTAGGTGAGCAAATGCACACCCTTTGAAGTCATACTGTATGGTACCTATTCCATGGGTCCCAACTCTTCAGGTTCAAGGAATTCTTCCTCCAGCTAAAACATGCATGTGAAACCCACAGTATGGTCCACCGTGTTATGGGGAAATGATTTAAAATGCATCTCAGTTTTCGTATCCTGGTCCTCGGGATCACCATTCCAGATGATTTACTAACAGTCTCCCTGCTTGGAGAGTCAGTGCCTTTAACCTCCTGTTTGGCACAGCTTGCAATTTCTGTGCAAGATGAACAGGAATAGGGAGAACCAATGAGAGACTAGCTGTAGGTGTCTGCACGGGCAAATGTAACGCTCATTTCCCACCAGGAAGAGGAATTTACCAAAGGCTCAGCATGCCCTGCCCGAAACAGATTAGGGCCTGAAGCAATCCTGCGGTTTTGTGCCCAGTTCACAAGAAAGCGAGTTGAAGAAAGGAGCTCAGGGGCACTGTAATTCACAAACCTGCAGAGTTATAAATGACAGCTATCCTCCAAAAATATATTGAAGTAAGCCTGCGAAGGGGACTTGAAAGCGGGGCAGAATTTCAGGAAAACGATTGCAGGGGGTAGACTGGAATTGCCCTGAAAGCATAGGAAAAGAGGCAGAACGTCGACAATGATGCACTTGGCCAAAAAGGGCGTATGCGTTTTTTCCTGAATATATTCAGGAAAAAACGCATACGCCCTTTTTGGCCAACCAAGCAAGCCTGTAAAGGAAATCTGCACTACAATGAAGTCTCACTGCCCCCCGGGCAAGAGGGCCATCTGAAAAAAGTGTAAAATCCAGAAAGGTAGGACAGGATATGGAGAACAGGGAGCCTTGTTATGCTGATTGGCAGGATGTAAATTGCCAGCAGCCAGCCTGGAGAAGTGTATGGTGTTTCCTGAAACACATAAGAAACAAAGCAACACAGTCTATGGCACTTCCACTTATGGTCCTATAGCTTACGGAAATTAAAATCAAAAACAGACAGCCACCCCAATATTTGGGACAGCTGTGTTCACAAGAAGCTCGTCTACAGTAACAGGTAAATATCCCAGAAAGCAAAATATGGATAAAGAAGTTGTGGCACGTACGTACAATGCAATATCACTCAGCAATGAAATCTGTGTCATCAGGCCCGTAGCGGCATAGTGAGTGGATGCAGGTACGGTGATTCTACGTGAACTACGTCACACAGAAAAAGAAACATCATAAGATATCACTAATACACGGAATGTAAACTTGACTACACATGAACTGAATTACAAAACAGAACAGGGTCTCAAATTTAGAAAACCAACTAGTGCTTGCTTATGGGGAAAGGTGCGTTGGGGTGCTTCATAAAACCAGAGACTGAAATTAGCACAGATAACTTTCCATAAGCCAAATATGTAATAGACAAGACCTACTCCTTGCTCAACGAAATGGACCCAACACCACATATTCAACGCCTAGGAATATACCTGACTAGGAAGAATCTTAAAACCCATGGATATATATGTCTCCGTAAGAGAATCAAGCGTGTGTACAGCGGCATAAACGCAGCAGTGAAAATCCGATAAATCCCATTATCAAAATAAATTTCAAAAAAAAATCATAAAGACAGTGAAATAGAGAGCAATTCTTAAATAATTCACTCAGTGCATGTGATGCAACCGGGATTTAACACATCTACACCCAGAGCTGGTTGAGACATAAGGCTGGACACTTCAGGCTGATAGCATTGGTGAGTTTCGGTGAGCAAATGCAGACCCTTTGAAGTCATACTGCATGGTACCCATTCCATGGGTCCCAACTCTCCAGGTTCAAGGGATTCTTCCTCCAGCTAAAACATGCATGGGAAACCAAGAGTATCGTCCACCATGTGATTGGGAAATGATTTAAAATGCATCTCAGTTTTCGTATCCTGGTCCTCGGGTTCACCATTCCAGATGCTTTACTAACACTCTCCCCGCTTGGAGAGTCAGTGCCTTTAACCTCCTCTTTGGCACAGCTTGCAATTTCTGTGCAAAATGAACAGGAATAGGGAGAACTAATGAGAGACTAGCTGTAGGTGTCTGCACGGGCAAATGTAACGCTCATTGCCCACCAGGAAGAGGAATTAAACAAAGGCTCAGTGTGCCCTGCTGGAAACAGATTAGGGCCTGAAGCAATCCTGCGGTTTTGTGCCCAGCTCACAAGAAAGCGAGTTGAAGAAAGGAGCTCAGGGGCACTGTAATTCACAAACCTGCAGAGTTATAAATGACAGCTTTCCTCCAAAAATATATTGAAGTAAGCCTGCGAAGGGGACTTGAAAGCGGGGCAGAATTTCAGGAAAACGATTGCAGGGGGTAGACTGGAATTGCCCTGAAAGCATAGGAAAAGAGGCAGAACGTCGACAATGATGCACTTGGCCAAAAAGGGCGTATGCGTTTTTTCCTGAATATATTCAGGAAAAAACGCATACGCCCTTTTTGGCCAACCAAGCAAGCCTGTAAATGAAATCTGCACTACAATGAAGTCTCACTGCCCCCCTGGCAAAAGGGCCATCTGAAAAAAGTGTAAAATCCAGAAAGGTAGGACAGGATATGGAGAACAGGGAGCCTTGTTATGCTGATTGGCAGGATGTAAATTGCCAGCAGCCACCCTGGAGAAGTGTATGGTGTTTCCTGAAACACGAAAGAAACAAAGCAACACAGCCTATGGCACTTCCACTTATGGTCCTATAGCTTACGGAAATTAAAATCAAAAACAGACAGCCACCCCAATATTTGAGAAGGCTGTGTTCACAAGAAGCTCGTCTACAGTATCAGGTAAATATCCCAGAAAGCAAAAAATGGATAAAGAACTTGTGGCACGTACGTACAATGCAATATCACTCAGCAATGAAATCTGTGTCATCAGGCCCATAGCGGCATAGTGAGTGGATGCAGGTACGGTGATTCTACGTGAACTACGACACACAGAAAAAGAAACATCATAAGATATCACGAGTACACGGAATGTAAACTTGACTACACATGAACTGAATTACAAAACAGAACAGGGCCTCAAATTTAGAAAACCAACTAGTGCTTGCTTATGGGGAAAGGTGCCTTGGGGTGCTGCATAAAACCAGAGACTGAAATTAGCACAGATAACTTTCCATAAGCCCAATATGTAATAGACAAGACCTACTCCTTGCTCAACGAAATGGACCCAACACCACATATTCAACGCCTAGGAATATACCTGACTAGGAAGAATCTTAAAACCCATGGATATATATGTCTCCGTAAGAGAATCAAGGGTGTGTACAGCGGCCGAAAGGCAGCAGTGAAAATCCGATAAATCCCATTATCAAAATAAATTTCGAAAACAAAACACAAAGACAGTGAAATAGAGAGCAATTCTTAAATAATTCACTCAGGGCATGTGATGCAACCGGGATTGACCACATCTACACCCAGAGCTGGTTGAGACATAAGGCTGGACACTTCAGGCTGATAGCATTGGTGAGTTTAGGTGAGCAAATGCACACCCTTTGAAGTCATACTGTATGGTACCTATTCCATGGGTCCCAACTCTTCAGGTTCAAGGAATTCTTCCTCCAGCTAAAACATGCATGTGAAACCCACAGTATGGTCCACCGTGTTATGGGGAAATGATTTAAAATGCATCTCAGTTTTCGTATCCTGGTCCTCGGGATCACCATTCCAGATGATTTACTAACAGTCTCCCTGCTTGGAGAGTCAGTGCCTTTAACCTCCTGTTTGGCACAGCTTGCAATTTCTGTGCAAGATGAACAGGAATAGGGAGAACCAATGAGAGACTAGCTGTAGGTGTCTGCACGGGCAAATGTAACGCTCATTTCCCACCAGGAAGAGGAATTTACCAAAGGCTCAGCATGCCCTGCCCGAAACAGATTAGGGCCTGAAGCAATCCTGCGGTTTTGTGCCCAGTTCACAAGAAAGCGAGTTGAAGAAAGGAGCTCAGGGGCACTGTAATTCACAAACCTGCAGAGTTATAAATGACAGCTATCCTCCAAAAATATATTGAAGTAAGCCTGCGAAGGGGACTTGAAAGCGGGGCAGAATTTCAGGAAAACGATTGCAGGGGGTAGACTGGAATTGCCCTGAAAGCATAGGAAAAGAGGCAGAACGTCGACAATGATGCACTTGGCCAAAAAGGGCGTATGCGTTTTTTCCTGAATATATTCAGGAAAAAACGCATACGCCCTTTTTGGCCAACCAAGCAAGCCTGTAAAGGAAATCTGCACTACAATGAAGTCTCACTGCCCCCCGGGCAAGAGGGCCATCTGAAAAAAGTGTAAAATCCAGAAAGGTAGGACAGGATATGGAGAACAGGGAGCCTTGTTATGCTGATTGGCAGGATGTAAATTGCCAGCAGCCAGCCTGGAGAAGTGTATGGTGTTTCCTGAAACACATAAGAAACAAAGCAACACAGTCTATGGCACTTCCACTTATGGTCCTATAGCTTACGGAAATTAAAATCAAAAACAGACAGCCACCCCAATATTTGGGACAGCTGTGTTCACAAGAAGCTCGTCTACAGTAACAGGTAAATATCCCAGAAAGCAAAATATGGATAAAGAAGTTGTGGCACGTACGTACAATGCAATATCACTCAGCAATGAAATCTGTGTCATCAGGCCCGTAGCGGCATAGTGAGTGGATGCAGGTACGGTGATTCTACGTGAACTACGTCACACAGAAAAAGAAACATCATAAGATATCACTAATACACGGAATGTAAACTTGACTACACATGAACTGAATTACAAAACAGAACAGGGTCTCAAATTTAGAAAACCAACTAGTGCTTGCTTATGGGGAAAGGTGCGTTGGGGTGCTTCATAAAACCAGAGACTGAAATTAGCACAGATAACTTTCCATAAGCCAAATATGTAATAGACAAGACCTACTCCTTGCTCAACGAAATGGACCCAACACCACATATTCAACGCCTAGGAATATACCTGACTAGGAAGAATCTTAAAACCCATGGATATATATGTCTCCGTAAGAGAATCAAGCGTGTGTACAGCGGCATAAACGCAGCAGTGAAAATCCGATAAATCCCATTATCAAAATAAATTTCAAAAAAAAATCATAAAGACAGTGAAATAGAGAGCAATTCTTAAATAATTCACTCAGGGCATGTGATGCAACCGGGATTTAACACATCTACACCCAGAGCTGGTTGAGACATAAGGCTGGACACTTCAGGCTGATAGCATTGGTGAGTTTCGGTGAGCAAATGCAGACCCTTTGAAGTCATACTGCATGGTACCCATTCCATGGGTCCCAACTCTCCAGGTTCAAGGGATTCTTCCTCCAGCTAAAACATGCATGGGAAACCAAGAGTATCGTCCACCATGTGATTGGGAAATGATTTAAAATGCATCTCAGTTTTCGTATCCTGGTCCTCGGGTTCACCATTCCAGATGCTTTACTAACACTCTCCCCGCTTGGAGAGTCAGTGCCTTTAACGTCCTCTTTGGCACAGCTTGCAATTTCTGTGCAAAATGAACAGGAATAGGGAGAACCAATGAGAGACTAGCTGTAGGTGTCTGCACGGGCAAATGTAACGCTCATTGCCCACCAGGAAGAGGAATTAAACAAAGGCTCAGTGTGCCCTGCTGGAAACAGATTAGGGCCTGAAGCAATCCTGCGGTTTTGTGCCCAGCTCACAAGAAAGCGAGTTGAAGAAAGGAGCTCAGGGGCACTGTAATTCACAAACCTGCAGAGTTATAAATGACAGCTTTCCTCCAAAAATATATTGAAGTAAGCCTGCGAAGGGGACTTGAAAGCGGGGCAGAATTTCAGGAAAACGATTGCAGGGGGTAGACTGGAATTGCCCTGAAAGCATAGGAAAAGAGGCAGAACGTCGACAATGATGCACTTGGCCAAAAAGGGCGTATGCGTTTTTTCCTGAATATATTCAGGAAAAAACGCATACGCCCTTTTTGGCCAACCAAGCAAGCCTGTAAATGAAATCTGCACTACAATGAAGTCTCACTGCCCCCCTGGCAAAAGGGCCATCTGAAAAAAGTGTAAAATCCAGAAAGGTAGGACAGGATATGGAGAACAGGGAGCCTTGTTATGCTGATTGGCAGGATGTAAATTGCCAGCAGCCACCCTGGAGAAGTGTATGGTGTTTCCTGAAACACGAAAGAAACAAAGCAACACAGCCTATGGCACTTCCACTTATGGTCCTATAGCTTACGGAAATTAAAATCAAAAACAGACAGCCACCCCAATATTTGAGACGGCTGTGTTCACAAGAAGCTCGTCTACAGTATCAGGTAAATATCCCAGAAAGCAAAAAATGGATAAAGAACTTGTGGCACGTACGTACAATGCAATATCACTCAGCAATGAAATCTGTGTCATCAGGCCCATAGCGGCATAGTGAGTGGATGCAGGTACGGTGATTCTACGTGAACTACGTCACACAGAAAAAGAAACATCATAAGATATCACGAATACACGGAATGTAAACTTGACTACACATGAACTGAATTACAAAATAGAAAAGGGTCTCAAATTTAGAAAACCAACTAGTGCTTGCTTATGGGGAAAGGTGCCTTGGGGTGCTGCATAAAACCAGAGACTGAAATTAGCACAGATAACTTTCCATAAGCCCAATATGTAATAGACAAGACCTACTCCTTGCTCAACGAAATGGACCCAACACCACATATTCAACGCCTAGGAATATACCTGACTAGGAAGAATCTTAAAACCCATGGATATATATGTCTCCGTAAGAGAATCAAGGGTGTGTACAGCGGCCGAAAGGCAGCAGTGAAAATCCGATAAATCCCATTATCAAAATAAATTTCGAAAACAAAACACAAAGACAGTGAAATAGAGAGCAATTCTTAAATAATTCACTCAGGGCATGTGATGCAACCGGGATTGACCACATCTACACCCAGAGCTGGTTGAGACATAAGGCTGGACACTTCAGGCTGATAGCATTGGTGAGTTTAGGTGAGCAAATGCACACCCTTTGAAGTCATACTGTATGGTACCTATTCCATGGGTCCCAACTCTTCAGGTTCAAGGGATTCTTCCTCCAGCTAAAACATGCATGTGAAACCCACAGTATGGTCCACCGTGTTATGGGGAAATGATTTAAAATGCATCTCAGTTTTCGTATCCTGGTCCTCGGGTTCACCATTCCAGATGATTTACTAACAGTCTCCCTGCTTGGAGAGTCAGTGCCTTTAACCTCCTGTTTGGCACAGCTTGCAATTTCTGTGCAAGATGAACAGGAATAGGGAGAACCAATGAGAGACTAGCTGTAGGTGTCTGCACGGGCAAATGTAACGCTCATTTCCCACCAGGAAGAGGAATTTACCAAAGGCTCAGCATGCCCTGCCCGAAACAGATTAGGGCCTGAAGCAATCCTGCGGTTTTGTGCCCAGTTCACAAGAAAGCGAGTTGAAGAAAGGAGCTCAGGGGCACTGTAATTCACAAACCTGCAGAGTTATAAATGACAGCTATCCTCCAAAAATATATTGAAGTAAGCCTGCGAAGGGGACTTGAAAGCGGGGCAGAATTTCAGGAAAACGATTGCAGGGGGTAGACTGGAATTGCCCTGAAAGCATAGGAAAAGAGGCAGAACGTCGACAATGATGCACTTGGCCAAAAAGGGCGTATGCGTTTTTTCCTGAATATATTCAGGAAAAAACGCATACGCCCTTTTTGGCCAACCAAGCAAGCCTGTAAAGGAAATCTGCACTACAATGAAGTCTCACTGCCCCCCGGGCAAGAGGGCCATCTGAAAAAAGTGTAAAATCCAGAAAGGTAGGACAGGATATGGAGAACAGGGAGCCTTGTTATGCTGATTGGCAGGATGTAAATTGCCAGCAGCCAGCCTGGAGAAGTGTATGGTGTTTCCTGAAACACATAAGAAACAAAGCAACACAGTCTATGGCACTTCCACTTATGGTCCTATAGCTTACGGAAATTAAAATCAAAAACAGACAGCCACCCCAATATTTGGGACGGCTGTGTTCACAAGAAGCTCGTCTACAGTAACAGGTAAATATCCCAGAAAGCAAAATATGGATAAAGAAGTTGTGGCACGTACGTACAATGCAATATCACTCAGCAATGAAATCTGTGTCATCAGGCCCGTAGCGGCATAGTGAGTGGATGCAGGTACGGTGATTCTACGTGAACTACGTCACACAGAAAAAGAAACATCATAAGATATCACTAATACACGGAATGTAAACTTGACTACACATGAACTGAATTACAAAACAGAACAGGGTCTCAAATTTAGAAAACCAACTAGTGCTTGCTTATGGGGAAAGGTGCGTTGGGGTGCTTCATAAAACCAGAGACTGAAATTAGCACAGATAACTTTCCATAAGCCAAATATGTAATAGACAAGACCTACTCCTTGCTCAACGAAATGGACCCAACACCACATATTCAACGCCTAGGAATATACCTGACTAGGAAGAATCTTAAAACCCATGGATATATATGTCTCCGTAAGAGAATCAAGCGTGTGTACAGCGGCATAAACGCAGCAGTGAAAATCCGATAAATCCCATTATCAAAATAAATTTCAAAAAAAAATCATAAAGACAGTGAAATAGAGAGCAATTCTTAAATAATTCACTCAGGGCATGTGATGCAACCGGGATTTAACACATCTACACCCAGAGCTGGTTGAGACATAAGGCTGGACACTTCAGGCTGATAGCATTGGTGAGTTTCGGTGAGCAAATGCAGACCCTTTGAAGTCATACTGCATGGTACCCATTCCATGGGTCCCAACTCTCCAGGTTCAAGGGATTCTTCCTCCAGCTAAAACATGCATGGGAAACCAAGAGTATCGTCCACCATGTGATTGGGAAATGATTTAAAATGCATCTCAGTTTTCGTATCCTGGTCCTCGGGTTCACCATTCCAGATGCTTTACTAACACTCTCCCCGCTTGGAGAGTCAGTTCCTTTAACCTCCTCTTTGGCACAGCTTGCAATTTCTGTGCAAAATGAACAGGAATAGGGAGAACCAATGAGAGACTAGCTGTAGGTGTCTGCACGGGCAAATGTAACGCTCATTGCCCACCAGGAAGAGGAATTAACCAAAGGCTCAGCGTGCCCTGCCGGAAACAGATTAGGGCCTGAAGCAATCCTGCGGTTTTGTGCCCAGCTCACAAGAAAGCGAGTTGAAGAAAGGAGCTCAGGGGCACTGTAATTCACAAACCTGCAGAGTTATAAATGACAGCTATCCTCCAAAAATATATTGAAGTAAGCCTGCGAAGGGGAGTTGAAAGCGGGGCAGAATTTCAGGAAAACGATTGCAGGGGGTAGACTGGAATTGCCCTGAAAGCATAGGAAAAGAGGCAGAACGTCGACAATGATGCACTTGGCCAAAAAGGGCGTATGCGTTTTTTCCTGAATATATTCAGGAAAAAACGCATACGCCCTTTTTGGCCAACCAAGCAAGCCTGTAAATGAAATCTGCACTACAATGAAGTCTCACTGCCCCCCTGGCAAAAGGGCCATCTGAAAAAAGTGTAAAATCCAGAAAGTTAGGACAGGATATGGAGAACAGGGAGCCTTGTTATGCTGATTGGCAGGATGTAAATTGCCAGCAGCCACCCTGGAGAAGTGTATGGTGTTTCCTGAAACACGAAAGAAACAAACCAACACAGTCTATGGCACTTCCACTTATGGTCCTATAGCTTACGGAAATTAAAATCAAAAACAGACAGCCATCCCAATATTTGAGACGGCTGTGTTCACAAGAAGCTCGTCTACAGTATCAGGTAAATATCCCAGAAAGCAAAAAATGGATAAAGAACTTGTGGCACGTACGTACAATGCAATATCACTCAGCAATGAAATCTGTGTCATCAGGCCCATAGCGGCATAGTGAGTGGATGCAGGTACGGTGATTCTACGTGAACTACGTCACACAGAAAAAGAAACATCATAAGATATCACGAATACACGGAATGTAAACTTGACTACACATGAACTGAATTACAAAATAGAAAAGGGTCTCAAATTTAGAAAACCAACTAGTGCTTGCTTATGGGGAAAGGTGCCTTGGGGTGCTGCATAAAACCAGAGACTGAAATTAGCACAGATAACTTTCCATAAGCCCAATATGTAATAGACAAGACCTACTCATTGCTCAACGAAATGGACCCAACACCACATATTCAACGCCTAGGAATATACCTGACTAGGAAGAATCTTAAAACCCATGGATATATATGTCTCCGTAAGAGAATCAAGGGTGTGTACAGCGGCCGAAAGGCAGCAGTGAAAATCCGATAAATCCCATTATCAAAATAAATTTCGAAAACAAAACACAAAGACAGTGAAATAGAGAGCAATTCTTAAATAATTCACTCAGGGCATGTGATGCAACCGGGATTGACCACATCTACACCCAGAGCTGGTTGAGACATAAGGCTGGACACTTCAGGCTGATAGCATTGGTGAGTTTAGGTGAGCAAATGCACACCCTTTGAAGTCATACTGTATGGTACCTATTCCATGGGTCCCAACTCTTCAGGTTCAAGGGATTCTTCCTCCAGCTAAAACATGCATGTGAAACCCACAGTATGGTCCACCGTGTTATGGAGAAATGATTTAAAATGCATCTCAGTTTTCGTATCCTGGTCCTCGGGTTCACCATTCCAGATGATTTACTAACAGTCTCCCTGCTTGGAGAGTCAGTGCCTTTAACCTCCTGTTTGGCACAGCTTGCAATTTCTGTGCAAGATGAACAGGAATAGGGAGAACCAATGAGAGACTAGCTGTAGGTGTCTGCACGGGCAAATGTAACGCTCATTTCCCACCAGGAAGAGGAATTTACCAAAGGCTCAGCATGCCCTGCCCGAAACAGATTAGGGCCTGAAGCAATCCTGCGGTTTTGTGCCCAGTTCACAAGAAAGCGAGTTGAAGAAAGGAGCTCAGGGGCACTGTAATTCACAAACCTGCAGAGTTATAAATGACAGCTATCCTCCAAAAATATATTGAAGTAAGCCTGCGAAGGGGACTTGAAAGCGGGGCAGAATTTCAGGAAAACGATTGCAGGGGGTAGACTGGAATTGCCCTGAAAGCATAGGAAAAGAGGCAGAACGTCGACAATGATGCACTTGGCCAAAAAGGGCGTATGCGTTTTTTCCTGAATATATTCAGGAAAAAACGCATACGCCCTTTTTGGCCAACCAAGCAAGCCTGTAAAGGAAATCTGCACTACAATGAAGTCTCACTGCCCCCCGGGCAAGAGGGCCATCTGAAAAAAGTGTAAAATCCAGAAAGGTAGGACAGGATATGGAGAACAGGGAGCCTTGTTATGCTGATTGGCAGGATGTAAATTGCCAGCAGCCAGCCTGGAGAAGTGTATGGTGTTTCCTGAAACACATAAGAAACAAAGCAACACAGTCTATGGCACTTCCACTTATGGTCCTATAGCTTACGGAAATTAAAATCAAAAACAGACAGCCACCCCAATATTTGGGACGGCTGTGTTCACAAGAAGCTCGTCTACAGTAACAGGTAAATATCCCAGAAAGCAAAATATGGATAAAGAAGTTGTGGCACGTACGTACAATGCAATATCACTCAGCAATGAAATCTGTGTCATCAGGCCCGTAGCGGCATAGTGAGTGGATGCAGGTACGGTGATTCTACGTGAACTACGTCACACAGAAAAAGAAACATCATAAGATATCACTAATACACGGAATGTAAACTTGACTACACATGAACTGAATTACAAAACAGAACAGGGTCTCAAATTTAGAAAACCAACTAGTGCTTGCTTATGGGGAAAGGTGCGTTGGGGTGCTTCATAAAACCAGAGACTGAAATTAGCACAGATAACTTTCCATAAGCCAAATATGTAATAGACAAGACCTACTCCTTGCTCAACGAAATGGACCCAACACCACATATTCAACGCCTAGGAATATACCTGACTAGGAAGAATCTTAAAACCCATGGATATATATGTCTCCGTAAGAGAATCAAGCGTGTGTACAGCGGCATAAACGCAGCAGTGAAAATCCGATAAATCCCATTATCAAAATAAATTTCAAAAAAAAATCATAAAGACAGTGAAATAGAGAGCAATTCTTAAATAATTCACTCAGGGCATGTGATGCAACCGGGATTGACCACATCTACACCCAGAGCTGGTTGAGACATAAGGCTGGACACTTCAGGCTGATAGCATTGGTGAGTTTAGGTGAGCAAATGCACACCCTTTGAAGTCATACTGTATGGTACCTATTCCATGGGTCCCAACTCTTCAGGTTCAAGGGATTCTTCCTCCAGCTAAAACATGCATGTGAAACCCACAGTATGGTCCACCGTGTTATGGAGAAATGATTTAAAATGCATCTCAGTTTTCGTATCCTGGTCCTCGGGTTCACCATTCCAGATGATTTACTAACAGTCTCCCTGCTTGGAGAGTCAGTGCCTTTAACCTCCTGTTTGGCACAGCTTGCAATTTCTGTGCAAGATGAACAGGAATAGGGAGAACCAATGAGAGACTAGCTGTAGGTGTCTGCACGGGCAAATGTAACGCTCATTTCCCACCAGGAAGAGGAATTTACCAAAGGCTCAGCATGCCCTGCCCGAAACAGATTAGGGCCTGAAGCAATCCTGCGGTTTTGTGCCCAGTTCACAAGAAAGCGAGTTGAAGAAAGGAGCTCAGGGGCACTGTAATTCACAAACCTGCAGAGTTATAAATGACAGCTATCCTCCAAAAATATATTGAAGTAAGCCTGCGAAGGGGACTTGAAAGCGGGGCAGAATTTCAGGAAAACGATTGCAGGGGGTAGACTGGAATTGCCCTGAAAGCATAGGAAAAGAGGCAGAACGTCGACAATGATGCACTTGGCCAAAAAGGGCGTATGCGTTTTTTCCTGAATATATTCAGGAAAAAACGCATACGCCCTTTTTGGCCAACCAAGCAAGCCTGTAAAGGAAATCTGCACTACAATGAAGTCTCACTGCCCCCCGGGCAAGAGGGCCATCTGAAAAAAGTGTAAAATCCAGAAAGGTAGGACAGGATATGGAGAACAGGGAGCCTTGTTATGCTGATTGGCAGGATGTAAATTGCCAGCAGCCAGCCTGGAGAAGTGTATGGTGTTTCCTGAAACACATAAGAAACAAAGCAACACAGTCTATGGCACTTCCACTTATGGTCCTATAGCTTACGGAAATTAAAATCAAAAACAGACAGCCACCCCAATATTTGGGACGGCTGTGTTCACAAGAAGCTCGTCTACAGTAACAGGTAAATATCCCAGAAAGCAAAATATGGATAAAGAAGTTGTGGCACGTACGTACAATGCAATATCACTCAGCAATGAAATCTGTGTCATCAGGCCCGTAGCGGCATAGTGAGTGGATGCAGGTACGGTGATTCTACGTGAACTACGTCACACAGAAAAAGAAACATCATAAGATATCACTAATACACGGAATGTAAACTTGACTACACATGAACTGAATTACAAAACAGAACAGGGTCTCAAATTTAGAAAACCAACTAGTGCTTGCTTATGGGGAAAGGTGCGTTGGGGTGCTTCATAAAACCAGAGACTGAAATTAGCACAGATAACTTTCCATAAGCCAAATATGTAATAGACAAGACCTACTCCTTGCTCAACGAAATGGACCCAACACCACATATTCAACGCCTAGGAATATACCTGACTAGGAAGAATCTTAAAACCCATGGATATATATGTCTCCGTAAGAGAATCAAGCGTGTGTACAGCGGCATAAACGCAGCAGTGAAAATCCGATAAATCCCATTATCAAAATAAATTTCAAAAAAAAATCATAAAGACAGTGAAATAGAGAGCAATTCTTAAATAATTCACTCAGGGCATGTGATGCAACCGGGATTGACCACATCTACACCCAGAGCTGGTTGAGACATAAGGCTGGACACTTCAGGCTGATAGCATTGTTGAGTTTCGGTGAGCAAATGCAGACCCTTTGAAGTCATACTGTATGGTACCTATTCCATGGGTCCCAACTCTTCAGGTTCAAGGGATTCTTCCTCCAGCTAAAACATGCATGTGAAACCCACAGTATGGTCCACCGTGTTATGGGGAAATGATTTAAAATGCATCTCAGTTTTCGTATCCTGGTCCTCGGGTTCACCATTCCAGATGATTTACTAACAGTCTCCCTGCTTGGAGAGTCAGTGCCTTTAACCTCCTGTTTGGCACAGCTTGCAATTTCTGTGCAAGATGAACAGGAATAGGGAGAACCAATGAGAGACTAGCTGTAGGTGTCTGCACGGGCAAATGTAACGCTCATTTCCCACCAGGAAGAGGAATTTACCAAAGGCTCAGCATGCCCTGCCCGAAACAGATTAGGGCCTGAAGCAATCCTGCGGTTTTGTGCCCAGTTCACAAGAAAGCGAGTTGAAGAAAGGAGCTCAGGGGCACTGTAATTCACAAACCTGCAGAGTTATAAATGACAGCTATCCTCCAAAAATATATTGAAGTAAGCCTGCGAAGGGGACTTGAAAGCGGGGCAGAATTTCAGGAAAACGATTGCAGGGGGTAGACTGGAATTGCCCTGAAAGCATAGGAAAAGAGGCAGAACGTCGACAATGATGCACTTGGCCAAAAAGGGCGTATGCGTTTTTTCCTGAATATATTCAGGAAAAAACGCATACGCCCTTTTTGGCCAACCAAGCAAGCCTGTAAAGGAAATCTGCACTACAATGAAGTCTCACTGCCCCCCGGGCAAGAGGGCCATCTGAAAAAAGTGTAAAATCCAGAAAGGTAGGACAGGATATGGAGAACAGGGAGCCTTGTTATGCTGATTGGCAGGATGTAAATTGCCAGCAGCCAGCCTGGAGAAGTGTATGGTGTTTCCTGAAACACATAAGAAACAAAGCAACACAGTCTATGGCACTTCCACTTATGGTCCTATAGCTTACGGAAATTAAAATCAAAAACAGACAGCCACCCCAATATTTGGGACGGCTGTGTTCACAAGAAGCTCGTCTACAGTAACAGGTAAATATCCCAGAAAGCAAAATATGGATAAAGAAGTTGTGGCACGTACGTACAATGCAATATCACTCAGCAATGAAATCTGTGTCATCAGGCCCGTAGCGGCATAGTGAGTGGATGCAGGTACGGTGATTCTACGTGAACTACGTCACACAGAAAAAGAAACATCATAAGATATCACTAATACACGGAATGTAAACTTGACTACACATGAACTGAATTACAAAACAGAACAGGGTCTCAAATTTAGAAAACCAACTAGTGCTTGCTTATGGGGAAAGGTGCGTTGGGGTGCTTCATAAAACCAGAGACTGAAATTAGCACAGATAACTTTCCATAAGCCAAATATGTAATAGACAAGACCTACTCCTTGCTCAACGAAATGGACCCAACACCACATATTCAACGCCTAGGAATATACCTGACTAGGAAGAATCTTAAAACCCATGGATATATATGTCTCCGTAAGAGAATCAAGCGTGTGTACAGCGGCATAAACGCAGCAGTGAAAATCCGATAAATCCCATTATCAAAATAAATTTCAAAAAAAAATCATAAAGACAGTGAAATAGAGAGCAATTCTTAAATAATTCACTCAGGGCATGTGATGCAACCGGGATTTAACACATCTACACCCAGAGCTGGTTGAGACATAAGGCTGGACACTTCAGGCTGATAGCATTGGTGAGTTTCGGTGAGCAAATGCAGACCCTTTGAAGTCATACTGCATGGTACCCATTCCATGGGTCCCAACTCTCCAGGTTCAAGGGATTCTTCCTCCAGCTAAAACATGCATGGGAAACCAAGAGTATCGTCCACCATGTGATTGGGAAATGATTTAAAATGTATCTCAGTTTTCGTATCCTGGTCCTCGGGTTCACCATTCCAGATGCTTTACTAACACTCTCCCCGCTTGGAGAGTCAGTTCCTTTAACCTCCTCTTTGGCACAGCTTGCAATTTCTGTGCAAAATGAACAGGAATAGGGAGAACCAATGAGAGACTAGCTGTAGGTGTCTGCACGGGCAAATGTAACGCTCATTGCCCACCAGGAAGAGGAATTAACCAAAGGCTCAGCGTGCCCTGCCGGAAACAGATTAGGGCCTGAAGCAATCCTGCGGTTTTGTGCCCAGCTCACAAGAAAGCGAGTTGAAGAAAGGAGCTCAGGGGCACTGTAATTCACAAACCTGCAGAGTTATAAATGACAGCTATCCTCCAAAAATATATTGAAGTAAGCCTGCGAAGGGGAGTTGAAAGCGGGGCAGAATTTCAGGAAAACGATTGCAGGGGGTAGACTGGAATTGCCCTGAAAGCATAGGAAAAGAGGCAGAACGTCGACAATGATGCACTTGGCCAAAAAGGGCGTATGCGTTTTTTCCTGAATATATTCAGGAAAAAACGCATACGCCCTTTTTGGCCAACCAAGCAAGCCTGTAAATGAAATCTGCACTACAATGAAGTCTCACTGCCCCCCTGGCAAAAGGGCCATCTGAAAAAAGTGTAAAATCCAGAAAGGTAGGACAGGATATGGAGAACAGGGAGCCTTGTTATGCTGATTGGCAGGATGTAAATTGCCAGCAGCCACCCTGGAGAAGTGTATGGTGTTTCCTGAAACACGAAAGAAACAAAGCAACACAGTCTATGGCACTTCCACTTATGGTCCTATAGCTTACGGAAATTAAAATCAAAAACAGACAGCCACCCCAATATTTGAGACGGCTGTGTTCACAAGAAGCTCGTCTACAGTATCAGGTAAATATCCCAGAAAGCAAAAAATGGATAAAGAACTTGTGGCACGTACGTACAATGCAATATCACTCAGCAATGAAATCTGTGTCATCAGGCCCATAGCGGCATAGTGAGTGGATGCAGGTACGGTGATTCTACGTGAACTACGTCACACAGAAAAAGAAACATCATAAGATATCACGAATACACGGAATGTAAACTTGACTACACATGAACTGAATTACAAAATAGAAAAGGGTCTCAAATTTAGAAAACCAACTAGTGCTTGCTTATGGGGAAAGGTGCCTTGGGGTGCTGCATAAAACCAGAGACTGAAATTAGCACAGATAACTTTCCATAAGCCCAATATGTAATAGACAAGACCTACTCCTTGCTCAACGAAATGGACCCAACACCACATATTCAACGCCTAGGAATATACCTGACTAGGAAGAATCTTAAAACCCATGGATATATATGTCTCCGTAAGAGAATCAAAGGTGTGTACAGCGGCCGAAAGGCAGCAGTGAAAATCCGATAAATCCCATTATCAAAATAAATTTCGAAAACAAAACACAAAGACAGTGAAATAGAGAGCAATTCTTAAATAATTCACTCAGGGCATGTGATGCAACCGGGATTGACCACATCTACACCCAGAGCTGGTTGAGACATAAGGCTGGACACTTCAGGCTGATAGCATTGGTGAGTTTAGGTGAGCAAATGCACACCCTTTGAAGTCATACTGTATGGTACCTATTCCATGGGTCCCAACTCTTCAGGTTCAAGGGATTCTTCCTCCAGCTAAAACATGCATGTGAAACCCACAGTATGGTCCACCGTGTTATGGGGAAATGATTTAAAATGCATCTCAGTTTTCGTATCCTGGTCCTCGGGTTCACCATTCCAGATGATTTACTAACAGTCTCCCTGCTTGGAGAGTCAGTGCCTTTAACCTCCTGTTTGGCACAGCTTGCAATTTCTGTGCAAGATGAACAGGAATAGGGAGAACCAATGAGAGACTAGCTGTAGGTGTCTGCACGGGCAAATGTAACGCTCATTTCCCACCAGGAAGAGGAATTTACCAAAGGCTCAGCATGCCCTGCCCGAAACAGATTAGGGCCTGAAGCAATCCTGCGGTTTTGTGCCCAGTTCACAAGAAAGCGAGTTGAAGAAAGGAGCTCAGGGGCACTGTAATTCACAAACCTGCAGAGTTATAAATGACAGCTATCCTCCAAAAATATATTGAAGTAAGCCTGCGAAGGGGACTTGAAAGCGGGGCAGAATTTCAGGAAAACGATTGCAGGGGGTAGACTGGAATTGCCCTGAAAGCATAGGAAAAGAGGCAGAACGTCGACAATGATGCACTTGGCCAAAAAGGGCGTATGCGTTTTTTCCTGAATATATTCAGGAAAAAACGCATACGCCCTTTTTGGCCAACCAAGCAAGCCTGTAAAGGAAATCTGCACTACAATGAAGTCTCACTGCCCCCCGGGCAAGAGGGCCATCTGAAAAAAGTGTAAAATCCAGAAAGGTAGGACAGGATATGGAGAACAGGGAGCCTTGTTATGCTGATTGGCAGGATGTAAATTGCCAGCAGCCAGCCTGGAGAAGTGTATGGTGTTTCCTGAAACACATAAGAAACAAAGCAACACAGTCTATGGCACTTCCACTTATGGTCCTATAGCTTACGGAAATTAAAATCAAAAACAGACAGCCACCCCAATATTTGGGACGGCTGTGTTCACAAGAAGCTCGTCTACAGTAACAGGTAAATATCCCAGAAAGCAAAATATGGATAAAGAAGTTGTGGCACGTACGTACAATGCAATATCACTCAGCAATGAAATCTGTGTCATCAGGCCCGTAGCGGCATAGTGAGTGGATGCAGGTATGGTGATTCTACGTGAACTACGTCACACAGAAAAAGAAACATCATAAGATATCACTAATACACGGAATGTAAACTTGACTACACATGAACTGAATTACAAAACAGAACAGGGTCTCAAATTTAGAAAACCAACTAGTGCTTGCTTATGGGGAAAGGTGCGTTGGGGTGCTTCATAAAACCAGAGACTGAAATTAGCACAGATAACTTTCCATAAGCCAAATATGTAATAGACAAGACCTACTCCTTGCTCAACGAAATGGACCCAACACCACATATTCAACGCCTAGGAATATACCTGACTAGGAAGAATCTTAAAACCCATGGATATATATGTCTCCGTAAGAGAATCAAGCGTGTGTACAGCGGCATAAACGCAGCAGTGAAAATCCGATAAATCCCATTATCAAAATAAATTTCAAAAAAAAATCATAAAGACAGTGAAATAGAGAGCAATTCTTAAATAATTCACTCAGGGCATGTGATGCAACCGGGATTTAACACATCTACACCCAGAGCTGGTTGAGACATAAGGCTGGACACTTCAGGCTGATAGCATTGTTGAGTTTCGGTGAGCAAATGCAGACCCTTTGAAGTCATACTGTATGGTACCTATTCCATGGGTCCCAACTCTTCAGGTTCAAGGGATTCTTCCTCCAGCTAAAACATGCATGTGAAACCCACAGTATGGTCCACCGTGTTATGGGGAAATGATTTAAAATGCATCTCAGTTTTCGTATCCTGGTCCTCGGGTTCACCATTCCAGATGATTTACTAACAGTCTCCCTGCTTGGAGAGTCAGTGCCTTTAACCTCCTGTTTGGCACAGCTTGCAATTTCTGTGCAAGATGAACAGGAATAGGGAGAACCAATGAGAGACTAGCTGTAGGTGTCTGCACGGGCAAATGTAACGCTCATTTCCCACCAGGAAGAGGAATTTACCAAAGGCTCAGCATGCCCTGCCCGAAACAGATTAGGGCCTGAAGCAATCCTGCGGTTTTGTGCCCAGTTCACAAGAAAGCGAGTTGAAGAAAGGAGCTCAGGGGCACTGTAATTCACAAACCTGCAGAGTTATAAATGACAGCTATCCTCCAAAAATATATTGAAGTAAGCCTGCGAAGGGGACTTGAAAGCGGGGCAGAATTTCAGGAAAACGATTGCAGGGGGTAGACTGGAATTGCCCTGAAAGCATAGGAAAAGAGGCAGAACGTCGACAATGATGCACTTGGCCAAAAAGGGCGTATGCGTTTTTTCCTGAATATATTCAGGAAAAAACGCATACGCCCTTTTTGGCCAACCAAGCAAGCCTGTAAAGGAAATCTGCACTACAATGAAGTCTCACTGCCCCCCGGGCAAGAGGGCCATCTGAAAAAAGTGTAAAATCCAGAAAGGTAGGACAGGATATGGAGAACAGGGAGCCTTGTTATGCTGATTGGCAGGATGTAAATTGCCAGCAGCCAGCCTGGAGAAGTGTATGGTGTTTCCTGAAACACATAAGAAACAAAGCAACACAGTCTATGGCACTTCCACTTATGGTCCTATAGCTTACGGAAATTAAAATCAAAAACAGACAGCCACCCCAATATTTGGGACGGCTGTGTTCACAAGAAGCTCGTCTACAGTAACAGGTAAATATCCCAGAAAGCAAAATATGGATAAAGAAGTTGTGGCACGTACGTACAATGCAATATCACTCAGCAATGAAATCTGTGTCATCAGGCCCGTAGCGGCATAGTGAGTGGATGCAGGTACGGTGATTCTACGTGAACTACGTCACACAGAAAAAGAAACATCATAAGATATCACTAATACACGGAATGTAAACTTGACTACACATGAACTGAATTACAAAACAGAACAGGGTCTCAAATTTAGAAAACCAACTAGTGCTTGCTTATGGGGAAAGGTGCGTTGGGGTGCTTCATAAAACCAGAGACTGAAATTAGCACAGATAACTTTCCATAAGCCAAATATGTAATAGACAAGACCTACTCCTTGCTCAACGAAATGGACCCAACACCACATATTCAACGCCTAGGAATATACCTGACTAGGAAGAATCTTAAAACCCATGGATATATATGTCTCCGTAAGAGAATCAAGCGTGTGTACAGCGGCATAAACGCAGCAGTGAAAATCCGATAAATCCCATTATCAAAATAAATTTCAAAAAAAAATCATAAAGACAGTGAAATAGAGAGCAATTCTTAAATAATTCACTCAGGGCATGTGATGCAACCGGGATTTAACACATCTACACCCAGAGCTGGTTGAGACATAAGGCTGGACACTTCAGGCTGATAGCATTGGTGAGTTTCGGTGAGCAAATGCAGACCCTTTGAAGTCATACTGCATGGTACCCATTCCATGGGTCCCAACTCTCCAGGTTCAAGGGATTCTTCCTCCAGCTAAAACATGCATGGGAAACCAAGAGTATCGTCCACCATGTGATTGGGAAATGATTTAAAATGCATCTCAGTTTTCGTATCCTGGTCCTCGGGTTCACCATTCCAGATGCTTTACTAACACTCTCCCCGCTTGGAGAGTCAGTGCCTTTAACCTCCTCTTTGGCACAGCTTGCAATTTCTGTGCAAAATGAACAGGAATAGGGAGAACCAATGAGAGACTAGCTGTAGGTGTCTGCACGGGCAAATGTAACGCTCATTGCCCACCAGGAAGAGGAATTAACCAAAGGCTCAGCGTGCCCTGCCGGAAACAGATTAGGGCCTGAAGCAATCCTGCGGTTTTGTGCCCAGCTCACAAGAAAGCGAGTTGAAGAAAGGAGCTCAGGGGCACTGTAATTCACAAACCTGCAGAGTTATAAATGACAGCTATCCTCCAAAAATATATTGAAGTAAGCCTGCGAAGGGGAGTTGAAAGCGGGGCAGAATTTCAGGAAAACGATTGCAGGGGGTAGACTGGAATTGCCCTGAAAGCATAGGAAAAGAGGCAGAACGTCGACAATGATGCACTTGGCCAAAAAGGGCGTATGTGTTTTTTCCTGAATATATTCAGGAAAAAACGCATACGCCCTTTTTGGCCAACCAAGCAAGCCTGTAAATGAAATCTGCACTACAATGAAGTCTCACTGCCCCCCTGGCAAAAGGGCCATCTGAAAAAAGTGTAAAATCCAGAAAGGTAGGACAGGATATGGAGAAGAGGGAGCCTTGTTATGCTGATTGGCAGGATGTAAATTGCCAGCAGCCACCCTGGAGAAGTGTATGGTGTTTCCTGAAACACGAAAGAAACAAAGCAACACAGCCTATGGCACTTCCACTTATGGTCCTATAGCTTACGGAAATTAAAATCAAAAACAGACAGCCACCCCAATATTTGAGACGGCTGTGTTCACAAGAAGCTCGTCTACAGTATCAGGTAAATATCCCAGAAAGCAAAAAATGGATAAAGAACTTGTGGCACGTACGTACAATGCAATATCACTCAGCAATGAAATCTGTGTCATCAGGCCCATAGCGGCATAGTGAGTGGATGCAGGTACGGTGATTCTACGTGAACTACGTCACACAGAAAAAGAAACATCATAAGATATCACGAATACACGGAATGTAAACTTGACTACACATGAACTGAATTACAAAATAGAAAAGGGTCTCAAATTTAGAAAACCAACTAGTGCTTGCTTATGGGGAAAGGTGCCTTGGGGTGCTGCATAAAACCAGAGACTGAAATTAGCACAGATAACTTTCCATAAGCCCAATATGTAATAGACAAGACCTACTCCTTGCTCAACGAAATGGACCCAACACCACATATTCAACGCCTAGGAATATACCTGACTAGGAAGAATCTTAAAACCCATGGATATATATGTCTCCGTAAGAGAATCAAGGGTGTGTACAGCGGCCGAAAGGCAGCAGTGAAAATCCGATAAATCCCATTATCAAAATAAATTTCGAAAACAAAACACAAAGACAGTGAAATAGAGAGCAATTCTTAAATAATTCACTCAGGGCATGTGATGCAACCGGGATTGACCACATCTACACCCAGAGCTGGTTGAGACATAAGGCTGGACACTTCAGGCTGATAGCATTGGTGAGTTTAGGTGAGCAAATGCACACCCTTTGAAGTCATACTGTATGGTACCTATTCCATGGGTCCCAACTCTTCAGGTTCAAGGGATTCTTCCTCCAGCTAAAACATGCATGTGAAACCCACAGTATGGTCCACCGTGTTATGGGGAAATGATTTAAAATGCATCTCAGTTTTCGTATCCTGGTCCTCGGGTTCACCATTCCAGATGATTTACTAACAGTCTCCCTGCTTGGAGAGTCAGTGCCTTTAACCTCCTGTTTGGCACAGCTTGCAATTTCTGTGCAAGATGAACAGGAATAGGGAGAACCAATGAGAGACTAGCTGTAGGTGTCTGCACGGGCAAATGTAACGCTCATTTCCCACCAGGAAGAGGAATTTACCAAAGGCTCAGCATGCCCTGCCCGAAACAGATTAGGGCCTGAAGCAATCCTGCGGTTTTGTGCCCAGTTCACAAGAAAGCGAGTTGAAGAAAGGAGCTCAGGGGCACTGTAATTCACAAACCTGCAGAGTTATAAATGACAGCTATCCTCCAAAAATATATTGAAGTAAGCCTGAGAAGGGGACTTGAAAGCGGGGCAGAATTTCAGGAAAACGATTGCAGGGGGTAGACTGGAATTGCCCTGAAAGCATAGGAAAAGAGGCAGAACGTCGACAATGATGCACTTGGCCAAAAAGGGCGTATGCGTTTTTTCCTGAATATATTCAGGAAAAAACGCATACGCCCTTTTTGGCCAACCAAGCAAGCCTGTAAAGGAAATCTGCACTACAATGAAGTCTCACTGCCCCCCGGGCAAGAGGGCCATCTGAAAAAAGTGTAAAATCCAGAAAGGTAGGACAGGATATGGAGAACAGGGAGCCTTGTTATGCTGATTGGCAGGATGTAAATTGCCAGCAGCCAGCCTGGAGAAGTGTATGGTGTTTCCTGAAACACATAAGAAACAAAGCAACACAGTCTATGGCACTTCCACTTATGGTCCTATAGCTTACGGAAATTAAAATCAAAAACAGACAGCCACCCCAATATTTGGGACGGCTGTGTTCACAAGAAGCTCGTCTACAGTATCAGGTAAATATCCCAGAAAGCAAAAAATGGATAAAGAAGTTGTGGCACGTACGTGCAATGCAGTATCACTCAGCAATGAAATCTGTGTCATCAGGCACGTAGCAGCATAGTGAGTGGATGCAGGTACGGTGATTCTACGTGAACTACGTCACACAGAAAAAGAAACATCATAAGATATCACTAATACACGGAATGTAAACTTGACTACACATGAACTGAATTACAAAACAGAACAGGGTCTCAAATTTAGAAAACCAACTAGTGCTTGCTTATGGGGAAAGGTGCGTTGGGGTGCTTCATAAAACCAGAGACTGAAATTAGCACAGATAACTTTCCATAAGCCAAATATGTAATAGACAAGACCTACTCCTTGCTCAACGAAATGGACCCAACACCACATATTCAACACCTAGGAATATACCTGACTAGGAAGAATCTTAAAACCCATGGATATATATGTCTCCGTAAGAGAATCAAGCGTGTGTACAGCGGCATAAACGCAGCAGTGAAAATCCGATAAATCCCATTATCAAAATAAATTTCAAAAAAAAATCATAAAGACAGTGAAATAGAGAGCAATTCTTAAATAATTCACTCAGGGCATGTGATGAAACCGGGATTTAACACATCTACACCCAGAGCTGGTTGAGACATAAGGCTGGACACTTCAGGCTGATAGCATTGGTGAGTTTCGGGGAGCAAATGCAGACCCTTTGAAGTCATACTGCATGGTACCCATTCCATGGGTCCCAACTCTCCAGGTTCAAGGGATTCTTCCTCCAGCTAAAACATGCATGGGAAACCAAGAGTATCGTCCACCATGTGATTGGGAAATGATTTAAAATGCATCTCAGTTTTCGTATCCTGGTCCTCGGGTTCACCATTCCAGATGCTTTACTAACACTCTCCCCGCTTGGAGAGTCAGTGCCTTTAACCTCCTCTTTGGCACAACTTGCAATTTCTGTGCAAAATGAACAGGAATAGGGAGAACCAATGAGAGACTAGCTGTAGGTGTCTGCACGGGCAAATGTAACGCTCATTGCCCACCAGGAAGAGGAATTAACCAAAGGCTCAGCGTGCCCTGCCGGAAACAGATTAGGGCCTGAAGCAATCCTGCGGTTTTGTGCCCAGCTCACAAGAAAGCGAGTTGAAGAAAGGAGCTCAGGGGCACTGTAATTCACAAACCTGCAGAGTTATAAATGACAGCTATCCTCCAAAAATATATTGAAGTAAGCCTGCGAAGGGGAGTTGAAAGCGGGGCAGAATTTCAGGAAAACGATTGCAGGGGGTAAACTGGAATTGCCCTGAACGCATAGGAAAAGAGGCAGAACGTCGACAATGATGCACTTGGCCAAAAAGGGCGTATGTGTTTTTTCCTGAATATATTCAGGAAAAAACGCATACGCCCTTTTTGGCCAACCAAGCAAGCCTGTAAATGAAATCTGCACTACAATGAAGTCTCACTGCCCCCCTGGCAAAAGGGCCATCTGAAAAAAGTGTAAAATCCAGAAAGGTAGGACAGGATATGGAGAACAGGGAGCCTTGTTATGCTGATTGGCAGGATGTAAATTGCCAGCAGCCACCCTGGAGAAGTGTATGGTGTTTCCTGAAACACGAAAGAAACAAAGCAACACAGCCTATGGCACTTCCACATATGGTCCTATAGCTTACGGAAATTAAAATCAAAAACAGACAGCCACCCCAATATTTGAGACGGCTGTGTTCACAAGAAGCTCGTCTACAGTATCAGGTAAATATCCCAGAAAGCAAAAAATGGATAAAGAACTTGTGGCACGTACGTACAATGCAATATTACTCAGCAATGAAATCTGTGTCATCAGGCCCATAGCGGCATAGTGAGTGGATGCAGGTACGGTGATTCTACGTGAACTACGTCACACAGAAAAAGAAACATCATAAGATATCACGAATACACGGAATGTAAACTTGACTACACATGAACTGAATTACAAAATAGAGAAGGGTCTCAAATTTAGAAAACCAACTAGTGCTTGCTTATGGGGAAAGGTGCCTTGGGGTGCTGCATAAAACCAGAGACTGAAATTAGCACAGATAACTTTCCATAAGCCCAATATGTAATAGACAAGACCTACTCCTTGCTCAACGAAATGGACCCAACACCACATATTCAACGCCTAGGAATATACCTGACTAGGAAGAATCTTAAAACCCATGGATATATATGTCTCCGTAAGAGAATCAAGGGTGTGTACAGCGGCCGAAAGGCAGCAGTGAAAATCCGATAAATCCCATTATCAAAATAAATTTCGAAAACAAAACACAAAGACAGTGAAATAGAGAGCAATTCTTAAATAATTCACTCAGGGCATGTGATGCAACCGGGATTGACCACATCTACACCCAGAGCTGGTTGAGACATAAGGCTGGACACTTCAGGCTGATAGCATTGGTGAGTTTAGGTGAGCAAATGCACACCCTTTGAAGTCATACTGTATGGTACCTATTCCATGGGTCCCAACTCTTCAGGTTCAAGGGATTCTTCCTCCAGCTAAAACATGCATGTGAAACCCACAGTATGGTCCACCGTGTTATGGGGAAATGATTTAAAATGCATCTCAGTTTTCGTATCCTGGTCCTCGGGTTCACCATTCCAGATGATTTACTAACAGTCTCCCTGCTTGGAGAGTCAGTGCCTTTAACCTCCTGTTTGGCACAGCTTGCAATTTCTGTGCAAGATGAACAGGAATAGGGAGAACCAATGAGAGACTAGCTGTAGGTGTCTGCACGGGCAAATGTAACGCTCATTTCCCACCAGGAAGAGGAATTTACCAAAGGCTCAGCATGCCCTGCCCGAAACAGATTAGGGCCTGAAGCAATCCTGCGGTTTTGTGCCCAGTTCACAAGAAAGCGAGTTGAAGAAAGGAGCTCAGGGGCACTGTAATTCACAAACCTGCAGAGTTATAAATGACAGCTATCCTCCAAAAATATATTGAAGTAAGCCTGCGAAGGGGACTTGAAAGCGGGGCAGAATTTCAGGAAAACGATTGCAGGGGGTAGACTGGAATTGCCCTGAAAGCATAGGAAAAGAGGCAGAACGTCGACAATGATGCACTTGGCCAAAAAGGGCGTATGCGTTTTTTCCTGAATATATTCAGGAAAAAACGCATACGCCCTTTTTGGCCAACCAAGCAAGCCTGTAAAGGAAATCTGCACTACAATGAAGTCTCACTGCCCCCCGGGCAAGAGGGCCATCTGAAAAAAGTGTAAAACCCAGAAAGGTAGGACAGGATATGGAGAACAGGGAGCCTTGTTATGCTGATTGGCAGGATGTAAATTGCCAGCAGCCAGCCTGGAGAAGTGTATGGTGTTTCCTGAAACACATAAGAAACAAAGCAACACAGTCTATGGCACTTCCACTTATGGTCCTATAGCTTACGGAAATTAAAATCAAAAACAGACAGCCACCCCAATATTTGGGACGGCTGTGTTCACAAGAAGCTCGTCTACAGTATCAGGTAAATATCCCAGAAAGCAAAAAATTGATAAAGAAGTTGTGGCACGTACGTGCAATGCAGTATCACTCAGCAATGAAATCTGTGTTATCTGGCACGAAGCGGCATAGTGAGTGGATGCAGGTATGGTGATTCTACGTGAACTACGTCACACATAAAAAGAAACATCATAAGATATCACTAATACACGGAATGTAAACTTGACTACACATGAACTGAATTACAAAACAGAACAGGGTCTCAAATTTAGAAAACCAACTAGTGCTTGCTTATGGGGAAAGGTGCCTTGGGGTGCTGCATAAAACCAGAGACTGAAATTAGCACAGATAACATTCCATAAGCCAAATATGTAATAGACAAGACCTACTCCTTGCTCAACGAAATGGACTCAACACCACATATTCAACGCCTAGGAATATACCTGACTAGGAAGAATCTTAAAACCCATGGATTTATATGTCTCCGTAAGAGAATCAAGCGTGTGTACAGCGGCATAAACGCAGCAGTGAAAATCCGATAAATCGCACTTTCAAAATAAATTTCAAAAACAAAACACAAAGACAGTGAAATAGAGAGCAATTCTTAAATAATTCACTCAGGGCATGTGATGCAACCGGGATTGACCACATCTACACCCAGAGCTGGTTGAGACATAAGGCTGGACACTTCAGGCTGATAACATTGGTGAGTTTCGGTGAGCAAATGCAGACCCTTTGAAGTCATACTGCATGGTACCCATTCCATGGGTCCCAACTCTCCAGGTTCAAGGGATTCTTCCTCCAGCTAAAACATGCATGGGAAACCCAGAGTATCGTCCACCGTGTGATTGGGAAACGATTTAAAATGCATCTCAGTTTTCGTATCCTGGTCCTCGGGTTCACCATTCCAGATGCTTTACTAACAGTCTCCCCGCTTGGAGAGTCAGTGCCTTTAACCTCCTGTTTGGCACTGCTTGCAATTTCTGTGCAAGATGAACAGGAATAGGGAGAACCAATGAGAAACTACCTCTAGGTGTCTGCACGGGCAAATGTAACCCTCATTGCCCACCAGGAAGAGGAATTAAACAAAGGCTCAGTGTGCCCTGCTGGAAACAGATTAGGGCCTGAAGCAATCCTGCGGTTTTGTGCCCAGCTCAAAAGAAAGCGAGTTGAAGAACGGAGTTCAGGGGCACTGTAATTCACAAACCTGCAGAGTTATAATTGACAGCTATCCTCCAAAAATATATTGAAGTAAGCCTGCGAAGGGGACTTGAAAGCGGGGCAGAATTTCAGGAAAACGATTGCAGGGGGTAGACTGGAATTGCACTGAAAGCATAGGAAAAGAGGCACAACGTCGACAATGATGCACTTGGCCAAAAATGGTGTATGCGTTTTTTCCTGAATATATTCAGGAAAAAACGCATACGCCCTTTTTGGCAAACCAAGCAAGCCTGTAAAGGAAATCTGCAAAAAAATGAAGTCTCACTGCCCACCGGGCAAAACGGCCATCTGAAAAAAGTGTAAAATCCAGAAAGGTAGGACAGGATATGGAGAACAGGGAGCCTTGTTATGCTGATTGGCAGGATGTAAATTGCCAGCAGCCACCCTGGAGAAGTGTATGGTGTTTCCTGAAACACGTAAGAAACAAAGCAACACAGCCTATGGCACTTCCACTTATGGTCCTATAGCTTACGGAAATTAAAATCAAAAACAGACAGCCACCCCAATATTTGGGACGGCTGTGTTCACAAGAAGCTCGTCTACAGTATCAGGTAAATATCCCAGAAAGCAAAAAATGGATAAAGAAGTTGTGGCACGTACGTACAATGCAATATCACTCAGCAATGAAATCTGTGTCATCAGGCCCGTAGCGGCATAGTGAGTGGATGCAGGTACGGTGATTCTACGTGAACTACGTCACACAGAAAAAGAAACATCATAAGATATCACTAATACACGGAATGTAAACTTGACTACACATGAACTGAATTACAAAACAGAAAAGGGTCTCAAATTTAGAAAACCAACTAGTGCTTGCTTATGGGGAAAGGTGCGTTGGGGTGCTGCATAAAACCAGAGACTGAAATTAGCACAGATAACATTCCATAAGCCAAATATGTAATAGACAAGACCTACTCCTTGCTCAACGAAATGGACTCAACACCACATATTCAACGCCTAGGAATATACCTGACTAGGAAGAATCTTAAAACCCATGGATTTATATGTCTCCGTAAGAGAATCAAGCGTGTGTACAGCGGCATAAACGCAGCAGTGAAAATCCGATAAATCGCACTTTCAAAATAAATTTCAAAAACAAAACACAAAGACAGTGAAATAGAGAGCAATTCTTAAATAATTCACTCAGGGCATGTGATGCAACCGGGATTGACCACATCTACACCCAGAGCTGGTTGAGACATAAGGCTGGACACTTCAGGCTGATAACATTGGTGAGTTTCGGTGAGCAAATGCAGACCCTTTGAAGTCATACTGCATGGTACCCATTCCATGGGTCCCAACTCTCCAGGTTCAAGGGATTCTTCCTCCAGCTAAAACATGCATGGGAAACCCAGAGTATCGTCCACCGTGTGATTGGGAAACGATTTAAAATGCATCTCAGTTTTCGTATCCTGGTCCTCGGGTTCACCATTCCAGATGCTTTACTAACAGTCTCCCCGCTTGGAGAGTCAGTGCCTTTAACCTCCTGTTTGGCACTGCTTGCAATTTCTGTGCAAGATGAACAGGAATAGGGAGAACAAATGAGAAACTACCTCTAGGTGTCTGCACGGGCAAATGTAACCCTCATTGCCCACCAGGAAGAGGAATTAAACAAAGGCTCAGTGTGCCCTGCTGGAAACAGATTAGGGCCTGAAGCAATCCTGCGGTTTTGTGCCCAGCTCAAAAGAAAGCGAGTTGAAGAACGGAGCTCAGGGGCACTGTAATTCACAAACCTGCAGAGTTATAATTGACAGCTATCCTCCAAAAATATATTGAAGTAAGCCTGCGAAGGGGACTTGAAAGCGGGGCAGAATTTCAGGAAAACGATTGCAGGGGGTAGACTGGAATTGCCCTGAAAGCATAGGAAAAGAGGCAGAACGTCGACAATGATGCACTTGGCCAAAAAGGGCGTATGCGTTTTTTCCTGAATATATTCAGGAAAAAACGCATACGCCCTTTTTGGCAAACCAAGCAAGCCTGTAAAGGAAATCTGAAAAAAAATGAAGTCTCACTGCCCACCGGGCAAAAGGGCCATCTGAAAAAAGTGTAAAATCCAGAAAGGTAGGACAGGATATGGAGAACAGGGAGCCTTGTTATGCTGATTGGCAGGATGTAAATTTCCAGCAGCCACCCTGGAGAAGTGTATGGTGTTTCCTGAAACACGTAAGAAACAAAGCAACACAGCCTATGGCACTTCCACTTATGGTCCTATAGCTTACGGAAATTAAAATCAAAAACAGACAGCCACCCCAATATTTGGGACGGCTGTGTTCACAAGAAGCTCGTCTACAGTATCAGGTAAATATCCCAGAAAGCAAAAAATGGATAAAGAAGTTGTGGCACGTACGTACAATGCAATATCACTCAGCAATGAAATCTGTGTCATCAGGCCCGTAGCGGCATAGTGAGTGGATGCAGGTACGGTGATTCTACGTGAACTACGTCACACAGAAAAAGAAACATCATAAGATATCACTAATACACGGAATGTAAACTTGACTACACATGAACTGAATTACAAAACAGAACAGGGTCTCAAATTTAGAAAACCAACTAGTGCTTGCTTATGGGGAAAGGTGCGTTGGGGTGCTTCATAAAACCAGAGACTGAAATTAGCACAGATAACTTTCCATAAGCCAAATATGTAATAGACAAGACCTACTCCTTGCTCAACGAAATGGACCCAACACCACATATTCAACGCCTAGGAATATACCTGACTAGGAAGAATCTTAAAACCCATGGATATATATGTCTCCGTAAGAGAATCAAGCGTGTGTACAGCGGCATAAACGCAGCAGTGAAAATCCGATAAATCCCATTATCAAAATAAATTTCGAAAACAAAACACAAAGACAGTGAAATAGAGAGCAATTCTTAAATAATTCACTCAGGGCATGTGATGCAACCGGGATTTAACACATCTACACCCAGAGCTGGTTGAGATATAAGGCTGGACACTTCAGGCTGATAGCATTGGTGAGTTTCGGTGAGCAAATGCAGACCCTTTGAAGTCATACTGCATGGTACCCATTCCATGGGTCCCAACTCTCCAGGTTCAAGGGATTCTTCCTCCAGCTAAAACATGCATGGGAAACCAAGAGTATCGTCCACCATGTGATTGGGAAATGATTTAAAATGCATCTCAGTTTTCGTATCCTGGTCCTCGGGTTCACCATTCCAGATGCTTTACTAACACTCTCCCCGCTTGGAGAGTCAGTGCCTTTAACCTCCTCTTTGGCACAGCTTGCAATTTCTGTGCAAAATGAACAGGAATAGGGAGAACCAATGAGAGACTAGCTGTAGGTGTCTGCACGGGCAAATGTAACGCTCATTGCCCACCAGGAAGAGGAATTAAACAAAGGCTCAGTGTGCCCTGCTGGAAACAGATTAGGGCCTGAAGCAATCCTGCGGTTTTGTGCCCAGCTCACAAGAAAGCGAGTTGAAGAAAGGAGCTCAGGGACACTGTAATTCACAAACCTGCAGAGTTATAAATGACAGCTTTCCTCCAAAAATATATTGAAGTAAGCCTGCGAAGGGGACTTGAAAGCGGGGCAGAATTTCAGGAAAACGATTGCAGGGGGTAGACTGGAATTGCCCTGAAAGCATAGGAAAAGAGGCAGAACGTCGACAATGATGCACTTGGCCAAAAAGGGCGTATGCGTTTTTTCCTGAATATATTCAGGAAAAAACGCATACGCCCTTTTTGGCCAACCAAGCAAGCCTGTAAATGAAATCTGCACTACAATGAAGTCTCACTGCCCCCCTGGCAAAAGGGCCATCTGAAAAAAGTGTAAAATCCAGAAAGGTAGGACAGGATATGGAGAACAGGGAGCCTTGTTATGCTGATTGGCAGGATGTAAATTGCCAGCAGCCACCCTGGAGAAGTGTATGGTGTTTCCTGAAACACGAAAGAAACAAAGCAACACAGCCTATGGCACTTCCACTTATGGTCCTATAGCTTACGGAAATTAACATCAAAAACAGACAGCCACTCCAATATTTGGGACGGCTGTGTTCACAAGAAGCTCGTCTACAGTATCAGGTAAATATCCCAGAAAGCAAAAAATGGATAAAGAACTTGTGGCACGTACGTACAATGCAATATCACTCAGCAATGAAATCTGTGTCATCAGGCCCATAGCGGCATAGTGAGTGGATGCAGGTACGGTGATTCTACGTGAACTACGTCACACAGAAAAAGAAACATCATAAGATATCACGAATACACGGAATGTAAACTTGACTACACATGAACTGAATTACAAAATAGAACAGGGTCTCAAATTTAGAAAACCAACTAGTGCTTGCTTATGGGGAAAGGTGCCTTGGGGTGCTGCATAAAACCAGAGACTGAAATTAGCACAGATAACTTTCCATAAGCCCAATATGTAATAGACAAGACCTACTCCTTGCTCAACGAAATGGACCCAACACCACATATTCAACGCCTAGGAATATACCTGACTAGGAAGAATCTTAAAACCCATGGATATATATGTCTCCGTAAGAGAATCAAGGGTGTGTACAGCGGCCGAAAGGCAGCAGTGAAAATCCGATAAATCCCATTATCAAAATAAATTTCGAAAACAAAACACAAAGACAGTGAAATAGAGAGCAATTCTTAAATAATTCACTCAGGGCATGTGATGCAACCGGGATTGACCACATCTACACCCAGAGCTGGTTGAGACATAAGGCTGGACACTTCAGGCTGATAGCATTGGTGAGTTTAGGTGAGCAAATGCACACCCTTTGAAGTCATACTGTATGGTACCTATTCCATGGGTCCCAACTCTTCAGGTTCAAGGGATTCTTCCTCCAGCTAAAACATGCATGTGAAACCCACAGTATGGTCCACCGTGTTATGGGGAAATGATTTAAAATGCATCTCAGTTTTCGTATCCTGGTCCTCGGGTTCACCATTCCAGATGATTTACTAACAGTCTCCCTGCTTGGAGAGTCAGTGCCTTTAACCTCCTGTTTGGCACAGCTTGCAATTTCTGTGCAAGATGAACAGGAATAGGGAGAACCAATGAGAGACTAGCTGTAGGTGTCTGCACGGGCAAATGTAACGCTCATTTCCCACCAGGAAGAGGAATTTACCAAAGGCTCAGCATGCCCTGCCCGAAACAGATTAGGGCCTGAAGCAATCCTGCGGTTTTGTGCCCAGTTCACAAGAAAGCGAGTTGAAGAAAGGAGCTCAGGGGCACTGTAATTCACAAACCTGCAGAGTTATAAATGACAGCTATCCTCCAAAAATATATTGAAGTAAGCCTGCGAAGGGGACTTGAAAGCGGGGCAGAATTTCAGGAAAACGATTGCAGGGGGTAGACTGGAATTGCCCTGAAAGCATAGGAAAAGAGGCAGAACGTCGACAATGATGCACTTGGCCAAAAAGGGCGTATGCGTTTTTTCCTGAATATATTCAGGAAAAAACGCATACGCCCTTTTTGGCCAACCAAGCAAGCCTGTAAAGGAAATCTGCACTACAATGAAGTCTCACTGCCCCCCGGGCAAGAGGGCCATCTGAAAAAAGTGTAAAATCCAGAAAGGTAGGACAGGATATGGAGAACAGGGAGCCTTGTTATGCTGATTGGCAGGATGTAAATTGCCAGCAGCCAGCCTGGAGAAGTGTATGGTGTTTCCTGAAACACATAAGAAACAAAGCAACACAGTCTATGGCACTTCCACTTATGGTCCTATAGCTTACGGAAATTAAAATCAAAAACAGACAGCCACCCCAATATTTGGGACGGCTGTGTTCACAAGAAGCTCGTCTACAGTAACAGGTAAATATCCCAGAAAGCAAAATATGGATAAAGAAGTTGTGGCACGTACGTACAATGCAATATCACTCAGCAATGAAATCTGTGTCATCAGGCCCGTAGCGGCATAGTGAGTGGATGCAGGTACGGTGATTCTACGTGAACTACGTCACACAGAAAAAGAAACATCATAAGATATCACTAATACACGGAATGTAAACTTGACTACACATGAACTGAATTACAAAACAGAACAGGGTCTCAAATTTAGAAAACCAACTAGTGCTTGCTTATGGGGAAAGGTGCGTTGGGGTGCTTCATAAAACCAGAGACTGAAATTAGCACAGATAACTTTCCATAAGCCAAATATGTAATAGACAAGACCTACTCCTTGCTCAACGAAATGGACCCAACACCACATATTCAACGCCTAGGAATATACCTGACTAGGAAGAATCTTAAAACCCATGGATATATATGTCTCCGTAAGAGAATCAAGCGTGTGTACAGCGGCATAAACGCAGCAGTGAAAATCCGATAAATCCCATTATCAAAATAAATTTCAAAAAAAAATCATAAAGACAGTGAAATAGAGAGCAATTCTTAAATAATTCACTCAGGGCATGTGATGCAACCGGGATTTAACACATCTACACCCAGAGCTGGTTGAGACATAAGGCTGGACACTTCAGGCTGATAGCATTGGTGAGTTTCGGTGAGCAAATGCAGACCCTTTGAAGTCATACTGCATGGTACCCATTCCATGGGTCCCAACTCTCCAGGTTCAAGGGATTCTTCCTCCAGCTAAAACATGCATGGGAAACCAAGAGTATCGTCCACCATGTGATTGGGAAATGATTTAAAATGTATCTCAGTTTTCGTATCCTGGTCCTCGGGTTCACCATTCCAGATGCTTTACTAACACTCTCCCCGCTTGGAGAGTCAGTTCCTTTAACCTCCTCTTTGGCACAGCTTGCAATTTCTGTGCAAAATGAACAGGAATAGGGAGAACCAATGAGAGACTAGCTGTAGGTGTCTGCACGGGCAAATGTAACGCTCATTGCCCACCAGGAAGAGGAATTAACCAAAGGCTCAGCGTGCCCTGCCGGAAACAGATTAGGGCCTGAAGCAATCCTGCGGTTTTGTGCCCAGCTCACAAGAAAGCGAGTTGAAGAAAGGAGCTCAGGGGCACTGTAATTCACAAACCTGCAGAGTTATAAATGACAGCTATCCTCCAAAAATATATTGAAGTAAGCCTGCGAAGGGGAGTTGAAAGCGGGGCAGAATTTCAGGAAAACGATTGCAGGGGGTAGACTGGAATTGCCCTGAAAGCATAGGAAAAGAGGCAGAACGTCGACAATGATGCACTTGGCCAAAAAGGGCGTATGCGTTTTTTCCTGAATATATTCAGGAAAAAACGCATACGCCCTTTTTGGCCAACCAAGCAAGCCTGTAAATGAAATCTGCACTACAATGAAGTCTCACTGCCCCCCTGGCAAAAGGGCCATCTGAAAAAAGTGTAAAATCCAGAAAGGTAGGACAGGATATGGAGAACAGGGAGCCTTGTTATGCTGATTGGCAGGATGTAAATTGCCAGCAGCCACCCTGGAGAAGTGTATGGTGTTTCCTGAAACACGAAAGAAACAAAGCAACACAGTCTATGGCACTTCCACTTATGGTCCTATAGCTTACGGAAATTAAAATCAAAAACAGACAGCCACCCCAATATTTGAGACGGCTGTGTTCACAAGAAGCTCGTCTACAGTATCAGGTAAATATCCCAGAAAGCAAAAAATGGATAAAGAACTTGTGGCACGTACGTACAATGCAATATCACTCAGCAATGAAATCTGTGTCATCAGGCCCATAGCGGCATAGTGAGTGGATGCAGGTACGGTGATTCTACGTGAACTACGTCACACAGAAAAAGAAACATCATAAGATATCACGAATACACGGAATGTAAACTTGACTACACATGAACTGAATTACAAAATAGAAAAGGGTCTCAAATTTAGAAAACCAACTAGTGCTTGCTTATGGGGAAAGGTGCCTTGGGGTGCTGCATAAAACCAGAGACTGAAATTAGCACAGATAACTTTCCATAAGCCCAATATGTAATAGACAAGACCTACTCCTTGCTCAACGAAATGGACCCAACACCACATATTCAACGCCTAGGAATATACCTGACTAGGAAGAATCTTAAAACCCATGGATATATATGTCTCCGTAAGAGAATCAAAGGTGTGTACAGCGGCCGAAAGGCAGCAGTGAAAATCCGATAAATCCCATTATCAAAATAAATTTCGAAAACAAAACACAAAGACAGTGAAATAGAGAGCAATTCTTAAATAATTCACTCAGGGCATGTGATGCAACCGGGATTGACCACATCTACACCCAGAGCTGGTTGAGACATAAGGCTGGACACTTCAGGCTGATAGCATTGGTGAGTTTAGGTGAGCAAATGCACACCCTTTGAAGTCATACTGTATGGTACCTATTCCATGGGTCCCAACTCTTCAGGTTCAAGGGATTCTTCCTCCAGCTAAAACATGCATGTGAAACCCACAGTATGGTCCACCGTGTTATGGGGAAATGATTTAAAATGCATCTCAGTTTTCGTATCCTGGTCCTCGGGTTCACCATTCCAGATGATTTACTAACAGTCTCCCTGCTTGGAGAGTCAGTGCCTTTAACCTCCTGTTTGGCACAGCTTGCAATTTCTGTGCAAGATGAACAGGAATAGGGAGAACCAATGAGAGACTAGCTGTAGGTGTCTGCACGGGCAAATGTAACGCTCATTTCCCACCAGGAAGAGGAATTTACCAAAGGCTCAGCATGCCCTGCCCGAAACAGATTAGGGCCTGAAGCAATCCTGCGGTTTTGTGCCCAGTTCACAAGAAAGCGAGTTGAAGAAAGGAGCTCAGGGGCACTGTAATTCACAAACCTGCAGAGTTATAAATGACAGCTATCCTCCAAAAATATATTGAAGTAAGCCTGCGAAGGGGACTTGAAAGCGGGGCAGAATTTCAGGAAAACGATTGCAGGGGGTAGACTGGAATTGCCCTGAAAGCATAGGAAAAGAGGCAGAACGTCGACAATGATGCACTTGGCCAAAAAGGGCGTATGCGTTTTTTCCTGAATATATTCAGGAAAAAACGCATACGCCCTTTTTGGCCAACCAAGCAAGCCTGTAAAGGAAATCTGCACTACAATGAAGTCTCACTGCCCCCCGGGCAAGAGGGCCATCTGAAAAAAGTGTAAAATCCAGAAAGGTAGGACAGGATATGGAGAACAGGGAGCCTTGTTATGCTGATTGGCAGGATGTAAATTGCCAGCAGCCAGCCTGGAGAAGTGTATGGTGTTTCCTGAAACACATAAGAAACAAAGCAACACAGTCTATGGCACTTCCACTTATGGTCCTATAGCTTACGGAAATTAAAATCAAAAACAGACAGCCACCCCAATATTTGGGACGGCTGTGTTCACAAGAAGCTCGTCTACAGTAACAGGTAAATATCCCAGAAAGCAAAATATGGATAAAGAAGTTGTGGCACGTACGTACAATGCAATATCACTCAGCAATGAAATCTGTGTCATCAGGCCCGTAGCGGCATAGTGAGTGGATGCAGGTATGGTGATTCTACGTGAACTACGTCACACAGAAAAAGAAACATCATAAGATATCACTAATACACGGAATGTAAACTTGACTACACATGAACTGAATTACAAAACAGAACAGGGTCTCAAATTTAGAAAACCAACTAGTGCTTGCTTATGGGGAAAGGTGCGTTGGGGTGCTTCATAAAACCAGAGACTGAAATTAGCACAGATAACTTTCCATAAGCCAAATATGTAATAGACAAGACCTACTCCTTGCTCAACGAAATGGACCCAACACCACATATTCAACGCCTAGGAATATACCTGACTAGGAAGAATCTTAAAACCCATGGATATATATGTCTCCGTAAGAGAATCAAGCGTGTGTACAGCGGCATAAACGCAGCAGTGAAAATCCGATAAATCCCATTATCAAAATAAATTTCAAAAAAAAATCATAAAGACAGTGAAATAGAGAGCAATTCTTAAATAATTCACTCAGGGCATGTGATGCAACCGGGATTTAACACATCTACACCCAGAGCTGGTTGAGACATAAGGCTGGACACTTCAGGCTGATAGCATTGTTGAGTTTCGGTGAGCAAATGCAGACCCTTTGAAGTCATACTGTATGGTACCTATTCCATGGGTCCCAACTCTTCAGGTTCAAGGGATTCTTCCTCCAGCTAAAACATGCATGTGAAACCCACAGTATGGTCCACCGTGTTATGGGGAAATGATTTAAAATGCATCTCAGTTTTCGTATCCTGGTCCTCGGGTTCACCATTCCAGATGATTTACTAACAGTCTCCCTGCTTGGAGAGTCAGTGCCTTTAACCTCCTGTTTGGCACAGCTTGCAATTTCTGTGCAAGATGAACAGGAATAGGGAGAACCAATGAGAGACTAGCTGTAGGTGTCTGCACGGGCAAATGTAACGCTCATTTCCCACCAGGAAGAGGAATTTACCAAAGGCTCAGCATGCCCTGCCCGAAACAGATTAGGGCCTGAAGCAATCCTGCGGTTTTGTGCCCAGTTCACAAGAAAGCGAGTTGAAGAAAGGAGCTCAGGGGCACTGTAATTCACAAACCTGCAGAGTTATAAATGACAGCTATCCTCCAAAAATATATTGAAGTAAGCCTGCGAAGGGGACTTGAAAGCGGGGCAGAATTTCAGGAAAACGATTGCAGGGGGTAGACTGGAATTGCCCTGAAAGCATAGGAAAAGAGGCAGAACGTCGACAATGATGCACTTGGCCAAAAAGGGCGTATGCGTTTTTTCCTGAATATATTCAGGAAAAAACGCATACGCCCTTTTTGGCCAACCAAGCAAGCCTGTAAAGGAAATCTGCACTACAATGAAGTCTCACTGCCCCCCGGGCAAGAGGGCCATCTGAAAAAAGTGTAAAATCCAGAAAGGTAGGACAGGATATGGAGAACAGGGAGCCTTGTTATGCTGATTGGCAGGATGTAAATTGCCAGCAGCCAGCCTGGAGAAGTGTATGGTGTTTCCTGAAACACATAAGAAACAAAGCAACACAGTCTATGGCACTTCCACTTATGGTCCTATAGCTTACGGAAATTAAAATCAAAAACAGACAGCCACCCCAATATTTGGGACGGCTGTGTTCACAAGAAGCTCGTCTACAGTAACAGGTAAATATCCCAGAAAGCAAAATATGGATAAAGAAGTTGTGGCACGTACGTACAATGCAATATCACTCAGCAATGAAATCTGTGTCATCAGGCCCGTAGCGGCATAGTGAGTGGATGCAGGTACGGTGATTCTACGTGAACTACGTCACACAGAAAAAGAAACATCATAAGATATCACTAATACACGGAATGTAAACTTGACTACACATGAACTGAATTACAAAACAGAACAGGGTCTCAAATTTAGAAAACCAACTAGTGCTTGCTTATGGGGAAAGGTGCGTTGGGGTGCTTCATAAAACCAGAGACTGAAATTAGCACAGATAACTTTCCATAAGCCAAATATGTAATAGACAAGACCTACTCCTTGCTCAACGAAATGGACCCAACACCACATATTCAACGCCTAGGAATATACCTGACTAGGAAGAATCTTAAAACCCATGGATATATATGTCTCCGTAAGAGAATCAAGCGTGTGTACAGCGGCATAAACGCAGCAGTGAAAATCCGATAAATCCCATTATCAAAATAAATTTCAAAAAAAAATCATAAAGACAGTGAAATAGAGAGCAATTCTTAAATAATTCACTCAGGGCATGTGATGCAACCGGGATTTAACACATCTACACCCAGAGCTGGTTGAGACATAAGGCTGGACACTTCAGGCTGATAGCATTGGTGAGTTTCGGTGAGCAAATGCAGACCCTTTGAAGTCATACTGCATGGTACCCATTCCATGGGTCCCAACTCTCCAGGTTCAAGGGATTCTTCCTCCAGCTAAAACATGCATGGGAAACCAAGAGTATCGTCCACCATGTGATTGGGAAATGATTTAAAATGCATCTCAGTTTTCGTATCCTGGTCCTCGGGTTCACCATTCCAGATGCTTTACTAACACTCTCCCCGCTTGGAGAGTCAGTGCCTTTAACCTCCTCTTTGGCACAGCTTGCAATTTCTGTGCAAAATGAACAGGAATAGGGAGAACCAATGAGAGACTAGCTGTAGGTGTCTGCACGGGCAAATGTAACGCTCATTGCCCACCAGGAAGAGGAATTAACCAAAGGCTCAGCGTGCCCTGCCGGAAACAGATTAGGGCCTGAAGCAATCCTGCGGTTTTGTGCCCAGCTCACAAGAAAGCGAGTTGAAGAAAGGAGCTCAGGGGCACTGTAATTCACAAACCTGCAGAGTTATAAATGACAGCTATCCTCCAAAAATATATTGAAGTAAGCCTGCGAAGGGGAGTTGAAAGCGGGGCAGAATTTCAGGAAAACGATTGCAGGGGGTAGACTGGAATTGCCCTGAAAGCATAGGAAAAGAGGCAGAACGTCGACAATGATGCACTTGGCCAAAAAGGGCGTATGTGTTTTTTCCTGAATATATTCAGGAAAAAACGCATACGCCCTTTTTGGCCAACCAAGCAAGCCTGTAAATGAAATCTGCACTACAATGAAGTCTCACTGCCCCCCTGGCAAAAGGGCCATCTGAAAAAAGTGTAAAATCCAGAAAGGTAGGACAGGATATGGAGAAGAGGGAGCCTTGTTATGCTGATTGGCAGGATGTAAATTGCCAGCAGCCACCCTGGAGAAGTGTATGGTGTTTCCTGAAACACGAAAGAAACAAAGCAACACAGCCTATGGCACTTCCACTTATGGTCCTATAGCTTACGGAAATTAAAATCAAAAACAGACAGCCACCCCAATATTTGAGACGGCTGTGTTCACAAGAAGCTCGTCTACAGTATCAGGTAAATATCCCAGAAAGCAAAAAATGGATAAAGAACTTGTGGCACGTACGTACAATGCAATATCACTCAGCAATGAAATCTGTGTCATCAGGCCCATAGCGGCATAGTGAGTGGATGCAGGTACGGTGATTCTACGTGAACTACGTCACACAGAAAAAGAAACATCATAAGATATCACGAATACACGGAATGTAAACTTGACTACACATGAACTGAATTACAAAATAGAAAAGGGTCTCAAATTTAGAAAACCAACTAGTGCTTGCTTATGGGGAAAGGTGCCTTGGGGTGCTGCATAAAACCAGAGACTGAAATTAGCACAGATAACTTTCCATAAGCCCAATATGTAATAGACAAGACCTACTCCTTGCTCAACGAAATGGACCCAACACCACATATTCAACGCCTAGGAATATACCTGACTAGGAAGAATCTTAAAACCCATGGATATATATGTCTCCGTAAGAGAATCAAGGGTGTGTACAGCGGCCGAAAGGCAGCAGTGAAAATCCGATAAATCCCATTATCAAAATAAATTTCGAAAACAAAACACAAAGACAGTGAAATAGAGAGCAATTCTTAAATAATTCACTCAGGGCATGTGATGCAACCGGGATTGACCACATCTACACCCAGAGCTGGTTGAGACATAAGGCTGGACACTTCAGGCTGATAGCATTGGTGAGTTTAGGTGAGCAAATGCACACCCTTTGAAGTCATACTGTATGGTACCTATTCCATGGGTCCCAACTCTTCAGGTTCAAGGGATTCTTCCTCCAGCTAAAACATGCATGTGAAACCCACAGTATGGTCCACCGTGTTATGGGGAAATGATTTAAAATGCATCTCAGTTTTCGTATCCTGGTCCTCGGGTTCACCATTCCAGATGATTTACTAACAGTCTCCCTGCTTGGAGAGTCAGTGCCTTTAACCTCCTGTTTGGCACAGCTTGCAATTTCTGTGCAAGATGAACAGGAATAGGGAGAACCAATGAGAGACTAGCTGTAGGTGTCTGCACGGGCAAATGTAACGCTCATTTCCCACCAGGAAGAGGAATTTACCAAAGGCTCAGCATGCCCTGCCCGAAACAGATTAGGGCCTGAAGCAATCCTGCGGTTTTGTGCCCAGTTCACAAGAAAGCGAGTTGAAGAAAGGAGCTCAGGGGCACTGTAATTCACAAACCTGCAGAGTTATAAATGACAGCTATCCTCCAAAAATATATTGAAGTAAGCCTGAGAAGGGGACTTGAAAGCGGGGCAGAATTTCAGGAAAACGATTGCAGGGGGTAGACTGGAATTGCCCTGAAAGCATAGGAAAAGAGGCAGAACGTCGACAATGATGCACTTGGCCAAAAAGGGCGTATGCGTTTTTTCCTGAATATATTCAGGAAAAAACGCATACGCCCTTTTTGGCCAACCAAGCAAGCCTGTAAAGGAAATCTGCACTACAATGAAGTCTCACTGCCCCCCGGGCAAGAGGGCCATCTGAAAAAAGTGTAAAATCCAGAAAGGTAGGACAGGATATGGAGAACAGGGAGCCTTGTTATGCTGATTGGCAGGATGTAAATTGCCAGCAGCCAGCCTGGAGAAGTGTATGGTGTTTCCTGAAACACATAAGAAACAAAGCAACACAGTCTATGGCACTTCCACTTATGGTCCTATAGCTTACGGAAATTAAAATCAAAAACAGACAGCCACCCCAATATTTGGGACGGCTGTGTTCACAAGAAGCTCGTCTACAGTATCAGGTAAATATCCCAGAAAGCAAAAAATGGATAAAGAAGTTGTGGCACGTACGTGCAATGCAGTATCACTCAGCAATGAAATCTGTGTCATCAGGCACGTAGCGGCATAGTGAGTGGATGCAGGTACGGTGATTCTACGTGAACTACGTCACACAGAAAAAGAAACATCATAAGATATCACTAATACACGGAATGTAAACTTGACTACACATGAACTGAATTACAAAACAGAACAGGGTCTCAAATTTAGAAAACCAACTAGTGCTTGCTTATGGGGAAAGGTGCGTTGGGGTGCTTCATAAAACCAGAGACTGAAATTAGCACAGATAACTTTCCATAAGCCAAATATGTAATAGACAAGACCTACTCCTTGCTCAACGAAATGGACCCAACACCACATATTCAACACCTAGGAATATACCTGACTAGGAAGAATCTTAAAACCCATGGATATATATGTCTCTGTAAGAGAATCAAGCGTGTGTACAGCGGCATAAACGCAGCAGTGAAAATCCGATAAATCCCATTATCAAAATAAATTTCAAAAAAAAATCATAAAGACAGTGAAATAGAGAGCAATTCTTAAATAATTCACTCAGGGCATGTGATGAAACCGGGATTTAACACATCTACACCCAGAGCTGGTTGAGACATAAGGCTGGACACTTCAGGCTGATAGCATTGGTGAGTTTCGGGGAGCAAATGCAGACCCTTTGAAGTCATACTGCATGGTACCCATTCCATGGGTCCCAACTCTCCAGGTTCAAGGGATTCTTCCTCCAGCTAAAACATGCATGGGAAACCAAGAGTATCGTCCACCATGTGATTGGGAAATGATTTAAAATGCATCTCAGTTTTCGTATCCTGGTCCTCGGGTTCACCATTCCAGATGCTTTACTAACACTCTCCCCGCTTGGAGAGTCAGTGCCTTTAACCTCCTCTTTGGCACAACTTGCAATTTCTGTGCAAAATGAACAGGAATAGGGAGAACCAATGAGAGACTAGCTGTAGGTGTCTGCACGGGCAAATGTAACGCTCATTGCCCACCAGGAAGAGGAATTAACCAAAGGCTCAGCGTGCCCTGCCGGAAACAGATTAGGGCCTGAAGCAATCCTGCGGTTTTGTGCCCAGCTCACAAGAAAGCGAGTTGAAGAAAGGAGCTCAGGGGCACTGTAATTCACAAACCTGCAGAGTTATAAATGACAGCTATCCTCCAAAAATATATTGAAGTAAGCCTGCGAAGGGGAGTTGAAAGCGGGGCAGAATTTCAGGAAAACGATTGCAGGGGGTAAACTGGAATTGCCCTGAACGCATAGGAAAAGAGGCAGAACGTCGACAATGATGCACTTGGCCAAAAAGGGCGTATGTGTTTTTTCCTGAATATATTCAGGAAAAAACGCATACGCCCTTTTTGGCCAACCAAGCAAGCCTGTAAATGAAATCTGCACTACAATGAAGTCTCACTGCCCCCCTGGCAAAAGGGCCATCTGAAAAAAGTGTAAAATCCAGAAAGGTAGGACAGGATATGGAGAACAGGGAGCCTTGTTATGCTGATTGGCAGGATGTAAATTGCCAGCAGCCACCCTGGAGAAGTGTATGGTGTTTCCTGAAACACGAAAGAAACAAAGCAACACAGCCTATGGCACTTCCACATATGGTCCTATAGCTTACGGAAATTAAAATCAAAAACAGACAGCCACCCCAATATTTGAGACGGCTGTGTTCACAAGAAGCTCGTCTACAGTATCAGGTAAATATCCCAGAAAGCAAAAAATGGATAAAGAACTTGTGGCACGTACGTACAATGCAATATTACTCAGCAATGAAAATTGTGTCATCAGGCCCATAGCGGCATAGTGAGTGGATGCAGGTACGGTGATTCTACGTGAACTACGTCACACAGAAAAAGAAACATCATAAGATATCACGAATACACGGAATGTAAACTTGACTACACATGAACTGAATTACAAAATAGAAAAGGGTCTCAAATTTAGAAAACCAACTAGTGCTTGCTTATGGGGAAAGGTGCCTTGGGGTGCTGCATAAAACCAGAGACTGAAATTAGCACAGATAACTTTCCATAAGCCCAATATGTAATAGACAAGACCTACTCCTTGCTCAACGAAATGGACCCAACACCACATATTCAACGCCTAGGAATATACCTGACTAGGAAGAATCTTAAAACCCATGGATATATATGTCTCCGTAAGAGAATCAAGGGTGTGTACAGCGGCCGAAAGGCAGCAGTGAAAATCCGATAAATCCCATTATCAAAATAAATTTCGAAAACAAAACACAAAGACAGTGAAATAGAGAGCAATTCTTAAATAATTCACTCAGGGCATGTGATGCAACCGGGATTGACCACATCTACACCCAGAGCTGGTTGAGACATAAGGCTGGACACTTCAGGCTGATAGCATTGGTGAGTTTAGGTGAGCAAATGCACACCCTTTGAAGTCATACTGTATGGTACCTATTCCATGGGTCCCAACTCTTCAGGTTCAAGGGATTCTTCCTCCAGCTAAAACATGCATGTGAAACCCACAGTATGGTCCACCGTGTTATGGGGAAATGATTTAAAATGCATCTCAGTTTTCGTATCCTGGTCCTCGGGTTCACCATTCCAGATGATTTACTAACAGTCTCCCTGCTTGGAGAGTCAGTGCCTTTAACCTCCTGTTTGGCACAGCTTGCAATTTCTGTGCAAGATGAACAGGAATAGGGAGAACCAATGAGAGACTAGCTGTAGGTGTCTGCACGGGCAAATGTAACGCTCATTTCCCACCAGGAAGAGGAATTTACCAAAGGCTCAGCATGCCCTGCCCGAAACAGATTAGGGCCTGAAGCAATCCTGCGGTTTTGTGCCCAGTTCACAAGAAAGCGAGTTGAAGAAAGGAGCTCAGGGGCACTGTAATTCACAAACCTGCAGAGTTATAAATGACAGCTATCCTCCAAAAATATATTGAAGTAAGCCTGCGAAGGGGACTTGAAAGCGGGGCAGAATTTCAGGAAAACGATTGCAGGGGGTAGACTGGAATTGCCCTGAAAGCATAGGAAAAGAGGCAGAACGTCGACAATGATGCACTTGGCCAAAAAGGGCGTATGCGTTTTTTCCTGAATATATTCAGGAAAAAACGCATACGCCCTTTTTGGCCAACCAAGCAAGCCTGTAAAGGAAATCTGCACTACAATGAAGTCTCACTGCCCCCCGGGCAAGAGGGCCATCTGAAAAAAGTGTAAAACCCAGAAAGGTAGGACAGGATATGGAGAACAGGGAGCCTTGTTATGCTGATTGGCAGGATGTAAATTGCCAGCAGCCAGCCTGGAGAAGTGTATGGTGTTTCCTGAAACACATAAGAAACAAAGCAACACAGTCTATGGCACTTCCACTTATGGTCCTATAGCTTACGGAAATTAAAATCAAAAACAGACAGCCACCCCAATATTTGGGACGGCTGTGTTCACAAGAAGCTCGTCTACAGTATCAGGTAAATATCCCAGAAAGCAAAAAATTGATAAAGAAGTTGTGGCACGTACGTGCAATGCAGTATCACTCAGCAATGAAATCTGTGTTATCTGGCACGAAGCGGCATAGTGAGTGGATGCAGGTATGGTGATTCTACGTGAACTACGTCACACATAAAAAGAAACATCATAAGATATCACTAATACACGGAATGTAAACTTGACTACACATGAACTGAATTACAAAACAGAACAGGGTCTCAAATTTAGAAAACCAACTAGTGCGTGCTTATGGGGAAAGGTGCCTTGGGGTGCTGCATAAAACCAGAGACTGAAATTAGCACAGATAACATTCCATAAGCCAAATATGTAATAGACAAGACCTACTCCTTGCTCAACGAAATGGACTCAACACCACATATTCAACGCCTAGGAATATACCTGACTAGGAAGAATCTTAAAACCCATGGATTTATATGTCTCCGTAAGAGAATCAAGCGTGTGTACAGCGGCATAAACGCAGCAGTGAAAATCCGATAAATCGCACTTTCAAAATAAATTTCAAAAACAAAACACAAAGACAGTGAAATAGAGAGCAATTCTTAAATAATTCACTCAGGGCATGTGATGCAACCGGGATTGACCACATCTACACCCAGAGCTGGTTGAGACATAAGGCTGGACACTTCAGGCTGATAACATTGGTGAGTTTCGGTGAGCAAATGCAGACCCTTTGAAGTCATACTGCATGGTACCCATTCCATGGGTCCCAACTCTCCAGGTTCAAGGGATTCTTCCTCCAGCTAAAACATGCATGGGAAACCCAGAGTATCGTCCACCGTGTGATTGGGAAACGATTTAAAATGCATCTCAGTTTTCGTATCCTGGTCCTCGGGTTCACCATTCCAGATGCTTTACTAACAGTCTCCCCGCTTGGAGAGTCAGTGCCTTTAACCTCCTGTTTGGCACTGCTTGCAATTTCTGTGCAAGATGAACAGGAATAGGGAGAACCAATGAGAAACTACCTCTAGGTGTCTGCACGGGCAAATGTAACCCTCATTGCCCACCAGGAAGAGGAATTAAACAAAGGCTCAGTGTGCCCTGCTGGAAACAGATTAGGGCCTGAAGCAATCCTGCGGTTTTGTGCCCAGCTCAAAAGAAAGCGAGTTGAAGAACGGAGTTCAGGGGCACTGTAATTCACAAACCTGCAGAGTTATAATTGACAGCTATCCTCCAAAAATATATTGAAGTAAGCCTGCGAAGGGGACTTGAAAGCGGGGCAGAATTTCAGGAAAACGATTGCAGGGGGTAGACTGGAATTGCACTGAAAGCATAGGAAAAGAGGCACAACGTCGACAATGATGCACTTGGCCAAAAATGGTGTATGCGTTTTTTCCTGAATATATTCAGGAAAAAACGCATACGCCCTTTTTGGCAAACCAAGCAAGCCTGTAAAGGAAATCTGCAAAAAAATGAAGTCTCACTGCCCACCGGGCAAAACGGCCATCTGAAAAAAGTGTAAAATCCAGAAAGGTAGGACAGGATATGGAGAACAGGGAGCCTTGTTATGCTGATTGGCAGGATGTAAATTGCCAGCAGCCACCCTGGAGAAGTGTATGGTGTTTCCTGAAACACGTAAGAAACAAAGCAACACAGCCTATGGCACTTCCACTTATGGTCCTATAGCTTACGGAAATTAAAATCAAAAACAGACAGCCACCCCAATATTTGGGACGGCTGTGTTCACAAGAAGCTCGTCTACAGTATCAGGTAAATATCCCAGAAAGCAAAAAATGGATAAAGAAGTTGTGGCACGTACGTACAATGCAATATCACTCAGCAATGAAATCTGTGTCATCAGGCCCGTAGCGGCATAGTGAGTGGATGCAGGTACGGTGATTCTACGTGAACTACGTCACACAGAAAAAGAAACATCATAAGATATCACTAATACACGGAATGTAAACTTGACTACACATGAACTGAATTACAAAACAGAACAGGGTCTCAAATTTAGAAAACCAACTAGTGCTTGCTTATGGGGAAAGGTGCGTTGGGGTGCTGCATAAAACCAGAGACTGAAATTAGCACAGATAACATTCCATAAGCCAAATATGTAATAGACAAGACCTACTCCTTGCTCAACGAAATGGACTCAACACCACATATTCAACGCCTAGGAATATACCTGACTAGGAAGAATCTTAAAACCCATGGATTTATATGTCTCCGTAAGAGAATCAAGCGTGTGTACAGCGGCATAAACGCAGCAGTGAAAATCCGATAAATCGCACTTTCAAAATAAATTTCAAAAACAAAACACAAAGACAGTGAAATAGAGAGCAATTCTTAAATAATTCACTCAGGGCATGTGATGCAACCGGGATTGACCACATCTACACCCAGAGCTGGTTGAGACATAAGGCTGGACACTTCAGGCTGATAACATTGGTGAGTTTCGGTGAGCAAATGCAGACCCTTTGAAGTCATACTGCATGGTACCCATTCCATGGGTCCCAACTCTCCAGGTTCAAGGGATTCTTCCTCCAGCTAAAACATGCATGGGAAACCCAGAGTATCGTCCACCGTGTGATTGGGAAACGATTTAAAATGCATCTCAGTTTTCGTATCCTGGTCCTCGGGTTCACCATTCCAGATGCTTTACTAACAGTCTCCCCGCTTGGAGAGTCAGTGCCTTTAACCTCCTGTTTGGCACTGCTTGCAATTTCTGTGCAAGATGAACAGGAATAGGGAGAACAAATGAGAAACTACCTCTAGGTGTCTGCACGGGCAAATGTAACCCTCATTGCCCACCAGGAAGAGGAATTAAACAAAGGCTCAGTGTGCCCTGCTGGAAACAGATTAGGGCCTGAAGCAATCCTGCGGTTTTGTGCCCAGCTCAAAAGAAAGCGAGTTGAAGAACGGAGCTCAGGGGCACTGTAATTCACAAACCTGCAGAGTTATAATTGACAGCTATCCTCCAAAAATATATTGAAGTAAGCCTGCGAAGGGGACTTGAAAGCGGGGCAGAATTTCAGGAAAACGATTGCAGGGGGTAGACTGGAATTGCCCTGAAAGCATAGGAAAAGAGGCAGAACGTCGACAATGATGCACTTGGCCAAAAAGGGCGTATGCGTTTTTTCCTGAATATATTCAGGAAAAAACGCATACGCCCTTTTTGGCAAACCAAGCAAGCCTGTAAAGGAAATCTGCAAAAAAATGAAGTCTCACTGCCCACCGGGCAAAAGGGCCATCTGAAAAAAGTGTAAAATCCAGAAAGGTAGGACAGGATATGGAGAACAGGGAGCCTTGTTATGCTGATTGGCAGGATGTAAATTGCCAGCAGCCACCCTGGAGAAGTGTATGGTGTTTCCTGAAACACGTAAGAAACAAAGCAACACAGCCTATGGCACTTCCACTTATGGTCCTATAGCTTACGGAAATTAAAATCAAAAACAGACAGCCACCCCAATATTTGGGACGGCTGTGTTCACAAGAAGCTCGTCTACAGTATCAGGTAAATATCCCAGAAAGCAAAAAATGGATAAAGAAGTTGTGGCACGTACGTACAATGCAATATCACTCAGCAATGAAATCTGTGTCATCAGGCCCGTAGCGGCATAGTGAGTGGATGCAGGTACGGTGATTCTACGTGAACTACGTCACACAGAAAAAGAAACATCATAAGATATCACTAATACACGGAATGTAAACTTGACTACACATGAACTGAATTACAAAACAGAACAGGGTCTCAAATTTAGAAAACCAACTAGTGCTTGCTTATGGGGAAAGGTGCGTTGGGGTGCTTCATAAAACCAGAGACTGAAATTAGCACAGATAACTTTCCATAAGCCAAATATGTAATAGACAAGACCTACTCCTTGCTCAACGAAATGGACCCAACACCACATATTCAACGCCTAGGAATATACCTGACTAGGAAGAATCTTAAAACCCATGGATATATATGTCTCCGTAAGAGAATCAAGCGTGTGTACAGCGGCATAAACGCAGCAGTGAAAATCCGATAAATCCCATTATCAAAATAAATTTCGAAAACAAAACACAAAGACAGTGAAATAGAGAGCAATTCTTAAATAATTCACTCAGGGCATGTGATGCAACCGGGATTTAACACATCTACACCCAGAGCTGGTTGAGATATAAGGCTGGACACTTCAGGCTGATAGCATTGGTGAGTTTCGGTGAGCAAATGCAGACCCTTTGAAGTCATACTGCATGGTACCCATTCCATGGGTCCCAACTCTCCAGGTTCAAGGGATTCTTCCTCCAGCTAAAACATGCATGGGAAACCAAGAGTATCGTCCACCATGTGATTGGGAAATGATTTAAAATGCATCTCAGTTTTCGTATCCTGGTCCTCGGGTTCACCATTCCAGATGCTTTACTAACACTCTCCCCGCTTGGAGAGTCAGTGCCTTTAACCTCCTCTTTGGCACAGCTTGCAATTTCTGTGCAAAATGAACAGGAATAGGGAGAACCAATGAGAGACTAGCTGTAGGTGTCTGCACGGGCAAATGTAACGCTCATTGCCCACCAGGAAGAGGAATTAAACAAAGGCTCAGTGTGCCCTGCTGGAAACAGATTAGGGCCTGAAGCAATCCTGCGGTTTTGTGCCCAGCTCACAAGAAAGCGAGTTGAAGAAAGGAGCTCAGGGACACTGTAATTCACAAACCTGCAGAGTTATAAATGACAGCTTTCCTCCAAAAATATATTGAAGTAAGCCTGCGAAGGGGACTTGAAAGCGGGGCAGAATTTCAGGAAAACGATTGCAGGGGGTAGACTGGAATTGCCCTGAAAGCATAGGAAAAGAGGCAGAATGTCGACAATGATGCACTTGGCCAAAAAGGGCGTATGCGTTTTTTCCTGAATATATTCAGGAAAAAACGCATACGCCCTTTTTGGCCAACCAAGCAAGCCTGTAAATGAAATCTGCACTACAATGAAGTCTCACTGCCCCCCTGGCAAAAGGGCCATCTGAAAAAAGTGTAAAATCCAGAAAGGTAGGACAGGATATGGAGAACAGGGAGCCTTGTTATGCTGATTGGCAGGATGTAAATTGCCAGCAGCCACCCTGGAGAAGTGTATGGTGTTTCCTGAAACACGAAAGAAACAAAGCAACACAGCCTATGGCACTTCCACTTATGGTCCTATAGCTTACGGAAATTAACATCAAAAACAGACAGCCACTCCAATATTTGGGACGGCTGTGTTCACAAGAAGCTCGTCTACAGTATCAGGTAAATATCCCAGAAAGCAAAAAATGGATAAAGAACTTGTGGCACGTACGTACAATGCAATATCACTCAGCAATGAAATCTGTGTCATCAGGCCCATAGCGGCATAGTGAGTGGATGCAGGTACGGTGATTCTACGTGAACTACGTCACACAGAAAAAGAAACATCATAAGATATCACGAATACACGGAATGTAAACTTGACTACACATGAACTGAATTACAAAATAGAACAGGGTCTCAAATTTAGAAAACCAACTAGTGCTTGCTTATGGGGAAAGGTGCCTTGGGGTGCTGCATAAAACCAGAGACTGAAATTAGCACAGATAACTTTCCATAAGCCCAATATGTAATAGACAAGACCTACTCCTTGCTCAACGAAATGGACCCAACACCACATATTCAACGCCTAGGAATATACCTGACTAGGAAGAATCTTAAAACCCATGGATATATATGTCTCCGTAAGAGAATCAAGGGTGTGTACAGCGGCCGAAAGGCAGCAGTGAAAATCCGATAAATCCCATTATCAAAATAAATTTCGAAAACAAAACACAAAGACAGTGAAATAGAGAGCAATTCTTAAATAATTCACTCAGGGCATGTGATGCAACCGGGATTGACCACATCTACACCCAGAGCTGGTTGAGACATAAGGCTGGACACTTCAGGCTGATAGCATTGGTGAGTTTAGGTGAGCAAATGCACACCCTTTGAAGTCATACTGTATGGTACCTATTCCATGGGTCCCAACTCTTCAGGTTCAAGGGATTCTTCCTCCAGCTAAAACATGCATGTGAAACCCACAGTATGGTCCACCGTGTTATGGGGAAATGATTTAAAATGCATCTCAGTTTTCGTATCCTGGTCCTCGGGTTCACCATTCCAGATGATTTACTAACAGTCTCCCTGCTTGGAGAGTCAGTGCCTTTAACCTCCTGTTTGGCACAGCTTGCAATTTCTGTGCAAGATGAACAGGAATAGGGAGAACCAATGAGAGACTAGCTGTAGGTGTCTGCACGGGCAAATGTAACGCTCATTGCCCACCAGGAAGAGGAATTAAACAAAGGCTCAGTGTGCCCTGCTGGAAACAGATTAGGGCCTGAAGCAATCCTGCGGTTTTGTGCCCAGCTCACAAGAAAGCGAGTTGAAGAAAGGAGCTCAGGGGCACTGTAATTCACAAACCTGCAGAGTTATAAATGACAGCTTTCCTCCAAAAATATATTGAAGTAAGCCTGCGAAGGGGACTTGAAAGCGGGGCAGAATTTCAGGAAAACGATTGCAGGGGGTAGACTGGAATTGCCCTGAAAGCATAGGAAAAGAGGCAGAACGTCGACAATGATGCACTTGGCCAAAAAGGGCGTATGCGTTTTTTCCTGAATATATTCAGGAAAAAACGCATACGCCCTTTTTGGCCAACCAAGCAAGCCTGTAAAGGAAATCTGCACTACAATGAAGTCTCACTGCCCCCCGGGCAAGAGGGCCATCTGAAAAAAGTGTAAAATCCAGAAAGGTAGGACAGGATATGGAGAACAGGGAGCCTTGTTATGCTGATTGGCAGGATGTAAATTGCCAGCAGCCAGCCTGGAGAAGTGTATGGTGTTTCCTGAAACATATAAGAAACAAAGCAACACAGTCTATGGCACTTCCACTTATGGTCCTATAGCTTACGGAAATTAAAATCAAAAACAGACAGCCACCCCAATATTTGGGACGGCTGTGTTCACAAGAAGCTCGTCTACAGTAACAGGTAAATATCCCAGAAAGCAAAATATGGATAAAGAAGTTGTGGCACGTACGTACAATGCAATATCACTCAGCAATGAAATCTGTGTCATCAGGCCCGTAGCGGCATAGTGAGTGGATGCAGGTACGGTGATTCTACGTGAACTACGTCACACAGAAAAAGAAACATCATAAGATATCACTAATACACGGAATGTAAACTTGACTACACATGAACTGAATTACAAAACAGAACAGGGTCTCAAATTTAGAAAACCAACTAGTGCTTGCTTATGGGGAAAGGTGCGTTGGGGTGCTTCATAAAACCAGAGACTGAAATTAGCACAGATAACTTTCCATAAGCCAAATATGTAATAGACAAGACCTACTCCTTGCTCAACGAAATGGACCCAACACCACATATTCAACGCCTGGGAATATACCTGACTAGGAAGAATCTTAAAACCCATGGATATATATGTCTCCGTAAGAGAATCAAGCGTGTGTACAGCGGCATAAACGCAGCAGTGAAAATCCGATAAATCCCATTATCAAAATAAATTTCAAAAAAAAATCATAAAGACAGTGAAATAGAGAGCAATTCTTAAATAATTCACTCAGGGCATGTGATGCAACCGGGATTTAACACATCTACACCCAGAGCTGGTTGAGACATAAGGCTGGACACTTCAGGCTGATAGCATTGGTGAGTTTCGGTGAGCAAATGCAGACCCTTTGAAGTCATACTGCATGGTACCCATTCCATGGGTCCCAACTCTCCAGGTTCAAGGGATTCTTCCTCCAGCTAAAACATGCATGGGAAACCAAGAGTATCGTCCACCATGTGATTGGGAAATGATTTAAAATGCATCTCAGTTTTCGTATCCTGGTCCTCGGGTTCACCATTCCAGATGCTTTACTAACACTCTCCCCGCTTGGAGAGTCAGTGCCTTTAACCTCCTCTTTGGCACAGCTTGCAATTTCTGTGCAAAATGAACAGGAATAGGGAGAACCAATGAGAGACTAGCTGTAGGTGTCTGCACGGGCAAATGTAACGCTCATTGCCCACCAGGAAGAGGAATTAAACAAAGGCTCAGTGTGCCCTGCTGGAAACAGATTAGGGCCTGAAGCAATCCTGCGGTTTTGTGCCCAGCTCACAAGAAAGCGAGTTGAAGAAAGGAGCTCAGGGGCACTGTAATTCACAAACCTGCAGAGTTATAAATGACAGCTTTCCTCCAAAAATATATTGAAGTAAGCCTGCGAAGGGGACTTGAAAGCGGGGCAGAATTTCAGGAAAACGATTGCAGGGGGTAGACTGGAATTGCCCTGAAAGCATAGGAAAAGAGGCAGAACGTCGACAATGATGCACTTGGCCAAAAAGGGCGTATGCGTTTTTTCCTGAATATATTCAGGAAAAAACGCATACGCCCTTTTTGGCCAACCAAGCAAGCCTGTAAATGAAATCTGCACTACAATGAAGTCTCACTGCCCCCCTGGCAAAAGGGCCATCTGAAAAAAGTGTAAAATCCAGAAAGGTAGGACAGGATATGGAGAACAGGGAGCCTTGTTATGCTGATTGGCAGGATGTAAATTGCCAGCAGCCACCCTGGAGAAGTGTATGGTGTTTCCTGAAACACGAAAGAAACAAAGCAACACAGCCTATGGCACTTCCACTTATGGTCCTATAGCTTACGGAAATTAAAATCAAAAACAGACAGCCACCCCAATATTTGAGACGGCTGTGTTCACAAGAAGCTCGTCTACAGTATCAGGTAAATATCCCAGAAAGCAAAAAATGGATAAAGAACTTGTGGCACGTACGTACAATGCAATATCACTCAGCAATGAAATCTGTGTCATCAGGCCCATAGCGGCATAGTGAGTGGATGCAGGTACGGTGATTCTACGTGAACTACGTCACACAGAAAAAGAAACATCATAAGATATCACGAATACACGGAATGTAAACTTGACTACACATGAACTGAATTACAAAATAGAAAAGGGTCTCAAATTTAGAAAACCAACTAGTGCTTGCTTATGGGGAAAGGTGCCTTGGGGTGCTGCATAAAACCAGAGACTGAAATTAGCACAGATAACTTTCCATAAGCCCAATATGTAATAGACAAGACCTACTCCTTGCTCAACGAAATGGACCCAACACCACATATTCAACGCCTAGGAATATACCTGACTAGGAAGAATCTTAAAACCCATGGATATATATGTCTCCGTAAGAGAATCAAGGGTGTGTACAGCGGCCGAAAGGCAGCAGTGAAAATCCGATAAATCCCATTATCAAAATAAATTTCGAAAACAAAACACAAAGACAGTGAAATAGAGAGCAATTCTTAAATAATTCACTCAGGGCATGTGATGCAACCGGGATTGACCACATCTACACCCAGAGCTGGTTGAGACATAAGGCTGGACACTTCAGGCTGATAGCATTGGTGAGTTTAGGTGAGCAAATGCACACCCTTTGAAGTCATACTGTATGGTACCTATTCCATGGGTCCCAACTCTTCAGGTTCAAGGGATTCTTCCTCCAGCTAAAACATGCATGTGAAACCCACAGTATGGTCCACCGTTTTATGGGGAAATGATTTAAAATGCATCTCAGTTTTCGTATCCTGGTCCTCGGGTTCACCATTCCAGATGATTTACTAACAGTCTCCCTGCTTGGAGAGTCAGTGCCTTTAACCTCCTGTTTGGCACAGCTTGCAATTTCTGTGCAAGATGAACAGGAATAGGGAGAACCAATGAGAGACTAGCTGTAGGTGTCTGCACGGGCAAATGTAACGCTCATTTCCCACCAGGAAGAGGAATTTACCAAAGGCTCAGCATGCCCTGCCCGAAACAGATTAGGGCCTGAAGCAATCCTGCGGTTTTGTGCCCAGTTCACAAGAAAGCGAGTTGAAGAAAGGAGCTCAGGGGCACTGTAATTCACAAACCTGCAGAGTTATAAATGACAGCTATCCTCCAAAAATATATTGAAGTAAGCCTGCGAAGGGGACTTGAAAGCGGGGCAGAATTTCAGGAAAACGATTGCAGGGGGTAGACTGGAATTGCCCTGAAAGCATAGGAAAAGAGGCAGAACGTCGACAATGATGCACTTGGCCAAAAAGGGCGTATGCGTTTTTTCCTGAATATATTCAGGAAAAAACGCATACGCCCTTTTTGGCCAACCAAGCAAGCCTGTAAAGGAAATCTGCACTACAATGAAGTCTCACTGCCCCCCGGGCAAGAGGGCCATCTGAAAAAAGTGTAAAATCCAGAAAGGTAGGACAGGATATGGAGAACAGGGAGCCTTGTTATGCTGATTGGCAGGATGTAAATTGCCAGCAGCCAGCCTGGAGAAGTGTATGGTGTTTCCTGAAACACATAAGAAACAAAGCAACACAGTCTATGGCACTTCCACTTATGGTCCTATAGCTTACGGAAATTAAAATCAAAAACAGACAGCCACCCCAATATTTGGGACGGCTGTGTTCACAAGAAGCTCGTCTACAGTAACAGGTAAATATCCCAGAAAGCAAAATATGGATAAAGAAGTTGTGGCACGTACGTACAATGCAATATCACTCAGCAATGAAATCTGTGTCATCAGGCCCGTAGCGGCATAGTGAGTGGATGCAGGTACGGTGATTCTACGTGAACTACGTCACACAGAAAAAGAAACATCATAAGATATCACTAATACACGGAATGTAAACTTGACTACACATGAACTGAATTACAAAACAGAACAGGGTCTCAAATTTAGAAAACCAACTAGTGCTTGCTTATGGGGAAAGGTGCGTTGGGGTGCTTCATAAAACCAGAGACTGAAATTAGCACAGATAACTTTCCATAAGCCAAATATGTAATAGACAAGACCTACTCCTTGCTCAACGAAATGGACCCAACACCACATATTCAACGCCTAGGAATATACCTGACTAGGAAGAATCTTAAAACCCATGGATATATATGTCTCCGTAAGAGAATCAAGCGTGTGTACAGCGGCATAAACGCAGCAGTGAAAATCCGATAAATCCCATTATCAAAATAAATTTCAAAAAAAAATCATAAAGACAGTGAAATAGAGAGCAATTCTTAAATAATTCACTCAGGGCATGTGATGCAACCGGGATTTAACACATCTACACCCAGAGCTGGTTGAGACATAAGGCTGGACACTTCAGGCTGATAGCATTGGTGAGTTTCGGTGAGCAAATGCAGACCCTTTGAAGTCATACTGCATGGTACCCATTCCATGGGTCCCAACTCTCCAGGTTCAAGGGATTCTTCCTCCAGCTAAAACATGCATGGGAAACCAAGAGTATCGTCCACCATGTGATTGGGAAATGATTTAAAATGCATCTCAGTTTTCGTATCCTGGTCCTCGGGTTCACCATTCCAGATGCTTTACTAACACTCTCCCCGCTTGGAGAGTCAGTGCCTTTAACCTCCTCTTTGGCACAGCTTGCAATTTCTGTGCAAAATGAACAGGAATAGGGAGAACCAATGAGAGACTAGCTGTAGGTGTCTGCACGGGCAAATGTAACGCTCATTTCCCACCAGGAAGAGGAATTAACCAAAGGCTCAGCGTGCCCTGCCGGAAACAGATTAGGGCCTGAAGCAATCCTGCGGTTTTGTGCCCAGCTCACAAGAAAGCGAGTTGAAGAAAGGAGCTCAGGGGCACTGTAATTCACAAACCTGCAGAGTTATAAATGACAGCTATCCTCCAAAAATATATTGAATTAAGCCTGCGAAGGGGAGTTGAAAGCGGGGCAGAATTTCAGGAAAACGATTGCAGGGGGTAGACTGGAATTGCCCTGAAAGCATAGGAAAAGAGGCAGAACGTCGACAATGATGCACTTGGCCAAAAAGGGCGTATGCGTTTTTTCCTGAATATATTCAGGAAAAAACGCATACGCCCTTTTTGGCCAACCAAGCAAGCCTGTAAATGAAATCTGCACTACAATGAAGTCTCACTGCCCCCCGGGCAAAAGGGCCATCTGAAAAAAGTGTAAAATCCAGAAAGGTAGGACAGGATATGGAGAACAGGGAGCCTTGTTATGCTGATTGGCAGGATGTAAATTGCCAGCAGCCACCCTGGAGATGTGTATGGTGTTTCCTGAAACACGAAAGAAACAAAGCAACACAGCCTATGGCACTTCCACTTATGGTCCTATAGCTTACGGAAATTAAAATCAAAAATAGACAGCCACCCCAATATTTGAGACGGCTGTGTTCACAAGAAGCTCGTCTACAGTATCAGGTAAATATCCCAGAAAGCAAAAAATGGATAAAGAACTTGTGGCACGTACGTACAATGCAATATCACTCAGCAATGAAATCTGTGTCATCAGGCCCATAGCGGCATAGTGAGTGGATGCAGGTACGGTGATTCTACGTGAACTACGTCACACAGAAAAAGAAACATCATAAGATATCACGAATACACGGAATGTAAACTTGACTACACATGAACTGAATTACAAAATAGAAAAGGGTCTCAAATTTAGAAAACCAACTAGTGCTTGCTTATGGGGAAAGGTGCCTTGGGGTGCTGCATAAAACCAGAGACTGAAATTAGCACAGATAACTTTCCATAAGCCCAATATGTAATAGACAAGACCTACTCCTTGCTCAACGAAATGGACCCAACACCACATATTCAACGCCTAGGAATATACCTGACTAGGAAGAATCTTAAAACCCATGGATATATATGTCTCCGTAAGAGAATCAAGGGTGTGTACAGCGGCCGAAAGGCAGCAGTGAAAATCCGATAAATCCCATTATCAAAATAAATTTCGAAAACAAAACACAAAGACAGTGAAATAGAGAGCAATTCTTAAATAATTCACTCAGGGCATGTGATGCAACCGGGATTGACCACATCTACACCCAGAGCTGGTTGAGACATAAGGCTGGACACTTCAGGCTGATAGCATTGGTGAGTTGAGGTGAGCAAATGCACACCCTTTGAAGTCATACTGTATGGTACCTATTCCATGGGTCCCAACTCTTCAGGTTCAAGGGATTCTTCCTCCAGCTAAAACATGCATGTGAAACCCACAGTATGGTCCACCGTGTTATGGGGAAATGATTTAAAATGCATCTCAGTTTTCGTATCCTGGTCCTCGGGTTCACCATTCCAGATGATTTACTAACAGTCTCCCTGCTTGGAGAGTCAGTGCCTTTAACCTCCTGTTTGGCACAGCTTGCAATTTCTGTGCAAGATGAACAGGAATAGGGAGAACCAATGAGAGACTAGCTGTAGGTGTCTGCACGGGCAAATGTAACGCTCATTTCCCACCAGGAAGAGGAATTTACCAAAGGCTCAGCATGCCCTGCCCGAAACAGATTAGGGCCTGAAGCAATCCTGCGGTTTTGTGCCCAGTTCACAAGAAAGCGAGTTGAAGAAAGGAGCTCAGGGGCACTGTAATTCACAAACCTGCAGAGTTATAAATGACAGCTATCCTCCAAAAATATATTGAAGTAAGCCTGCGAAGGGGACTTGAAAGCGGGGCAGAATTTCAGGAAAACGATTGCAGGGGGTAGACTGGAATTGCCCTGAAAGCATAGGAAAAGAGGCAGAACGTCGACAATGATGCACTTGGCCAAAAAGGGCGTATGCGTTTTTTCCTGAATATATTCAGGAAAAAACGCATACGCCCTTTTTGGCCAACCAAGCAAGCCTGTAAAGGAAATCTGCACTACAATGAAGTCTCACTGCCCCCCAGGCAAGAGGGCCATCTGAAAAAAGTGTAAAATCCAGAAAGGTAGGACAGGATATGGAGAACAGGGAGCCTTGTTATGCTGATTGGCAGGATGTAAATTGCCAGCAGCCAGCCTGGAGAAGTGTATGGTGTTTCCTGAAACACATAAGAAACAAAGCAACACAGTCTATGGCACTTCCACTTATGGTCCTATAGCTTACGGAAATTAAAATCAAAAACAGACAGCCACCCCAATATTTGGGACGGCTGTGTTCACAAGAAGCTCGTCTACAGTAACAGGTAAATATCCCAGAAAGCAAAATATGGATAAAGAAGTTGTGGCACGTACGTACAATGCAATATCACTCAGCAATGAAATCTGTGTCATCAGGCCCGTAGCGGCATAGTGAGTGGATGCAGGTACGGTGATTCTACGTGAACTACGTCACACAGAAAAAGAAACATCATAAGATATCACTAATACACGGAATGTAAACTTGACTACACATGAACTGAATTACAAAACAGAACAGGGTCTCAAATTTAGAAAACCAACTAGTGCTTGCTTATGGGGAAAGGTGCGTTGGGGTGCTTCAGAAAACCAGAGACTGAAATTAGCACAGATAACTTTCCATAAGCCAAATATGTAATAGACAAGACCTACTCCTTGCTCAACGAAATGGACCCAACACCACATATTCAACGCCTAGGAATATACCTGACTAGGAAGAATCTTAAAACCCATGGATATATATGTCTCCGTAAGAGAATCAAGCGTGTGTACAGCGGCATAAACGCAGCAGTGAAAATCCGATAAATCCCATTATCAAAATAAATTTCAAAAAAAAATCATAAAGACAGTGAAATAGAGAGCAATTCTTAAATAATTCACTCAGGGCATGTGATGCAACCGGGATTTAACACATCTACACCCAGAGCTGGTTGAGACATAAGGCTGGACACTTCAGGCTGATAGCATTGGTGAGTTTCGGTGAGCAAATGCAGACCCTTTGAAGTCATACTGCATGGTACCCATTCCATGGGTCCCAACTCTCCAGGTTCAAGGGATTCTTCCTCCAGCTAAAACATGCATGGGAAACCAAGAGTATCGTCCACCATGTGATTGGGAAATGATTTAAAATGCATCTCAGTTTTCGTATCCTGGTCCTCGGGTTCACCATTCCAGATGCTTTACTAACACTCTCCCCGCTTGGAGAGTCAGTGCCTTTAACCTCCTCTTTGGCACAGCTTGCAATTTCTGTGCAAAATGAACAGGAATAGGGAGAACCAATGAGAGACTAGCTGTAGGTGTCTGCACGGGCAAACGTAACGCTCATTTCCCACCAGGAAGAGGAATTAACCAAAGGCTCAGCGTGCCCTGCCGGAAACAGATTAGGGCCTGAAGCAATCCTGCGGTTTTGTGCCCAGCTCACAAGAAAGCGAGTTGAAGAAAGGAGCTCAGGGGCACTGTAATTCACAAACCTGCAGAGTTATAAATGACAGCTTTCCTCCAAAAATATATTGAAGTAAGCCTGCGAAGGGGACTTGAAAGCGGGGCAGAATTTCAGGAAAACGATTGCAGGGGGTAGACTGGAATTGCCCTGAAAGCATAGGAAAAGAGGCAGAACGTCGACAATGATGCACTTGGCCAAGAAGGGCGTATGCGTTTTTTCCTGAATATATTCAGGAAAAAACGCATACGCCCTTTTTGGCCAACCAAGCAAGCCTGTAAATGAAATCTGCACTACAATGAAGTCTCACTGCCCACCTGGCAAAAGGGCCATCTGAAAAAAGTGTAAAATCCAGAAAGGTAGGACAGGATATGGAGAACAGGGAGCCTTGTTATGCTGATTGGCAGGATGTAAATTGCCAGCAGCCACCCTGGAGAAGTGTATGGTGTTTCCTGAAACACGAAAGAAACAAAGCAACACAGCCTATGGCACTTCCACTTATGGTCCTATAGCTTACGGAAATTAAAATCAAAAACAGACAGCCACCCCAATATTTGAGACGGCTGTGTTCACAAGAAGCTCGTCTACAGTATCAGGTAAATATCCCAGAAAGCAAAAAATGGATAAAGAACTTGTGGCACGTACGTACAATGCAATATCACTCAGCAATGAAATCTGTGTCATCAGGCCCATAGCGGCATAGTGAGTGGATGCAGGTACGGTTATTCTACGTGAACTACGTCACACAGAAAAAGAAACATCATAAGATATCACGAATACACGGAATGTAAACTTGACTACACATGAACTGAATTACAAAATAGAAAAGGGTCTCAAATTTAGAAAACCAACTAGTGCTTGCTTATGGGGAAAGGTGCCTTGGGGTGCTGCATAAAACCAGAGACTGAAATTAGCACAGATAACTTTCCATAAGCCCAATATGTAATAGACAAGACCTACTCCTTGCTCAACGAAATGGACCCAACACCACATATTCAACGCCTAGGAATATACCTGACTAGGAAGAATCTTAAAACCCATGGATATATATGTCTCCGTAAGAGAATCAAGGGTGTGTACAGCGGCCGAAAGGCAGCAGTGAAAATCCGATAAATCCCATTATCAAAATAAATTTCGAAAACAAAACACAAAGACAGTGAAATAGAGAGCAATTCTTAAATAATTCACTCAGGGCATGTGATGCAACCGGGATTGACCACATCTACACCCAGAGCTGGTTGAGACATAAGGCTGGACACTTCAGGCTGATAGCATTGGTGAGTTTAGGTGAGCAAATGCACACCCTTTGAAGTCATACTGTATGGTACCTATTCCATGGGTCCCAACTCTTCAGGTTCAAGGGATTCTTCCTCCAGCTAAAACATGCATGTGAAACCCACAGTATGGTCCACCGTGTTATGGGGAAATGATTTAAAATGCATCTCAGTTTTCGTATCCTGGTCCTCGGGTTCACCATTCCAGATGATTTACTAACAGTCTCCCTGCTTGGAGAGTCAGTGCCTTTAACCTCCTGTTTGGCACAGCTTGCAATTTCTGTGCAAGATGAACAGGAATAGGGAGAACCAATGAGAGACTAGCTGTAGGTGTCTGCACGGGCAAATGTAACGCTCATTTCCCACCAGGAAGAGGAATTTACCAAAGGCTCAGCATGCCCTGCCCGAAACAGATTAGGGCCTGAAGCAATCCTGCGGTTTTGTGCCCAGTTCACAAGAAAGCGAGTTGAAGAAAGGAGCTCAGGGGCACTGTAATTCACAAACCTGCAGAGTTATAAATGACAGCTATCCTCCAAAAATATATTGAAGTAAGCCTGCGAAGGGGACTTGAAAGCGGGGCAGAATTTCAGGAAAACGATTGCAGGGGGTAGACTGGAATTGCCCTGAAAGCATAGGAAAAGAGGCAGAACGTCGACAATGATGCACTTGGCCAAAAAGGGCGTATGCGTTTTTTCCTGAATATATTCAGGAAAAAACGCATACGCCCTTTTTGGCCAACCAAGCAAGCCTGTAAAGGAAATCTGCACTACAATGAAGTCTCACTGCCCCCCGGGCAAGAGGGCCATCTGAAAAAAGTGTAAAATCCAGAAAGGTAGGACAGGATATGGAGAACAGGGAGCCTTGTTATGCTGATTGGCAGGATGTAAATTGCCAGCAGCCAGCCTGGAGAAGTGTATGGTGTTTCCTGAAACACATAAGAAACAAAGCAACACAGTCTATGGCACTTCCACTTATGGTCCTATAGCTTACGGAAATTAAAATCAAAAACAGACAGCCACCCCAATATTTGGGACGGCTGTGTTCACAAGAAGCTCGTCTACAGTAACAGGTAAATATCCCAGAAAGCAAAATATGGATAAAGAAGTTGTGGCACGTACGTACAATGCAATATCACTCAGCAATGAAATCTGTGTCATCAGGCCCGTAGCGGCATAGTGAGTGGATGCAGGTACGGTGATTCTACGTGAACTACGTCACACAGAAAAAGAAACATCATAAGATATCACTAATACACGGAATGTAAACTTGACTACACATGAACTGAATTACAAAACAGAACAGGGTCTCAAATTTAGAAAACCAACTAGTGCTTGCTTATGGGGAAAGGTGCGTTGGGGTGCTTCATAAAACCAGAGACTGAAATTAGCACAGATAACTTTCCATAAGCCAAATATGTAATAGAGAAGACCTACTCCTTGCTCAACGAAATGGACCCAACACCACATATTCAACGCCTAGGAATATACCTGACTAGGAAGAATCTTAAAACCCATGGATATATATGTCTCCGTAAGAGAATCAAGCGTGTGTACAGCGGCATAAACGCAGCAGTGAAAATCCGATAAATCCCATTATCAAAATAAATTTCAAAAAAAAATCATAAAGACAGTGAAATAGAGAGCAATTCTTAAATAATTCACTCAGGGCATGTGATGCAACCGGGATTTAACACATCTACACCCAGAGCTGGTTGAGACATAAGGCTGGACACTTCAGGCTGATAGCATTGGTGAGTTTCGGTGAGCAAATGCAGACCCTTTGAAGTCATACTGCATGGTACCCATTCCATGGGTCCCAACTCTCCAGGTTCAAGGGATTCTTCCTCCAGCTAAAACATGCATGGGAAACCAAGAGTATCATCCACCATGTGATTGGGAAATGATTTAAAATGCATCTCAGTTTTCGTATCCTGGTCCTCGGGTTCACCATTCCAGATGCTTTACTAACACTCTCCCCGCTTGGAGAGTCAGTGCCTTTAACCTCCTCTTTGGCACAGCTTGCAATTTCTGTGCAAAATGAACAGGAATAGGGAGAACCAATGAGAGACTAGCTGTAGGTGTCTGCACGGGCAAATGTAACGCTCATTGCCCACCAGGAAGACGAATTAAACAAAGGCTCAGTGTGCCCTGCTGGAAACAGATTAGGGCCTGAAGCAATCCTGCGGTTTTGTGCCCAGCTCACAAGAAAGCGAGTTGAAGAAAGGAGCTCAGGGGCACTGTAATTCACAAACCTGCAGAGTTATAAATGACAGCTTTCCTCCAAAAATATATTGAAGTAAGCCTGCGAAGGGGACTTGAAAGCGGGGCAGAATTTCAGGAAAACGATTGCAGGGGGTAGACTGGAATTGCCCTGAAAGCATAGGAAAAGAGGCAGAACGTCGACAATGATGCACTTGGCCAAAAAGGGCGTATGCGTTTTTTCCTGAATATATTCAGGAAAAAACGCATACGCCCTTTTTGGCCAACCAAGCAAGCCTGTAAAGGAAATCTGCACTACAATGAAGTCTCACTGCCCCCCTGGCAAAAGGGCCATCTGAAAAAAGTGTAAAATCCAGAAAGGTAGGACAGGATATGGAGAACAGGGAGCCTTGTTATGCTGATTGGCAGGATGTAAATTGCCAGCAACCACCCTGGAGAAGTGTATGGTGTTTCCTGAAACACGAAAGAAACAAAGCAACACAGCCTATGGCACTTCCACTTATGGTCCTATAGCTTACGGAAATTAAAATCAAAAACAGACAGCCACCCCAATATTTGAGACGGCTGTGTTCACAAGAAGCTCGTCTACAGTATCAGGTAAATATCCCAGAAAGCAAAAAATGGATAAAGAACTTGTGGCACGTACGTACAATGCAATATCACTCAGCAATGAAATCTGTGTCATCAGGCCCATAGCGGCATAGTGAGTGGATGCAGGTACGGTGATTCTACGTGAACTACGTCACACAGAAAAAGAATCATCATAAGATATCACGAATACACGGAATGTAAACTTGACTACACATGAACTGAATTACAAAATAGAAAAGGGTCTCAAATTTAGAAAACCAACTAGTGCTTGCTTATGGGGAAAGGTGCCTTGGGGTGCTGCATAAAACCAGAGACTGAAATTAGCACAGATAACTTTCCATAAGCCCAATATGTAATAGACAAGACCTACTCCTTGCTCAACGAAATGGACCCAACACCACATATTCAACGCCTAGGAATATACCTGACTAGGAAGAATCTTAAAACCCATGGATATATATGTCTCCGTAAGAGAATCAAGGGTGTGTACAGCGGCCGAAAGGCAGCAGTGAAAATCCGATAAATCCCATTATCAAAATAAATTTCAAAAACAAAACACAAAGACAGTGAAATAGAGAGCAATTCTTAAATAATTCACTCAGGGCATGTGATGCAACCGGGATTGACCACATCTACACCCAGAGCTGGTTGAGACATAAGGCTGGACACTTCAGGCTGATAGCATTGGTGAGTTTAGGTGAGCAAATGCACACCCTTTGAAGTCATACTGTATGGTACCTATTCCATGGGTCCCAACTCTTCAGGTTCAAGGGATTCTTCCTCCAGCTAAAACATGCATGTGAAACCCACAGTATGGTCCACCGTGTTATGGGGAAATGATTTAAAATGCATCTCAGTTTTCGTATCCTGGTCCTCGGGTTCACCATTCCAGATGATTTACTAACAGTCTCCCTGCTTGGAGAGTCAGTGCCTTTAACCTCCTGTTTGGCACAGCTTGCAATTTCTGTGCAAGATGAACAGGAATAGGGAGAACCAATGAGAGACTAGCTGTAGGTGTCTGCACGGGCAAATGTAACGCTCATTTCCCACCAGGAAGAGGAATTTACCAAAGGCTCAGCATGCCCTGCCCGAAACAGATTAGGGCCTGAAGCAATCCTGCGGTTTTGTGCCCAGTTCACAAGAAAGCGAGTTGAAGAAAGGAGCTCAGGGGCACTGTAATTCACAAACCTGCAGAGTTATAAATGACAGCTATCCTCCAAAAATATATTGAAGTAAGCCTGCGAAGGGGACTTGAAAGCGGGGCAGAATTTCAGGAAAACGATTGCAGGGGGTAGACTGGAATTGCCCTGAAAGCATAGGAAAAGAGGCAGAACGTCGACAATGATGCACTTGGCCAAAAAGGGCGTATGCGTTTTTTCCTGAATATATTCAGGAAAAAACGCATACGCCCTTTTTGGCCAACCAAGCAAGCCTGTAAAGGAAATCTGCACTACAATGAAGTCTCACTGCCCCCCGGGCAAGAGGGCCATCTGAAAAAAGTGTAAAATCCAGAAAGGTAGGACAGGATATGGAGAACAGGGAGCCTTGTTATGCTGATTGGCAGGATGTAAATTGCCAGCAGCCAGCCTGGAGAAGTGTATGGTGTTTCCTGAAACACATAAGAAACAAAGCAACACAGTCTATGGCACTTCCACTTATGGTCCTATAGCTTACGGAAATTAAAATCAAAAACAGACAGCCACCCCAATATTTGGGACGGCTGTGTTCACAAGAAGCTCGTCTACAGTAACAGGTAAATATCCCAGAAAGCAAAATATGGATAAAGAAGTTGTGGCACGTACGTACAATGCAATATCACTCAGCAATGAAATCTGTGTCATCAGGCCCGTAGCGGCATAGTGAGTGGATGCAGGTACGGTGATTCTACGTGAACTACGTCACACAGAAAAAGAAACATCATAAGATATCACTAATACACGGAATGTAAACTTGACTACACATGAACTGAATTACAAAACAGAACAGGGTCTCAAATTTAGAAAACCAACTAGTGCTTGCTTATGGGGAAAGGTGCGTTGGGGTGCTTCATAAAACCAGAGACTGAAATTAGCACAGATAACTTTCCATAAGCCAAATATGTAATAGACAAGACCTACTCCTTGCTCAACGAAATGGACCCAACACCACATATTCAACGCCTAGGAATATACCTGACTAGGAAGAATCTTAAAACCCATGGATATATATGTCTCCGTAAGAGAATCAAGCGTGTGTACAGCGGCATAAACGCAGCAGTGAAAATCCGATAAATCCCATTATCAAAATAAATTTCAAAAAAAAATCATAAAGACAGTGAAATAGAGAGCAATTCTTAAATAATTCACTCAGGGCATGTGATGCAACCGGGATTTAACACATCTACACCCAGAGCTGGTTGAGACATAAGGCTGGACACTTCAGGCTGATAGCATTGGTGAGTTTCGGTGAGCAAATGCAGACCCTTTGAAGTCATACTGCATGGTACCCATTCCATGGGTCCCAACTCTCCAGGTTCAAGGGATTCTTCCTCCAGCTAAAACATGCATGGGAAACCAAGAGTATCGTCCACCATGTGATTGGGAAATGATTTAAAATGCATCTCAGTTTTCGTATCCTGGTCCTCGGGTTCACCATTCCAGATGCTTTACTAACACTCTCCCCGCTTGGAGAGTCAGTGCCTTTAACCTCCTCTTTGGCACAGCTTGCAATTTCTGTGCAAAATGAACAGGAATAGGGAGAACCAATGAGAGACTAGCTGTAGGTGTCTGCACGGGCAAATGTAACGCTCATTGCCCACCAGGAAGAGGAATTAAACAAAGGCTCAGTGTGCCCTGCTGGAAACAGATTAGGGCCTGAAGCAATCCTGCGGTTTTGTGCCCAGCTCACAAGAAAGCGAGTTGAAGAAAGGAGCTCAGGGGCACTGTAATTCACAAACCTGCAGAGTTATAAATGACAGCTTTCCTCCAAAAATATATTGAAGTAAGCCTGCGAAGGGGACTTGAAAGCGGGGCAGAATTTCAGGAAAACGATTGCAGGGGGTAGACTGGAATTGCCCTGAAAGCATAGGAAAAGAGGCAGAACGTCGACAATGATGCACTTGGCCAAAAAGGGCGTATGCGTTTTTTCCTGAATATATTCAGGAAAAAACGCATACGCCCTTTTTGGCCAACCAAGCAAGCCTGTAAATGAAATCTGCACTACAATGAAGTCTCACTGCCCCCCTGGCAAAAGGGCCATCTGAAAAAAGTGTAAAATCCAGAAAGGTAGGACAGGATATGGAGAACAGGGAGCCTTGTTATGCTGATTGGCAGGATGTAAATTGCCAGCAGCCACCCTGGAGAAGTGTATGGTGTTTCCTGAAACACGAAAGAAACAAAGCAACACAGCCTATGGCACTTCCACTTATGGTCCTATAGCTTACGGAAATTAAAATCAAAAACAGACAGCCACCCCAATATTTGAGACGGCTGTGTTCACAAGAAGCTCGTCTACAGTATCAGGTAAATATCCCAGAAAGCAAAAAATGGATAAAGAACTTGTGGCACGTACGTACAATGCAATATCACTCAGCAATGAAATCTGTGTCATCAGGCCCATAGCGGCATAGTGAGTGGATGCAGGTACGGTGATTCTACGTGAACTACGTCACACAGAAAAAGAAACATCATAAGATATCACGAATACACGGAATGTAAACTTGACTACACATGAACTGAATTACAAAATAGAAAAGGGTCTCAAATTTAGAAAACCAACTAGTGCTTGCTTATGGGGAAAGGTGCCTTGGGGTGCTGCATAAAACCAGAGACTGAAATTAGCACAGATAACTTTCCATAAGCCCAATATGTAATAGACAAGACCTACTGTTTGCTCAACGAAATGGACCCAACACCACATATTCAACGCCTAGGAATATACCTGACTAGGAAGAATCTTAAAACCCATGGATATATATGTCTCCGTAAGAGAATCAAGGGTGTGTACAGCGGCCGAAAGGCAGCAGTGAAAATCCGATAAATCCCATTATCAAAATAAATTTCGAAAACAAAACACAAAGACAGTGAAATAGAGAGCAATTCTTAAATAATTCACTCAGGGCATGTGATGCAACCGGGATTGACCACATCTACACCCAGAGCTGGTTGAGACATAAGGCTGGACACTTCAGGCTGATAGCATTGGTGAGTTTAGGTGAGCAAATGCACACCCTTTGAAGTCATACTGTATGGTACCTATTCCATGGGTCCCAACTCTTCAGGTTCAAGGGATTCTTCCTCCAGCTAAAACATGCATGTGAAACCCACAGTATGGTCCACCGTGTTATGGGGAAATGATTTAAAATGCATCTCAGTTTTCGTATCCTGGTCCTCGGGTTCACCATTCCAGATGATTTACTAACAGTCTCCCTGCTTGGAGAGTCAGTGCCTTTAACCTCCTGTTTGGCACAGCTTGCAATTTCTGTGCAAGATGAACAGGAATAGGGAGAACCAATGAGAGACTAGCTGTAGGTGTCTGCATGGGCAAATGTAACGCTCATTTCCCACCAGGAAGAGGAATTTACCAAAGGCTCAGCATGCCCTGCCCGAAACAGATTAGGGCCTGAAGCAATCCTGCGGTTTTGTGCCCAGTTCACAAGAAAGCGAGTTGAAGAAAGGAGCTCAGGGGCACTGTAATTCACAAACCTGCAGAGTTATAAATGACAGCTATCCTCCAAAAATATATTGAAGTAAGCCTGCGAAGGGGACTTGAAAGCGGGGCAGAATTTCAGGAAAACGATTGCAGGGGGTAGACTGGAATTGCCCTGAAAGCATAGGAAAAGAGGCAGAACGTCGACAATGATGCACTTGGCCAAAAAGGGCGTATGCGTTTTTTCCTGAATATATTCAGGAAAAAACGCATACGCCCTTTTTGGCCAACCAAGCAAGCCTGTAAAGGAAATCTGCACTACAATGAAGTCTCACTGCCCCCCGGGCAAGAGGGCCATCTGAAAAAAGTGTAAAATCCAGAAAGGTAGGACAGGATATGGAGAACAGGGAGCCTTGTTATGCTGATTGGCAGGATGTAAATTGCCAGCAGCCAGCCTGGAGAAGTGTATGGTGTTTCCTGAAACACATAAGAAACAAAGCAACACAGTCTATGGCACTTCCACTTATGGTCCTATAGCTTACGGAAATTAAAATCAAAAACAGACAGCCACCCCAATATTTGGGACGGCTGTGTTCACAAGAAGCTCGTCTACAGTAACAGGTAAATATCCCAGAAAGCAAAATATGGATAAAGAAGTTGTGGCACGTACGTACAATGCAATATCACTCAGCAATGAAATCTGTGTCATCAGGCCCGTAGCGGCATAGTGAGTGGATGCAGGTACGGTGATTCTACGTGAACTACGTCACACAGAAAAAGAAACATCATAAGATATCACTAATACACGGAATGTAAACTTGACTACACATGAACTGAATTACAAAACAGAACAGGGTCTCAAATTTAGAAAACCAACTAGTGCTTGCTTATGGGGAAAGGTGCGTTGGGGTGCTTCATAAAACCAGAGACTGAAATTAGCACAGATAACTTTCCATAAGCCAAATATGTAATAGACAAGACCTACTCCTTGCTCAACGAAATGGACCCAACACCACATATTCAACGCCTAGGAATATACCTGACTAGGAAGAATCTTAAAACCCATGGATATATATGTCTCCATAAGAGAATCAAGCGTGTGTACAGCGGCATAAACGCAGCAGTGAAAATCCGATAAATCCCATTATCAAAATAAATTTCAAAAAAAAATCATAAAGACAGTGAAATAGAGAGCAATTCTTAAATAATTCACTCAGGGCATGTGATGCAACCGGGATTGACCACATCTACACCCAGAGCTGGTTGAGACATAAGGCTGGACACTTCAGGCTGATAGCATTGGTGAGTTTTGGTGAGCAAATGCAGACCCTTTGAAGTCATACTGCATGGTACCCATTCCATGGGTCCCAACTCTCCAGGTTCAAGTGATTCTTCCTCCAGCTAAAACATGCATGGGAAACCAAGAGTATCGTCCACCATGTGATTGGGAAATGATTTAAAATGCATCTCAGTTTTCGTATCCTGGTCCTCGGGTTCACCATTCCAGATGCTTTACTAACACTCTCCCCGCTTGGAGAGTCAGTGCCTTTAACCTCCTCTTTGGCACAGCTTGCAATTTCTGTGCAAAATGAACAGGAATAGGGAGAACCAATGAGAGACTAGCTGTAGGTGTCTGCACGGGCAAATGTAACGCTCATTGCCCACCAGGAAGAGGAATTAAACAAAGGCTCAGTGTGCCCTGCTGGAAACAGATTAGGGCCTGAAGCAATCCTGCGGTTTTGTGCCCAGCTCACAAGAAAGCGAGTTGAAGAAAGGAGCTCAGGGGCACTGTAATTCACAAACCTGCAGAGTTATAAATGACAGCTTTCCTCCAAAAATATATTGAAGTAAGCCTGCGAAGGGGACTTGAAAGCGGGGCAGAATTTCAGGAAAACGATTGCAGGGGGTAGACTGGAATTGCCCTGAAAGCATAGGAAAAGAGGCAGAACGTCGACAATGATGCACTTGGCCAAAAAGGGCGTATGCGTTTTTTCCTGAATATATTCAGGAAAAAACGCATACGCCATTTTTGGCCAACCAAGCAAGCCTGTAAATGAAATCTGCACTACAATGAAGTCTCACTGCCCCCCTGGCAAAAGGGCCATCTGAAAAAAGTGTAAAATCCAGAAAGGTAGGACAGGATATGGAGAACAGGGAGCCTTGTTATGCTGATTGGCAGGATGTAAATTGCCAGCAGCCACCCTGGAGAAGTGTATGGTGTTTCCTGAAACACGAAAGAAACAAAGCAACACAGCCTATGGCACTTCCACTTATGGTCCTATAGCTTACGGAAATTAAAATCAAAAACAGACAGCCACCCCAATATTTGAGACGGCTGTGTTCACAAGAAGCTCGTCTACAGTATCAGGTAAATATCCCAGAAAGCAAAAAATGGATAAAGAACTTGTGGCACGTACGTACAATGCAATATCACTCAGCAATGAAATCTGTGTCATCAGGCCCATAGCGGCATAGTGAGTGGATGCAGGTACGGTGATTCTACGTGAACTACGTCACACAGAAAAAGAAACATCATAAGATATCACGAATACACGGAATGTAAACTTGACTACACATGAACTGAATTACAAAACAGAAAAGGGTCTCAAATTTAGAAAACCAACTAGTGCTTGCTTATGGGGAAAGGTGCCTTGGGGTGCTGCATAAAACCAGAGACTGAAATTAGCACAGATAACTTTCCATAAGCCAAATATGTAATAGACAAGACCTACTCCTTGCTCAACGAAATGGACCCAACACCACATATTCAACGCCTAGGAATATACCTGACTAGGAAGAATCTTAAAACCCATGGATATATATGTCTCCGTAAGAGAATCAAGCGTGTGTACAGCGGCATAAACGCAGCAGTGAAAATCCGATAAATCCCATTATCAAAATAAATTTCAAAAAAAAATCATAAAGACAGTGAAATAGAGAGCAATTCTTAAATAATTCACTCAGGGCATGTGATGCAACCGGGATTTAACACATCTACACCCAGAGCTGGTTGAGACATAAGGCTGGACACTTCAGGCTGATAGCATTGGTGAGTTTCGGTGAGCAAATGCAGACCCTTTGAAGTCATACTGCATGGTACCCCTTCCATGGGTCCCAACTCTCCAGGTTCAAGGGATTCTTCCTCCAGCTGAAACATGCATGGGAAACCAAGAGTATCGTCCACCATGTGATTGGGAAATGATTTAAAATGCATCTCAGTTTTCGTATCCTGGTCCTCGGGTTCACCATTCCAGATGCTTTACTAACACTCTCCCCGCTTGGAGAGTCAGTGCCTTTAACCTCCTCTTTGGCACAGCTTGCAATTTCTGTGCAAAATGAACAGGAATAGGGAGAACCAATGAGAGACTAGCTGTAGGTGTCTGCACGGGCAAATGTAACGCTCATTTCCCACCAGGAAGAGGAATTAACCAAAGGCTCAGTGTGCCCTGCTGGAAACAGATTAGGGCCTGAAGCAATCCGGCGGTTTTGTGCCCAGCTCACAAGAAAGCGAGTTGAAGAAAGGAGCTCAGGGGCACTGTAATTCACAAACCTGCAGAGTTATAAATGACAGCTATCCTCCAAAAATATATTGAAGTAAGCCTGCGAAGGGGAGTTGAAAGCGGGGCAGAATTTCAGGAAAACGATTGCAGGGGGTAGACTGGAATTGCCCTGAAAGCATAGGAAAAGAGGCAGAACGTCGACAATGATGCACTTGGCCAAAAAGGGCGTATGTGTTTTTTCCTGAATATATTCAGGAAAAAACGCATACGCCCTTTTTGGCCAACCAAGCAAGCCTGTAAATGAAATCTGCACTACAATGAAGTCTCACTGCCCCCCTGGCAAAAGGGCCATCTGAAAAAAGTGTAAAATCCAGAAAGGTAGGACAGGATATGGAGAACAGGGAGCCTTGTTATGCTGATTGGCAGGATGTAAATTGCCAGCAGCCACCCTGGAGAAGTGTATGGTGTTTCCTGAAACACGAAAGAAACAAAGCAACACAGCCTATGGCACTTCCACTTATGGTCCTATAGCTTACGGAAATTAACATCAAAAACAGACAGCCACCCCAATATTTGAGACGGCTGTGTTCACAAGAAGCTCGTCTACAGTATCAGGTAAATATCCCAGAAAGCAAAAAATGGATAAAGAACTTGTGGCACGTACGTACAATGCAATATCACTCAGCAATGAAATCTGTGTCATCAGGCCCATAGCGGCATAGTGAGTGGATGCAGGTACGGTGATTCTACGTGAACTACGTCACACAGAAAAAGAAACATCATAAGATATCACGAATACACGGAATGTAAACTTGACTACACATGAACTGAATTACAAAATAGAAAAGGGTCTCAAATTTAGAAAACCAACTAGTGCTTGCTTATGGGGAAAGGTGCCTTGGGGTGCTGCATAAAACCAGAGACTGAAATTAGCACAGATAACTTTCCATATGCCCAATATGTAATAGACAAGACCTACTCCTTGCTCAACGAAATGGACCCAACACCACATATTCAACGCCTAGGAATATACCTGACTAGGAAGAATCTTAAAACCCATGGATATATATGTCTCCGTAAGAGAATCAAGGGTGTGTACAGCGGCCGAAAGGCAGCAGTGAAAATCCGATAAATCCCATTATCAAAATAAATTTCGAAAACAAAACACAAAGACAGTGAAATAGAGAGCAATTCTTAAATAATTCACTCAGGGCATGTGATGCAACCGGGATTGACCACATCTACACCCAGAGCTGGTTGAGACATAAGGCTGGACACTTCAGGCTGATAGCATTGGTGAGTTTAGGTGAGCAAATGCACACCCTTTGAAGTCATACTGTATGGTACCTATTCCATGGGTCCCAACTCTTCAGGTTCAAGGGATTCTTCCTCCAGCTAAAACATGCATGTGAAACCCACAGTATGGTCCACCGTGTTATGGGGAAATGATTTAAAATGCATCTCAGTTTTCGTATCCTGGTCCTCGGGTTCACCATTCCAGATGATTTACTAACAGTCTCCCTGCTTGGAGAGTCAGTGCCTTTAACCTCCTGTTTGGCACAGCTTGCAATTTCTGTGCAAGATGAACAGGAATAGGGAGAACCAATGAGAGACTAGCTGTAGGTGTCTGCACGGGCAAATGTAATGCTCATTTCCCACCAGGAAGAGGAATTTACCAAAGGCTCAGCATGCCCTGCCCGAAACAGATTAGGGCCTGAAGCAATCCTGCGGTTTTGTGCCCAGTTCACAAGAAAGCGAGTTGAAGAAAGGAGCTCAGGGGCACTGTAATTCACAAACCTGCAGAGTTATAAATGACAGCTATCCTCCAAAAATATATTGAAGTAAGCCTGCGAAGGGGACTTGAAAGCGGGGCAGAATTTCAGGAAAACGATTGCAGGGGGTAGACTGGAATTGCCCTGAAAGCATAGGAAAAGAGGCAGAACGTCGACAATGATGCACTTGGCCAAAAAGGGCGTATGCGTTTTTTCCTGAATATATTCAGGAAAAAACGCATAAGCCCTTTTTGGCCAACCAAGCAAGCCTGTAAAGGAAATCTGCACTACAATGAAGTCTCACTGCCCCCCGGGCAAGAGGGCCATCTGAAAAAAGTGTAAAATCCAGAAAGGTAGGACAGGATATGGAGAACAGGGAGCCTTGTTATGCTGATTGGCAGGATGTAAATTGCCAGCAGCCAGCCTGGAGAAGTGTATGGTGTTTCCTGAAACACATAAGAAACAAAGCAACACAGTCTATGGCACTTCCACTTATGGTCCTATAGCTTACGGAAATTAAAATCAAAAACAGACAGCCACCCCAATATTTGGGACGGCTGTGTTCACAAGAAGCTCGTCTACAGTAACAGGTAAATATCCCAGAAAGCAAAATATGGATAAAGAAGTTGTGGCACGTATGTACAATGCAATATCACTCAGCAATGAAATCTGTGTCATCAGGCCCGTAGCGGCATAGTGAGTGGATGCAGGTACGGTGATTCTACGTGAACTACGTCACACAGAAAAAGAAACATCATAAGATATCACTAATACACGGAATGTAAACTTGACTACACATGAACTGAATTACAAAACAGAACAGGGTCTCAAATTTAGAAAACAAACTAGTGCTTGCTTATGGGGAAAGGTGCGTTGGGGTGCTTCATAAAACCAGAGACTGAAATTAGCACAGATAACTTTCCATAAGCCAAATATGTAATAGACAAGACCTACTCCTTGCTCAACGAAATGGACCCAACACCACATATTCAATGCCTAGGAATATACCTGACTAGGAAGAATCTTAAAACCCATGGATATATATGTCTCCGTAAGAGAATCAAACGTGTGTACAGCGGCATAAACGCAGCAGTGAAAATCCGATAAATCCCATTATCAAAATAAATTTCAAAAAAAAATCATAAAGACAGTGAAATAGAGAGCAATTCTTAAATAATTCACTCAGGGCATGTGATGCAACCGGGATTTAACACATCTACACCCAGAGCTGGTTGAGACATAAGGCTGGACACTTCAGGCTGATAGCATTGGTGAGTTTCGGTGAGCAAATGCAGACCCTTTGAAGTCATACTGCATGGTACCCATTCCATGGGTCCCAACTCTCCAGGTTCAAGGGATTCTTCCTCCGGCTAAAACATGCATGGGAAACCCAGAGTATCGTCCACCGTGTGATTGGGAAACGATTTAAAATGTATCTCAGTTTTCGTATCCTGGTCCTCGGGTTCACCATTCCAAATGCTTTACAAACATTCTCCCTGCTTGGAGAGTCAGTGCCTTTAACCTCCTCTTTGGCGCAGCTTGCAATTTCTGTGCAAGATGAACAGGAATAGGGAGAACGAATAAGACACTAACTCTAGGTGTGTGCACGGGCAAAAGTAACGCTCATTTCCCACCAGGAAGAGGAATTAACCAAAGGCTCAGTGTGCCCTGCTGGAAACAGATTAGGGCGTGAAGCAATCCTGCGGTTTTGTGCCCAGCTCACAAGAAAGCGAGTTGAAGAAAGGAGCTCAGGGGCACTGTAATTCACAAACCTGCAGAGTTATAAATGACAGCTATCCTTCAAAAGTTTATTGAAGTAAGCCTGCGAAGGGGACTTGAAAGTGGGGCAGAATTTCAGGAAAACGATTGCAGGGGGTAGACTGGAATTGCCCTGAAAGCATAGGAAAAGAGGCACAACGTCGACAATGATACACTTGGACAAATAGGGCGTATGCTTTTTTTCCTGAATATATTCAGGAAAAAACGCATATGCCCTTTTTGGCCAACCAAGCAAGCCTGTAAAGGAAATCTGCACTACAATGAAGTCTCACTGGCCCCTGGGCAAAAGGGCCATCTGAAAAAAGTGTAAAATCCAGAAAGGTAGGACAGGATATGGAGAACAGGGAGCCTTTTAATGCTGATTGGCAGGATGTAAATTGTGAAGAGCCACCCTGGAGCAGTGTATGGTGTTTCCTGAAACACATAAGAAATAAAGCAACACAGCCTATGGCAATTGCACTTATGGTCCTATTGCTTAGGGAAATTAAAATCAAAAACAGAGAGCCACCCCAATATTTGGGACGGCTGTGTTCACAAGAAGCTCGTCTACAGTAACAGGTCAATATCCCAGAAAGCAAAATATGGATAAAGAAGTTGTGGCACGTACGTGCAATGCAATATCACTCAGCAATGAAATCTGTGTCATCAGGCCCGTAGCGGCATAGTGAGTGGATGCAGGTACGGTGATTCTACGTGAACTACGTCACACAGAAAAAGAAACATCATAAGATATCAGTAATACACGGAATGTAAACTTGACTACACATGAACTGAATTACAAAACAGAACAGGGTCTCAAATTTAGAAAACCAACTAGTGCTTGCTTATGGGGAAAGGTGCGTTGGGGTGCTTCATAAAACCAGAGACTGAAATTAGCACAGATAACTTTCCATAAGCCAAATATGTAATAGACAAGACCTACTCCTTGCTCAACGAAATGGACCCAACACCACATATTCAATGCCTAGGAATATACCTGACTAGGAAGAATCTTAAAACCCATGGATATATATGTCTCCGTAAGAGAATCAAGCATGTGTACAGCGGCATAAACGCAGCAGTGAAAATCCGATAAATCCCATTATCAAAATAAATTTCAAAAAAAAATCATAAAGACAGTGAAATAGAGAGCAATTCTTAAATAATTCACTCAGGGCATGTGATGCAACCGGGATTGACCACATCTACACCCAGAGCTGGTTGAGACATAAGGCTGGACACTTCAGGCTGATAGCATTGGTGAGTTTAGGTGAGCAAATGCACACCCTTTGAAGTCATACTGTATGGTACCTATTCCATGGGTCCCAACTCTTCAGGTTCAAGGGATTCTTCCTCCAGCTAAAACATGCATGTGAAACCCACAGTATGGTCCACTGTGTTATGGGGAAATGATTTAAAATGCATCTCAGTTTTCGTATCCTGGTCCTCGGGTTCACCATTCCAGATGATTTACTAACAGTCTCCCTGCTTGGAGAGTCAGTGCCTTTAACCTCCTGTTTGGCACAGCTTGCAATTTCTGTGCAAGATGAACAGGAATAGGGAGAACCAATGAGAGACTAGCTGTAGGTGTCTGCACGGGCAAATGTAACGCTCATTTCCCACCAGGAAGAGGAATTTACCAAAGGCTCAGCATGCCCTGCCCGAAACAGATTAGGGCCTGAAGCAATCCTGCGGTTTTGTGCCCAGTTCACAAGAAAGCGAGTTGAAGAAAGGAGCTCAGGGGCACTGTAATTCACAAACCTGCAGAGTTATAAATGACAGCTATCCTCCAAAAATATATTGAAGTAAGCCTGCGAAGGGGACTTGAAAGCGGGGCAGAATTTCAGGAAAACGATTGCAGGGGGTAGACTGGAATTGCCCTGAAAGCATAGGAAAAGAGGCAGAACGTCGACAATGATGCACTTGGCCAAAAAGGGCGTATGCGTTTTTTCCTGAATATATTCAGGAAAAAACGCATACGCCCTTTTTGGCCAACCAAGCAAGCCTGTAAAGGAAATCTGCACTACAATGAAGTCTCACTGCCCCCCGGGCAAGAGGGCCATCTGAAAAAAGTGTAAAATCCAGAAAGGTAGGACAGGATATGGAGAACAGGGAGCCTTGTTATGCTGATTGGCAGGATGTAAATTGCCAGCAGCCAGCCTGGAGAAGTGTATGGTGTTTCCTGAAACACATAAGAAACAAAGCAACACAGTCTATGGCACTTCCACTTATGGTCCTATAGCTTACGGAAATTAAAATCAAAAACAGACAGCCACCCCAATATTTGGGACGGCTGTGTTCACAAGAAGCTCGTCTACAGTAACAGGTAAATATCCCAGAAAGCAAAATATGGATAAAGAAGTTGTGGCACGTACGTACAATGCAATACCACTCAGCAATGAAATCTGTGTCATCAGGCCCGTAGCGGCATAGTGAGTGGATGCAGGTACGGTGATTCTACGTGAACTACGTCACACAGAAAAAGAAACATCATAAGATATCACTAATACACGGAATGTAAACTTGACTACACATGAACTGAATTACAAAACAGAACAGGGTCTCAAATTTAGAAAACCAACTAGTGCTTGCTTATGGGGAAAGGTGCGTTGGGGTGCTTCATAAAACCAGAGACTGAAATTAGCACAGATAACTTTCCATAAGCCAAATATGTAATAGACAAGACCTACTCCTTGCTCAACGAAATGGACCCAACACCACATATTCAACGCCTAGGAATATACCTGACTAGGAAGAATCTTAAAACCCATGGATATATATGTCTCCGTAAGAGAATCAAACGTGTGTACAGCGGCATAAACGCAGCAGTGAAAATCCGATAAATCCCATTATCAAAATAAATTTCAAAAAAAAATCATAAAGACAGTGAAATAGAGAGCAATTCTTAAATAATTCACTCAGGGCATGTGATGCAACCGGGATTTAACACATCTACACCCAGAGCTGGTTGAGACATAAGGCTGGACACTTCAGGCTGATAGCATTGGTGAGTTTCGGTGAGCAAATGCAGACCCTTTGAAGTCATACTGCATGGTACCCATTCCATGGGTCCCAACTCTCCAGGTTCAAGGGATTCTTCCTCCGGCTAAAACATGCATGGGAAACCCAGAGTATCGTCCACCGTGTGATTGGGAAACGATTTAAAATGTATCTCAGTTTTCGTATCCTGGTCCTCGGGTTCACCATTCCAAATGCTTTACAAACATTCTCCCTGCTTGGAGAGTCAGTGCCTTTAACCTCCTCTTTGGCACAGCTTGCAATTTCTGTGCAAAATGAACAGGAATAGGGAGAACCAATGAGAGACTAGCTGTAGGTGTGTGCACGGGCAAATGTAACGCTCATTGCCCACCAGGAAGAGGAATTAAACAAAGGCTCAGTGTGCCCTGCTGGAAACAGATTAGGGCCTGAAGCAATCCTGCGGTTTTGTGCCCAGCTCACAAGAAAGCGAGTTGAAGAAAGGAGCTCAGGGGCACTGTAATTCACAAACCTGCAGAGTTATAAATGACAGCTTTCCTCCAAAAATATATTGAAGTAAGCCTGCGAAGGGGACTTGAAAGCGGGGCAGAATTTCAGGAAAACGATTGCAGGGGGTAGACTGGAATTGCCCTGAAAGCATAGGAAAAGAGGCAGAACGTCGACAATGATGCACTTGGCCAAAAAGGGCGTATGCGTTTTTTCCTGAATATATTCAGGAAAAAACGCATACGCCCTTTTTGGCCAACCAAGCAAGCCTGTAAATGAAATCTGCACTACAATGAAGTCTCACTGCCCCCCTGGCAAAAGGGCCATCTGAAAAAAGTGTAAAATCCAGAAAGGTAGGACAGGATATGGAGAACAGGGAGCCTTGTTATGCTGATTGGCAGGATGTAAATTGCCAGCAGCCACCCTGGAGAAGTGTATGGTGTTTCCTGAAACACGAAAGAAACAAAGCAACACAGCCTATGGCACTTCCACTTATGGTCCTATAGCTTACGGAAATTAAAATCAAAAACAGACAGCCACCCCAATATTTGAGACGGCTGTGTTCACAAGAAGCTCGTCTACAGTAACAGGTAAATATCCCAGAAAGCAAAAAATGGATAAAGAACTTGTGGCACGTACGTACAATGCAATATCACTCAGCAATGAAATCTGTGTCATCAGGCCCATAGCGGCATAGTGAGTGGATGCAGGTACGGTGATTCTACGTGAAATACGTCACACAGAAAAAGAAACATCATAAGATATCACGAATACACGGAATGTAAACTTGACTACACATGAACTGAATTACAAAATAGAAAAGGGTCTCAAATTTAGAAAACCAACTAGTGCTTGCTTATGGGGAAAGGTGCCTTGGGGTGCTGCATAAAACCAGAGACTGAAATTAGCACAGATAACTTTCCATAAGCCCAATATGTAATAGACAAGACCTACTCCTTGCTCAACGAAATGGACCCAACACCACATATTCAACGCCTAGGAATATACCTGACTAGGAAGAATCTTAAAACCCATGGATATATATGTCTCCGTAAGAGAATCAAGGGTGTGTACAGCGGCCGAAAGGCAGCAGTGAAAATCCGATAAATCCCATTATCAAAATAAATTTCGAAAACAAAACACAAAGACAGTGAAATAGAGAGCAATTCTTAAATAATTCACTCAGGGCATGTGATGCAACCGGGATTGACCACATCTACACCCAGAGCTGGTTGAGACATAAGGCTGGACACTTCAGGCTGATAGCATTGGTGAGTTTAGGTGAGCAAATGCACACCCTTTGAAGTCATACTGTATGGTACCTATTCCATGGGTCCCAACTCTTCAGGTTCAAGGGATTCTTCCTCCAGCTAAAACATGCATGTGAAACCCACAGTATGGTCCACCGTGTTATGGGGAAATGATTTAAAATGCATCTCAGTTTTCGTATCCTGGTCCTCGGGTTCACCATTCCAGATGATTTACTAACAGTCTCCCTGCTTGGAGAGTCAGTGCCTTTAACCTCCTGTTTGGCACAGCTTGCAATTTCTGTGCAAGATGAACAGGAATAGGGAGAACCAATGAGAGACTAGCTGTAGGTGTCTGCACGGGCAAATGTAACGCTCATTTCCCACCAGGAAGAGGAATTTACCAAAGGCTCAGCATGCCCTGCCCGAAACAGATTAGGGCCTGAAGCAATCCTGCGGTTTTGTGCCCAGTTCACAAGAAAGCGAGTTGAAGAAAGGAGCTCAGGGGCACTGTAATTCACAAACCTGCAGAGTTATAAATGACAGCTATCCTCCAAAAATATATTGAAGTAAGCCTGCGAAGGGGACTTGAAAGCGGGGCAGAATTTCAGGAAAACGATTGCAGGGGGTAGACTGGAATTGCCCTGAAAGCATAGGAAAAGAGGCAGAACGTCGACAATGATGCACTTGGCCAAAAAGGGCGTATGCGTTTTTTCCTGAATATATTCAGGAAAAAACGCATACGCCCTTTTTGGCCAACCAAGCAAGCCTGTAAATGAAATCTGCACTACAATGAAGTCTCACTGCCCCCCTGGCAAAAGGGCCATCTGAAAAAAGTGTAAAATCCAGAAAGGTAGGACAGGATATGGAGAACAGGGAGCCTTGTTATGCTGATTGGCAGGATGTAAATTGCCAGCAGCCACCCTGGAGAAGTGTATGGTGTTTCCTGAAACACGAAAGAAACAAAGCAACACAGCCTATGGCACTTCCACTTATGGTCCTATAGCTTACGGAAATTAAAATCAAAAACAGACAGCCACCCCAATATTTGAGACGGCTGTGTTCACAAGAAGCTCGTCTACAGTATCAGGTAAATATCCCAGAAAGCAAAAAATGGATAAAGAACTTGTGGCACGTACGTACAATGCAATATCACTCAGCAATGAAATCTGTGTCATCAGGCCCATAGCGGCATAGTGAGTGGATGCAGGTACGGTGATTCTACGTGAACTACGTCACACAGAAAAAGAAACATCATAAGATATCACGAATACACGGAATGTAAACTTGACTACACATGAACTGAATTACAAAATAGAAAAGGGTCTCAAATTTAGAAAACCAACTAGTGCTTGCTTATGGGGAAAGGTGCCTTGGGGTGCTGCATAAAACCAGAGACTGAAATTAGCACAGATAACTTTCCATAAGCCCAATATGTAATAGACAAGACCTACTCCTTGCTCAACGAAATGGACCCAACACCACATATTCAACGCCTAGGAATATACCTGACTAGGAAGAATCTTAAAACCCATGGATATATATGTCTCCGTAAGAGAATCAAGGGTGTGTACAGCGGCCGAAAGGCAGCAGTGAAAATCCGATAAATCCCATTATCAAAATAAATTTCGAAAACAAAACACAAAGACAGTGAAATAGAGAGCAATTCTTAAATAATTCACTCAGGGCATGTGATGCAACCGGGATTGACCACATCTACACCCAGAGCTGGTTGAGACATAAGGCTGGACACTTCAGGCTGATAGCATTGGTGAGTTTAGGTGAGCAAATGCACACCCTTTGAAGTCATACTGTATGGTACCTATTCCATGGGTCCCAACTCTTCAGGTTCAAGGGATTCTTCCTCCAGCTAAAACATGCATGTGAAACCCACAGTATGGTCCACCGTGTTATGGGGAAATGATTTAAAATGCATCTCAGTTTTCGTATCCTGGTCCTCGGGTTCACCATTCCAGATGATTTACTAACAGTCTCCCTGCTTGGAGAGTCAGTGCCTTTAACCTCCTGTTTGGCACAGCTTGCAATTTCTGTGCAAGATGAACAGGAATAGGGAGAACCAATGAGAGACTAGCTGTAGGTGTCTGCACGGGCAAATGTAACGCTCATTTCCCACCAGGAAGAGGAATTTACCAAAGGCTCAGCATGCCCTGCCCGAAACAGATTAGGGCCTGAAGCAATCCTGCGGTTTTGTGCCCAGTTCACAAGAAAGCGAGTTGAAGAAAGGAGCTCAGGGGCACTGTAATTCACAAACCTGCAGAGTTATAAATGACAGCTATCCTCCAAAAATATATTGAAGTAAGCCTGCGAAGGGGACTTGAAAGCGGGGCAGAATTTCAGGAAAACGATTGCAGGGGGTAGACTGGAATTGCCCTGAAAGCATAGGAAAAGAGGCAGAACGTCGACAATGATGCACTTGGCCAAAAAGGGCGTATGCGTTTTTTCCTGAATATATTCAGGAAAAAACGCATACGCCCTTTTTGGCCAACCAAGCAAGCCTGTAAAGGAAATCTGCACTACAATGAAGTCTCACTGCCCCCCGGGCAAGAGGGCCATCTGAAAAAAGTGTAAAATCCAGAAAGGTAGGACAGGATATGGAGAACAGGGAGCCTTGTTATGCTGATTGGCAGGATGTAAATTGCCAGCAGCCAGCCTGGAGAAGTGTATGGTGTTTCCTGAAACACATAAGAAACAAAGCAACACAGCCTATGGCACTTCCACTTATGGTCCTATAGCTTACGGAAATTAAAATCAAAAACACACAGCCACCCCAATATTTGGGACGGCTGTGTTCACAAGAAGCTCGTCTACAGTAACAGGTAAATATCCCAGAAAGCAAAATATGGATAAAGAAGTTGTGGCACGTACGTGCAATGCAGTATCACTCAGCAATGAAATCTGTGTCATCAGGCCCGTAGCGGCATAGTGAGTGGATGCAGGTACGGTGATTCTACGTGAACTACGTCACACAGAAAAAGAAACATCATAAGATATCACTAATACACGGAATGTAAACTTGACTACACATGAACTGAATTACAAAACAGAACAGGGTCTCAAATTTAGAAAACCAACTAGTGCTTGCTTATGGGGAAAGGTGCGTTGGGGTGCTTCATAAAACCAGAGACTGAAATTAGCACAGATAACTTTCCATAAGCCAAATATGTAATAGACAAGACCTACTCCTTGCTCAACGAAATGGACCCAACACCACATATTCAACGCCTAGGAATATACCTGACTAGGAAGAATCTTAAAACCCATGGATATATATGTCTCCGTAAGAGAATCAAGCGTGTGTACAGCGGCATAAACGCAGCAGTGAAAATCCGATAAATCCCATTATCAAAATAAATTTCAAAAAAAAATCATAAAGACAGTGAAATAGAGAGCAATTCTTAAATAATTCACTCAGGGCATGTGATGCAACCGGGATTTAACACATCTACACCCAGAGCTGGTTGAGACATAAGGCTGGACACTTCAGGCTGATAGCATTGGTGAGTTTCGGTGAGCAAATGCAGACCCTTTGAAGTCATACTGCATGGTACCCATTCCATGGGTCCCAACTCTCCAGGTTCAAGGGATTCTTCCTCCAGCTAAAACATGCATGGGAAACCAAGAGTATCGTCCACCATGTGATTGGGAAATGATTTAAAATGCATCTCAGTTTTCGTATCCTGGTCCTCGGGTTCACCATTCCAGATGCTTTACTAACACTCTCCCCACTTGGAGAGTCAGTGCCTTTAACCTCCTCTTTGGCACAGCTTGCAATTTCTGTGCAAAATGAACAGGAATAGGGAGAACCAATGAGAGACTAGCTGTAGGTGTCTGCACGGGCAAATGTAACGCTCATTGCCCACCAGGAAGAGGAATTAAACAAAGGCTCAGTGTGCCCTGCTGGAAACAGATTAGGGCCTGAAGCAATCCTGCGGTTTTGTGCCCAGCTCACAAGAAAGCGAGTTGAAGAAAGGAGCTCAGGGGCACTGTAATTCACAAACCTGCAGAGTTATAAATGACAGCTTTCCTCCAAAAATATATTGAAGTAAGCCTGCGAAGGGGACTTGAAAGCGGGGCAGAATTTCAGGAAAACGATTGCAGGGGGTAGACTGGAATTGCCCTGAAAGCATAGGAAAAGAGGCAGAACGTCGACAATGATGCACTTGGCCAAAAAGGGCGTATGCGTTTTTTCCTGAATATATTCAGGAAAAAACGCATACGCCCTTTTTGGCCAACCAAGCAAGCCTGTAAATGAAATCTGCACTACAATGAAGTCTCACTGCCCCCCTGGCAAAAGGGCCATCTGAAAAAAGTGTAATATCCAGAAAGGTAGGACAGGATATGGAGAACAGGGAGCCTTGTTATGCTGATTGGCAGGATGTAAATTGCCAGCAGCCACCCTGGAGAAGTGTATGGTGTTTCCTGAAACACGAAAGAAACAAAGCAACACAGCCTATGGCACTTCCACTTATGGTCCTATAGCTTACGGAAATTAAAATCAAAAACAGACAGCCACCCCAATATTTGAGACGGCTGTGTTCACAAGAAGCTCGTCTACAGTATCAGGTAAATATCCCAGAAAGCAAAAAATGGATAAAGAACTTGTGGCACGTACGTACAATGCAATATCACTCAGCAATGAAATCTGTGTCATCAGGCCCATAGCGGCATAGTGAGTGGATGCAGGTACGGTGATTCTACGTGAACTACGTCACACAGAAAAAGAAACATCATAAGATATCACGAATACACGGAATGTAAACTTGACTACACATGAACTGAATTACAAAATAGAAAAGGGTCTCAAATTTAGAAAACCAACTAGTGCTTGCTTATGGGGAAAGGTGCCTTGGGGTGCTGCATAAAACCAGAGACTGAAATTAGCACAGATAACTTTCCATAAGCCCAATATGTAATAGACAAGACCTACTCCTTGCTCAACGAAATGGACCCAACACCACATATTCAACGCCTAGGAATATACCTGACTAGGAAGAATCTTAAAACCCATGGATATATATGTCTCCGTAAGAGAATCAAGCGTGTGTACAGCGGCATAAACGCAGCAGTGAAAATCCGATAAATCCCATTATCAAAATAAATTTCAAAAAAAAATCATAAAGACAGTGAAATAGAGAGCAATTCTTAAATAATTCACTCAGGGCATGTGATGCAACCGGGATTTAACACATCTACACCCAGAGCTGGTTGAGACATAAGGCTGGACACTTCAGGCTGATAGCATTGGTGAGTTTCGGTGAGCAAATGCAGACCCTTTGAAGTCATACTGCATGGTACCTATTCCATGGGTCCCAACTCTCCAGGTTCAAGGGATTCTTCCTCCGGCTAAAACATGCATGGGAAACCCAGAGTATCGTCCACCATGTGATTGGGAAATGATTTAAAATGCATCTCAGTTTTCGTATCCTGGTCCTCGGGTTCACCATTCCAGATGCTTTACTAACACTCTCCCCACTTGGAGAGTCAGTGCCTTTAACCTCCTCTTTGGCACAGCTTGCAATTTCTGTGCAAAATGAACAGGAATAGGGAGAACCAATGAGAGACTAGCTGTAGGTGTCTGCACGGGCAAATGTAACGCTCATTGCCCACCAGGAAGAGGAATTAAACAAAGGCTCAGTGTGCCCTGCTGGAAACAGATTAGGGCCTGAAGCAATCCTGCGGTTTTGTGCCCAGCTCACAAGAAAGCGAGTTGAAGAAAGGAGCTCAGGGGCACTGTAATTCACAAACCTGCAGAGTTATAAATGACAGCTTTCCTCCAAAAATATATTGAAGTAAGCCTGCGAAGGGGACTTGAAAGCGGGGCAGAATTTCAGGAAAACGATTGCAGGGGGTAGACTGGAATTGCCCTGAAAGCATAGGAAAAGAGGCAGAACGTCGACAATGATGCACTTGGCCAAAAAGGGCGTATGCGTTTTTTCCTGAATATATTCAGGAAAAAACGCATACGCCCTTTTTGGCCAACCAAGCAAGCCTGTAAATGAAATCTGCACTACAATGAAGTCTCACTGCCCCCCTGGCAAAAGGGCCATCTGAAAAAAGTGTAATATCCAGAAAGGTAGGACAGGATATGGAGAACAGGGAGCCTTGTTATGCTGATTGGCAGGATGTAAATTGCCAGCAGCCACCCTGGAGAAGTGTATGGTGTTTCCTGAAACACGAAAGAAACAAAGCAACACAGCCTATGGCACTTCCACTTATGGTCCTATAGCTTACGGAAATTAAAATCAAAAACAGACAGCCACCCCAATATTTGAGACGGCTGTGTTCACAAGAAGCTCGTCTACAGTATCAGGTAAATATCCCAGAAAGCAAAAAATGGATAAAGAACTTGTGGCACGTACGTACAATGCAATATCACTCAGCAATGAAATCTGTGTCATCAGGCCCATAGCGGCATAGTGAGTGGATGCAGGTACGGTGATTCTACGTGAACTACGTCACACAGAAAAAGAAACATCATAAGATATCACGAATACACGGAATGTAAACTTGACTACACATGAACTGAATTACAAAATAGAAAAGGGTCTCAAATTTAGAAAACCAACTAGTGCTTGCTTATGGGGAAAGGTGCCTTGGGGTGCTGCATAAAACCAGAGACTGAAATTAGCACAGATAACTTTCCATAAGCCCAATATGTAATAGACAAGACCTACTCCTTGCTCAACGAAATGGACCCAACACCACATATTCAACGCCTAGGAATATACCTGACTAGGAAGAATCTTAAAACCCATGGATATATATGTCTCCGTAAGAGAATCAAGGGTGTGTACAGCGGCCGAAAGGCAGCAGTGAAAATCCGATAAATCCCATTATCAAAATAAATTTCGAAAACAAAACACAAAGACAGTGAAATAGAGAGCAATTCTTAAATAATTCACTCAGGGCATGTGATGCAACCGGGATTGACCACATCTACACCCAGAGCTGGTTGAGACATAAGGCTGGACACTTCAGGCTGATAGCATTGGTGAGTTTAGGTGAGCAAATGCACACCCTTTGAAGTCATACTGTATGGTACCTATTCCATGGGTCCCAACTCTTCAGGTTCAAAGGATTCTTCCTCCAGCTAAAACATGCATGTGAAACCCACAGTATGGTCCACCGTGTTATGGGGAAATGATTTAAAATGCATCTCAGTTTTCGTATCCTGGTCCTCGGGTTCACCATTCCAGATGATTTACTAACAGTCTCCCTGCTTGGAGAGTCAGTGCCTTTAACCTCCTGTTTGGCACAGCTTGCAATTTCTGTGCAAGATGATCAGGAATAGGGAGAACCAATGAGAGACTAGCTGTAGGTGTCTGCACGGGCAAATGTAACGCTCATTTCCCACCAGGAAGAGGAATTTACCAAAGGCTCAGCATGCCCTGCCCGAAACAGATTAGGGCCTGAAGCAATCCTGCGGTTTTGTGCCCAGTTCACAAGAAAGCGAGTTGAAGAAAGGAGCTCAGGGGCACTGTAATTCACAAACCTGCAGAGTTATAAATGACAGCTATCCTCCAAAAATATATTGAAGTAAGCCTGCGAAGGGGACTTGAAAGCGGGGCAGAATTTCAGGAAAACGATTGCAGGGGGTAGACTGGAATTGCCCTGAAAGCATAGGAAAAGAGGCAGAACGTCGACAATGATGCACTTGGCCAAAAAGGGCGTATGCGTTTTTTCCTGAATATATTCAGGAAAAAACGCATACGCCCTTTTTGGCCAACCAAGCAAGCCTGTAAAGGAAATCTGCACTACAATGAAGTCTCACTGCCCCCCGGGCAAGAGGGCCATCTGAAAAAAGTGTAAAATCCAGAAAGGTAGGACAGGATATGGAGAACAGGGAGCCTTGTTATGCTGATTGGCAGGATGTAAATTGCCAGCAGCCAGCCTGGAGAAGTGTATGGTGTTTCCTGAAACACATAAGAAACAAAGCAACACAGTCTATGGCACTTCCACTTATGGTCCTATAGCTTACGGAAATTAAAATCAAAAACAGACAGCCACCCCAATATTTGGGACGGCTGTGTTCACAAGAAGCTCGTCTACAGTAACAGGTAAATATCCCAGAAAGCAAAATATGGATAAAGAAGTTGTGGCACGTACGTACAATGCAATATCACTCAGCAATGAAATCTGTGTCATCAGGCCCGTAGCGGCATAGTGAGTGGATGCAGGTACGGTGATTCTACGTGAACTACGTCACACAGAAAAAGAAACATCATAAGATATCACTAATACACGGAATGTAAACTTGACTACACATGAACTGAATTACAAAACAGAACAGGGTCTCAAATTTAGAAAACCAACTAGTGCTTGCTTATGGGGAAAGGTGCGTTGGGGTGCTTCATAAAACCAGAGACTGAAATTAGCACAGATAACTTTCCATAAGCCAAATATGTAATAGACAAGACCTACTCCTTGCTCAACGAAATGGACCCAACACCACATATTCAACGCCTAGGAATATACCTGACTAGGAAGAATCTTAAAACCCATGGATATATATGTCTCCGTAAGAGAATCAAGCGTGTGTACAGCGGCATAAACGCAGCAGTGAAAATCCGATAAATCCCATTATCAAAATAAATTTCAAAAAAAAATCATAAAGACAGTGAAATAGAGAGCAATTCTTAAATAATTCACTCAGGGCATGTGATGCAACCGGGATTTAACACATCTACACCCAGAGCTGGTTGAGACATAAGGCTGGACACTTCAGGCTGATAGCATTGGTGAGTTTCGGTGAGCAAATGCAGACCCTTTGAAGTCATACTGCATGGTACCCATTCCATGGGTCCCAACTCTCCAGGTTCAAGGGATTCTTCCTCCAGCTAAAACATGCATGGGAAACCAAGAGTATCGTCCACCATGTGATTGGGAAATGATTTAAAATGCATCTCAGTTTTCGTATCCTGGTCCTCGGGTTCACCATTCCAGATGCTTTACTAACACTCTCCCCGCTTGGAGAGTCAGTGCCTTTAACCTCCTCTTTGGCACAGCTTGCAATTTCTGTGCAAAATGAACAGGAATAGGGAGAACCAATGAGAGACTAGCTGTAGGTGTCTGCACGGGCAAATGTAACGCTCATTGCCCACCAGGAAGAGGAATTAAACAAAGGCTCAGTGTGCCCTGCTGGAAACAGATTAGGGCCTGAAGCAATCCTGCGGTTTTGTGCCCAGCTCACAAGAAAGCGAGTTGAAGAAAGGAGCTCAGGGGCACTGTAATTCACAAACCTGCAGAGTTATAAATGACAGCTTTCCTCCAAAAATATATTGAAGTAAGCCTGCGAAGGGGACTTGAAAGCGGGGCAGAATTTCAGGAAAACGATTGCAGGGGGTAGACTGGAATTGCCCTGAAAGCATAGGAAGAGAGGCAGAACGTCGACAATGATGCACTTGGCCAAAAAGGGCGTATGCGTTTTTTCCTGAATATATTCAGGAAAAAACGCATACGCCCTTTTTGGCCAACCAAGCAAGCCTGTAAATGAAATCTGCACTACAATGAAGTCTCACTGCCCCCCTGGCAAAAGGGCCATCTGAAAAAAGTGTAAAATCCAGAAAGGTAGGACAGGATATGGAGAACAGGGAGCCTTGTTATGCTGATTGGCAGGATGTAAATTGCCAGCAGCCACCCTGGAGAAGTGTATGGTGTTTCCTGAAACACGAAAGAAACAAAGCAACACAGCCTATGGCACTTCCACTTATGGTCCTATAGCTTACGGAAATTAAAATCAAAAACAGACAGCCACCCCAATATTTGAGACGGCTGTGTTCACAAGAAGCTCGTCTACAGTATCAGGTAAATATCCCAGAAAGCAAAAAATGGATAAAGAACTTGTGGCACGTACGTACAATGCAATATCACTCAGCAATGAAATCTGTGTCATCAGGCCCATAGCGGCATAGTGAGTGGATGCAGGTACGGTGATTCTACGTGAACTACGTCACACAGAAAAAGAAACATCATAAGATATCACGAATACACGGAATGTAAACTTGACTACACATGAACTGAATTACAAAATAGAAAAGGGTCTCAAATTTAGAAAACCAACTAGTGCTTGCTTATGGGGAAAGGTGCCTTGGGGTGCTGCATAAAACCAGAGACTGAAATTAGCACAGATAACTTTCCATAAGCCCAATATGTAATAGACAAGACCTACTCCTTGCTCAACGAAATGGACCCAACACCACATATTCAACGCCTAGGAATATACCTGACTAGGAAGAATCTTAAAACCCATGGATATATATGTCTCCGTAAGAGAATCAAGGGTGTGTACAGCGGCCGAAAGGCAGCAGTGAAAATCCGATAAATCCCATTATCAAAATAAATTTCGAAAACAAAACACAAAGACAGTGAAATAGAGAGCAATTCTTAAATAATTCACTCAGGGCATGTGATGCAACCGGGATTGACCACATCTACACCCAGAGCTGGTTGAGACATAAGGCTGGACACTTCAGGCTGATAGCATTGGTGAGTTTAGGTGAGCAAATGCACACCCTTTGAAGTCATACTGTATGGTACCTATTCCATGGGTCCCAACTCTTCAGGTTCAAGGGATTCTTCCTCCAGCTAAAACATGCATGTGAAACCCACAGTATGGTCCACCGTGTTATGGGGAAATGATTTAAAATGCATCTCAGTTTTCGTATCCTGGTCCTCGGGATCACCATTCCAGATGATTTACTAACAGTCTCCCTGCTTGGAGAGTCAGTGCCTTTAACCTCCTGTTTGGCACAGCTTGCAATTTCTGTGCAAGATGAACAGGAATAGGGAGAACCAATGAGAGACTAGCTGTAGGTGTCTGCACGGGCAAATGTAACGCTCATTTCCCACCAGGAAGAGGAATTTACCAAAGGCTCAGCATGCCCTGCCCGAAACAGATTAGGGCCTGAAGCAATCCTGCGGTTTTGTGCCCAGTTCACAAGAAAGCGAGTTGAAGAAAGGAGCTCAGGGGCACTGTAATTCACAAACCTGCAGAGTTATAAATGACAGCTATCCTCCAAAAATATATTGAAGTAAGCCTGCGAAGGGGACTTGAAAGCGGGGCAGAATTTCAGGAAAACGATTGCAGGGGGTAGACTGGAATTGCCCTGAAAGCATAGGAAAAGAGGCAGAACGTCGACAATGATGCACTTGGCCAAAAAGGGCGTATGCGTTTTTTCCTGAATATATTCAGGAAAAAACGCATACGCCCTTTTTGGCCAACCAAGCAAGCCTGTAAAGGAAATCTGCACTACAATGAAGTCTCACTGCCCCCCGGGCAAGAGGGCCATCTGAAAAAAGTGTAAAATCCAGAAAGGTAGGACAGGATATGGAGAACAGGGAGCCTTTTAATGCTGATTGGCAGGATGTAAATTGTGAAGAGCCACCCTGGAGCAGTGTATGGTGTTTCCTGAAACACATAAGAAATAAAGCAACACAGCCTATGGCAATTGCACTTATGGTCCTATTGCTTAGGGAAATTAAAATCAAAAACAGAGAGCCACCCCAATATTTGGGACGGCTGTGTTCACAAGAAGCTCGTCTACAGTAACAGGTAAATATCCCAGAAAGCAAAATATGGATAAAGAAGTTGTGGCACGTACGTACAATGCAATATCACTCAGCAATGAAATCTGTGTCATCAGGCCCGTAGCGGCATAGTGAGTGGATGCAGGTACGGTGATTCTACGTGAACTACGTCACACAGAAAAAGAAACATCATAAGATATCACTAATACACGGAATGTAAACTTGACTACACATGAACTGAATTACAAAACAGAACAGGGTCTCAAATTTAGAAAACCAACTAGTGCTTGCTTATGGGGAAAGGTGCGTTGGGGTGCTTCAGAAAACCAGAGACTGAAATTAGCACAGATAACTTTCCATAAGCCAAATATGTAATAGACAAGACCTACTCCTTGCTCAACGAAATGGACCCAACACCACATATTCAACGCCTAGGAATATACCTGACTAGGAAGAATCTTAAAACCCATGGATATATATGTCTCCGTAAGAGAATCAAGCGTGTGTACAGCGGAATAAACGCAGCAGTGAAAATCCGATAAATCCCATTATCAAAATAAATTTCAAAAAAAAATCATAAAGACAGTGAAATAGAGAGCAATTGTTAAATAATTCACTCAGGGCATGTGATGCAACCGGGATTTAACACATCTACACCCAGAGCTGGTTGAGACATAAGGCTGGACACTTCAGGCTGATAGCATTGGTGAGTTTCGGTGAGCAAATGCAGACCCTTTGAAGTCATACTGCATGGTACCCATTCCATGGGTCCCAACTCTCCAGGTTCAAGGGATTCTTCCTCCAGCTAAAACATGCATGGGAAACCAAGAGTATCGTCCACCATGTGATTGGGAAATGATTTAAAATGCATCTCAGTTTTCGTATCCTGGTCCTCGGGTTCACCATTCCAGATGCTTTACTAACACTCTCCCCGCGTGGAGAGTCAGTGCCTTTAACCTCCTCTTTGGCACAGCTTGCAATTTCTGTGCAAAATGAACAGGAATAGGGAGAACCAATGAGAGACTAGCTGTAGGTGTCTGCACGGGCAAATGTAACGCTCATTGCCCACCAGGAAGAGGAATTAAACAAAGGCTCAGTGTGCCCTGCTGGAAACAGATTAGGGCCTGAAGCAATCCTGCGGTTTTGTGCCCAGCTCACAAGAAAGCGAGTTGAAGAAAGGAGCTCAGGGGCACTGTAATTCACAAACCTGCAGAGTTATAAATGACAGCTTTCCTCCAAAAATATATTGAAGTAAGCCTGCGAAGGGGACTTGAAAGCGGGGCAGAATTTCAGGAAAACGATTACAGGGGTTAGACTGGAATTGCCCTGAAAGCATAGGAAAAGAGGCAGAACGTCGACAATGATGCACTTGGCCAAAAAGGGCGTATGCGTTTTTTCCTGAATATATTCAGGAAAAAACGCATACGCCCTTTTTGGCCAAACAAGCAAGCCTGTAAATGAAATCTGCACTACAATGAAGTCTCACTGCCCCCCGGGCAAAAGGGCCATCTGAAAAAAGTGTAAAATCCAGAAAGGTAGGACAGGATATGGAGAACAGGGAGCCTTGTTATGCTGATTGGCAGGATGTAAATTGCCAGCAGCCACCCTGGAGAAGTGTATGGTGTTTCCTGAAACACGAAAGAAACAAAGCAACACAGCCTATGGCACTTCCACTTATGGTCCTATAGCTTACGGAAATTAAAATCAAAAACAGACAGCCACCCCAATATTTGAGACGGCTGTGTTCACAAGAAGCTCGTCTACAGTATCAGGTAAATATCCCAGAAAGCAAAAAATGGATAAAGAACTTGTGGCACGTACGTACAATGCAATATCACTCAGCAATGAAATCTGTGTCATCAGGCCCATAGCGGCATAGTGAGTGGATGCAGGTACGGTGATTCTACGTGAACTACGTCACACAGAAAAAGAAATATCATAAGATATCATGAATACACGGAATGTAAACTTGACTACACATGAACTGAATTACAAAATAGAAAAGGGTCTCAAATTTAGAAAACCAACTAGTGCTTGCTTATGGGGAAAGGTGCCTTGGGGTGCTGCATAAAACCAGAGACTGAAATTAGCACAGATAACTTTCCATAAGCCCAATATGTAATAGACAAGACCTACTCCTTGCTCAACGAAATGGACCCAACACCACATATTCAACGCCTAGGAATATACCTGACTAGGAAGAATCTTAAAACCCATGGATATATATGTCTCCGTAAGAGAATCAAGGGTGTGTACAGCGGCCGAAAGGCAGCAGTGAAAATCCGATAAATCCCATTATCAAAATAAATTTCGAAAACAAAACACAAAGACAGTGAAATAGAGAGCAATTCTTAAATAATTCACTCAGGGCATGTGATGCAACCGGGATTGACCACATCTACACCCAGAGCTGGTTGAGACATAAGGCTGGACACTTCAGGCTGATAGCATTGGTGAGTTTAGGTGAGCAAATGCACACCCTTTGAAGTCATACTGTATGGTACCTATTCCATGGGTCCCAACTCTTCAGGTTCAAGGGATTCTTCCTCCAGCTAAAACATGCATGTGAAACCCACAGTATGGTCCACCGTGTTATGGGGAAATGATTTAAAATGCATCTCAGTTTTCGTATCCTGGTCCTCGGGTTCACCATTCCAGATGATTTACTAACAGTCTCCCTGCTTGGAGAGTCAGTGCCTTTAACCTCCTGTTTGGCACAGCTTGCAATTTCTGTGCAAGATGAACAGGAATAGGGAGAACCAATGAGAGACTAGCTGTAGGTGTCTGCACGGGCAAATGTAACGCTCATTTCCCACCAGGAAGAGGAATTTACCAAAGGCTCAGCATGCCCTGCCCGAAACAGATTAGGGCCTGAAGCAATCCTGCGGTTTTGTGCCCAGTTCACAAGAAAGCGAGTTGAAGAAAGGAGCTCAGGGGCACTGTAATTCACAAACCTGCAGAGTTATAAATGACAGCTATCCTCCAAAAATATATTGAAGTAAGCCTGCGAAGGGGAGTTGAAAGCGGGGCAGAATTTCAGGAAAACGATTGCAGGGGGTAGACTGGAATTGCCCTGAAAGCATAGGAAAAGAGGCAGAACGTCGACAATGATGCACTTGGCCAAAAAGGGCGTATGCGTTTTTTCCTGAATATATTCAGGAAAAAACGCATACGCCCTTTTTGGCCAACCAAGCAAGCCTGTAAAGGAAATCTGCACTACAATGAAGTCTCACTGCCCCCCGGGCAAGAGGGCCATCTGAAAAAAGTGTAAAATCCAGAAAGGTAGGACAGGATATGGAGAACAGGGAGCCTTGTTATGCTGATTGGCAGGATGTAAATTGCCAGCAGCCACCCTGGAGAAGTGTATGGTGTTTCCTGAAACACGAAAGAAACAAAGCAACACAGCCTATGGCACTTCCACTTATGGTCCTATAGCTTACGGAAATTAAAATCAAAAACAGACAGCCACCCCAATATTTGAAACGGCTGTGTTCACAAGAAGCTCGTCTACAGTATCAGGTAAATATCCCAGAAAGCAAAAAATGGATAAAGAACTTGTGGCACGTACGTACAATGCAATATCACTCAGCAATGAAATCTGTGTCATCAGGCCCATAGCGGCATAGTGAGTGGATGCAGGTACGGTGATTCTACGTGAACTACGTCACACAGAAAAAGAAACATCATAAGATATCACGAATACACGGAATGTAAACTTGACTACACATGAACTGAATTACAAAATAGAAAAGGGTCTCAAATTTAGAAAACCAACTAGTGCTTGCTTATGGGGAAAGGTGCCTTGGGGTGCTGCATAAAACCAGAGACTGAAATTAGCACAGATAACTTTCCATAAGCCCAATATGTAATAGACAAAACCTACTCCTTGCTCAACGAAATGGACCCAACACCACATATTCAACGCCTAGGAATATACCTGACTAGGAAGAATCTTAAAACCCATGGATATATATGTCTCCGTAAGAGAATCAAGGGTGTGTACAGCGGCTGAAAGGCAGCAGTGAAAATCCGATAAATCCCATTATCAAAATAAATTTCGAAAACAAAACACAAAGACAGTGAAATAGAGAGCAATTCTTAAATAATTCACTCAGGGCATGTGATGCAACCGGGATTGACCACATCTACACCCAGAGCTGGTTGAGACATAAGGCTGGACACTTCAGGCTGATAGCATTGGTGAGTTTAGGTGAGCAAATGCACACCCTTTGAAGTCATACTGTATGGTACCTATTCCATGGGTCCCAACTCTTCAGGTTCAAGGGATTCTTCCTCCAGCTAAAACATGCATGTGAAACCCACAGTATGGTCCACCGTGTTATGGGGAAATGATTTAAAATGCATCTCAGTTTTCGTATCCTGGTCCTCGGGTTCACCATTCCAGATGATTTACTAACAGTCTCCCTGCTTGGAGAGTCAGTGCCTTTAACCTCCTGTTTGGCACAGCTTGCAATTTCTGTGCAAGATGAACAGGAATAGGGAGAACCAATGAGAGACTAGCTGTAGGTGTCTGCACGGGCAAATGTAACGCTCATTTCCCACCAGGAAGAGGAATTTACCAAAGGCTCAGCATGCCCTGCCCGAAACAGATTAGGGCCTGAAGCAATCCTGCGGTTTTGTGCCCAGTTCACAAGAAAGCGAGTTGAAGAAAGGAGCTCAGGGGCACTGTAATTCACAAACCTGCAGAGTTATAAATGACAGCTATCCTCCAAAAATATATTGAAGTAAGCCTGCGAAGGGGACTTGAAAGCGGGGCAGAATTTCAGGAAAACGATTGCAGGGGGTAGACTGGAATTGCCCTGAAAGCATAGGAAAAGAGGCAGAACGTCGACAATGATGCACTTGGCCAAAAAGGGCGTATGCGTTTTTTCCTGAATATATTCAGGAAAAAACGCATACGCCCTTTTTGGCCAACCAAGCAAGCCTGTAAAGGAAATCTGCACTACAATGAAGTCTCACTGCCCCCCGGGCAAGAGGGCCATCTGAAAAAAGTGTAAAATCCAGAAAGGTAGGACAGGATATGGAGAACAGGGAGCCTTGTTATGCTGATTGGCAGGATGTAAATTGCCAGCAGCCAGCCTGGAGAAGTGTATGGTGTTTCCTGAAACACATAAGAAACAAAGCAACACAGTCTATGGCACTTCCACTTATGGTCCTATAGCTTACGGAAATTAAAATCAAAAACAGACAGCCACCCCAATATTTGGGACGGCTGTGTTCACAAGAAGCTCGTCTACAGTAACAGGTAAATATCCCAGAAAGCAAAATATGGATAAAGAAGTTGTGGCACGTACGTACAATGCAATATCACTCAGCAATGAAATCTGTGTCATCAGGCCCGTAGCGGCATAGTGAGTGGATGCAGGTACGGTGATGCTACGTGAACTACGTCACACAGAAAAAGAAACATCATAAGATATCACTAATACACGGAATGTAAACTTGACTACACATGAACTGAATTACAAAACAGAACAGGGTCTCAAATTTAGAAAACCAACTAGTGCTTGCTTATGGGGAAAGGTGCGTTGGGGTGCTTCATAAAACCAGAGACTGAAATTAGCACAGATAACTTTCCATAAGCCAAATATGTAATAGACAAGACCTACTCCTTGCTCAACGAAATGGACCCAACACCACATATTCAACGCCTAGGAATATACCTGACTAGGAAGAATCTTAAAACCCATGGATATATATGTCTCCGTAAGAGAATCAAGCGTGTGTACAGCGGCATAAACGCAGCAGTGAAAATCCGATAAATCCCATTATCAAAATAAATTTCAAAAAAAAATCATAAAGACAGTGAAATAGAGAGCAATTCTTAAATAATTCACTCAGGGCATGTGATGCAACCGGGATTTAACACATCTACACCCAGAGCTGGTTGAGACATAAGGCTGGACACTTCAGGCTGATAGCATTGGTGAGTTTCGGTGAGCAAATGCAGACCCTTTGAAGTCATACTGCATGGTACCCATTCCATGGGTCCCAACTCTCCAGGTTCAAGGGATTCTTCCTCCAGCTAAAACATGCATGGGAAACCAAGAGTATCGTCCACCATGTGATTGGGAAATGATTTAAAATGCATCTCAGTTTTCGTATCCTGGTCCTCGGGTTCACCATTCCAGATGCTTTACTAACACTCTCCCCGCTTGGAGAGTCAGTGCCTTTAACCTCCTCTTTGGCACAGCTTGCAATTTCTGTGCAAAATGAACAGGAATAGGGAGAACCAATGAGAGACTAGCTGTAGGTGTCTGCACGGGCTAATGTAACGCTCATTGCCCACCAGGAAGAGGAATTAAACAAAGGCTCAGTGTGCCCTGCTGGAAACAGATTAGGGCCTGAAGCAATCCTGCGGTTTTGTGCCCAGCTCACAAGAAAGCGAGTTGAAGAAAGGAGCTCAGGGGCACTGTAATTCACAAACCTGCAGAGTTATAAATGACAGCTTTCCTCCAAAAATATATTGAAGTAAGCCTGCGAAGGGGACTTGAAAGCGGGGCAGAATTTCAGGAAAACGATTGCAGGGGGTAGACTGGAATTGCCCTGAAAGCATAGGAAAAGAGGCAGAACGTCGACAATGATGCACTTGGCCAAAAAGGGCGTATGCGTTTTTTCCTGAATATATTCAGGAAAAAACGCATACGCCCTTTTTGGCCAACCAAGCAAGCCTGTAAATGAAATCTGCACTACAATGAAGTCTCACTGCCCCCCGGGCAAAAGGGCCATCTGAAAAAAGTGTAAAATCCAGAAAGGTAGGACAGGATATGGAGAACAGGGAGCCTTGTTATGCTGATTGGCAGGATGTAAATTGCCAGCAGCCACCCTGGAGAAGTGTATGGTGTTTCCTGAAACACGAAAGAAACAAAGCAACACAGCCTATGGCACTTCCACTTATGGTCCTATAGCTTACGGAAATTAAAATCAAAAACAGACAGCCACCCCAATATTTGAAACGGCTGTGTTCACAAGAAGCTCGTCTACAGTATCAGGTAAATATCCCAGAAAGCAAAAAATGGATAAAGAACTTGTGGCACGTACGTACAATGCAATATCACTCAGCAATGAAATCTGTGTCATCAGGCCCATAGCGGCATAGTGAGTGGATGCAGGTACGGTGATTCTACGTGAACTACGTCACACAGAAAAAGAAACATCATAAGATATCACGAATACACGGAATGTAAACTTGACTACACATGAACTGAATTACAAAATAGAAAAGGGTCTCAAATTTAGAAAACCAACTAGTGCTTGCTTATGGGGAAAGGTGCCTTGGGGTGCTGCATAAAACCAGAGACTGAAATTAGCACAGATAACTTTCCATAAGCCCAATATGTAATAGACAAGACCTACTCCTTGCTCAACGAAATGGACCCAACACCACATATTCAACGCCTAGGAATATACCTGACTAGGAAGAATCTTAAAACCCATGGATATATATGTCTCCGTAAGAGAATCAAGGGTGTGTACAGCGGCCGAAAGGCAGCAGTGAAAATCCGATAAATCCCATTATCAAAATAAATTTCGAAAACAAAACACAAAGACAGTGAAATAGAGAGCAATTCTTAAATAATTCACTCAGGGCATGTGATGCAACCGGGATTGACCACATCTACACCCAGAGCTGGTTGAGACATAAGGCTGGACACTTCAGGCTGATAGCATTGGTGAGTTTAGGTGAGCAAATGCACACCCTTTGAAGTCATACTGTATGGTACCTATTCCATGGGTCCCAACTCTTCAGGTTCAAGGGATTCTTCCTCCAGCTAAAACATGCATGTGAAACCCACAGTATGGTCCACCGTGTTATGGGGAAATGATTTAAAATGCATCTCAGTTTTCGTATCCTGGTCCTCGGGTTCACCATTCCAGATGATTTACTAACAGTCTCCCTGCTTGGAGAGTCAGTGCCTTTAACCTCCTGTTTGGCACAGCTTGCAATTTCTGTGCAAGATGAACAGGAATAGGGAGAACCAATGAGAGACTAGCTGTAGGTGTCTGCACGGGCAAATGTAACGCTCATTTCCCACCAGGAAGAGGAATTTACCAAAGGCTCAGCATGCCCTGCCCGAAACAGATTAGGGCCTGAAGCAATCCTGCGGTTTTGTGCCCAGTTCACAAGAAAGCGAGTTGAAGAAAGGAGCTCAGGGGCACTGTAATTCACAAACCTGCAGAGTTATAAATGACAGCTATCCTCCAAAAATATATTGAAGTAAGCCTGCGAAGGGGACTTGAAAGCGGGGCAGAATTTCAGGAAAACGATTGCAGGGGGTAGACTGGAATTGCCCTGAAAGCATAGGAAAAGAGGCAGAACGTCGACAATGATGCACTTGGCCAAAAAGGGCGTATGCGTTTTTTCCTGAATATATTCAGGAAAAAACGCATACGCCCTTTTTGGCCAACCAAGCAAGCCTGTAAAGGAAATCTGCACTACAATGAAGTCTCACTGCCCCCCGGGCAAGAGGGCCATCTGAAAAAAGTGTAAAATCCAGAAAGGTAGGACAGGATATGGAGAACAGGGAGCCTTGTTATGCTGATTGGCAGGATGTAAATTGCCAGCAGCCAGCCTGGAGAAGTGTATGGTGTTTCCTGAAACACATAAGAAACAAAGCAACACAGTCTATGGCACTTCCACTTATGGTCCTATAGCTTACGGAAATTAAAATCAAAAACAGACAGCCACCCCAATATTTGGGACGGCTGTGTTCACAAGAAGCTCGTCTACAGTAACAGGTAAATATCCCAGAAAGCAAAATATGGATAAAGAAGTTGTGGCACGTACGTACAATGCAATATCACTCAGCAATGAAATCTGTGTCATCAGGCCCGTAGCGGCATAGTGAGTGGATGCAGGTACGGTGATGCTACGTGAACTACGTCACACAGAAAAAGAAACATCATAAGATATCACTAATACACGGAATGTAAACTTGACTACACATGAACTGAATTACAAAACAGAACAGGGTCTCAAATTTAGAAAACCAACTAGTGCTTGCTTATGGGGAAAGGTGCGTTGGGGTGCTTCATAAAACCAGAGACTGAAATTAGCACAGATAACTTTCCATAAGCCAAATATGTAATAGACAAGACCTACTCCTTGCTCAACGAAATGGACCCAACACCACATATTCAACGCCTAGGAATATACCTGACTAGGAAGAATCTTAAAACCCATGGATATATATGTCTCCGTAAGAGAATCAAGCGTGTGTACAGCGGCATAAACGCAGCAGTGAAAATCCGATAAATCCCATTATCAAAATAAATTTCAAAAAAAAATCATAAAGACAGTGAAATAGAGAGCAATTCTTAAATAATTCACTCAGGGCATGTGATGCAACCGGGATTTAACACATCTACACCCAGAGCTGGTTGAGACATAAGGCTGGACACTTCAGGCTGATAGCATTGGTGAGTTTCGGTGAGCAAATGCAGACCCTTTGAAGTCATACTACATGGTACACATTCCATGGGTCCCAACTCTCCAGGTTCAAGGGATTCTTCCTCCAGCTAAAACATGCATGGGAAACCAAGAGTATCGTCCACCATGTGATTGGGAAATGATTTAAAATGCATCTCAGTTTTCGTATCCTGGTCCTCGGGTTCACCATTCCAGATGCTTTACTAACACTCTCCCCGCTTGGAGAGTCAGTGCCTTTAACCTCCTCTTTGGCACAGCTTGCAATTTCTGTGCAAAATGAACAGGAATAGGGAGAACCAATGAGAGACTAGCTGTAGGTGTCTGCACGGGCAAATGTAACGCTCATTGCCCACCAGGAAGAGGAATTAAACAAAGGCTCAGTGTGCCCTGCTGGAAACAGATTAGGGCCTGAAGCAATCCTGCGGTTTTGTGCCCAGCTCACAAGAAAGCGAGTTGAAGAAAGGAGCTCAGGGGCACTGTAATTCACAAACCTGCAGAGTTATAAATGACAGCTTTCCTCCAAAAATATATTGAAGTAAGCCTGCGAAGGGGACTTGAAAGCGGGGCAGAATTTCAGGAAAACGATTGCAGGGGGTAGACTGGAATTGCCCTGAAAGCATAGGAAAAGAGGCAGAACGTCGACAATGATGCACTTGGCCAAAAAGGGCGTATGCGTTTTTTCCTGAATATATTCAGGAAAAAACGCATACGCCCTTTTTGGCCAACCAAGCAAGCCTGTAAATGAAATCTGCACTACAATGAAGTCTCACTGCCCCCCTGGCAAAAGGGCCATCTGAAAAAAGTGTAATATCCAGAAAGGTAGGACAGGATATGGAGAACAGGGAGCCTTGTTATGCTGATTGGCAGGATGTAAATTGCCAGCAGCCACCCTGGAGAAATGTATGGTGTTTCCTGAAACACGAAAGAAACAAAGCAACACAGCCTATGGCACTTCCACTTATGGTCCTATAGCTTACGGAAATTAAAATCAAAAACAGACAGCCACCCCAATATTTGAGACGGCTGTGTTCACAAGAAGCTCGTCTACAGTATCAGGTAAATATCCCAGAAAGCAAAAAATGGATAAAGAACTTGTGGCACGTACGTACAATGCAATATCCCTCAGCAATGAAATCTGTGTCATCAGGCCCATAGCGGCATAGTGAGTGGATGCAGGTACGGTGATTCTACGTGAACTACGTCACACAGAAAAAGAAACATCATAAGATATCACGAATACACGGAATGTAAACTTGACTACACATGAACTGAATTACAAAATAGAAAAGGGTCTCAAATTTAGAAAACCAACTAGTGCTTGCTTATGGGGAAAGGTGCCTTGGGGTGCTGCATAAAACCAGAGACTGAAATTAGCACAGATAACTTTCCATAAGCCCAATATGTAATAGACAAGACCTACTCCTTGCTCAACGAAATGGACCCAACACCACATATTCAACGCCTAGGAATATACCTGACTAGGAAGAATCTTAAATCCCATGGATATATATGTCTCCGTAAGAGAATCAAGGGTGTGTACAGCGGCCGAAAGGCAGCAGTGAAAATCCGATAAATCCCATTATCAAAATAAATTTCGAAAACAAAACACAAAGACAGTGAAATAGAGAGCAATTCTTAAATAATTCACTCAGGGCATGTGATGCAACCGGGATTGACCACATCTACACCCAGAGCTGGTTGAGACATAAGGCTGGACACTTCAGGCTGATAGCATTGGTGAGTTTAGGTGAGCAAATGCACACCCTTTGAAGTCATACTGTATGGTACCTATTCCATGGGTCCCAACTCTTCAGGTTCAAAGAATTCTTCCTCCAGCTAAAACATGCATGTGAAACCCACAGTATGGTCCACCGTGTTATGGGGAAATGATTTAAAATGCATCTCAGTTTTCGTATCCTGGTCCTCGGGTTCACCATTCCAGATGATTTACTAACAGTCTCCCTGCTTGGAGAGTCAGTGCCTTTAACCTCCTGTTTGGCACAGCTTGCAATTTCTGTGCAAGATGATCAGGAATAGGGAGAACCAATGAGAGACTAGCTGTAGGTGTCTGCACGGGCAAATGTAACGCTCATTTCCCACCAGGAAGAGGAATTTACCAAAGGCTCAGCATGCCCTGCCCGAAACAGATTAGGGCCTGAAGCAATCCTGCGGTTTTGTGCCCAGTTCACAAGAAAGCGAGTTGAAGAAAGGAGCTCAGGGGCACTGTAATTCACAAACCTGCAGAGTTATAAATGACAGCTATCCTCCAAAAATATATTGAAGTAAGCCTGCGAAGGGGACTTGAAAGCGGGGCAGAATTTCAGGAAAACGATTGCAGGGGGTAGACTGGAATTGCCCTGAAAGCATAGGAAAAGAGGCAGAACGTCGACAATGATGCACTTGGCCAAAAAGGGCGTATGCGTTTTTTCCTGAATATATTCAGGAAAAAACGCATACGCCCTTTTTGGCCAACCAAGCAAGCCTGTAAAGGAAATCTGCACTACAATGAAGTCTCACTGCCCCCCGGGCAAGAGGGCCATCTGAAAAAAGTGTAAAATCCAGAAAGGTAGGACAGGATATGGAGAACAGGGAGCCTTGTTATGCTGATTGGCAGGATGTAAATTGCCAGCAGCCAGCCTGGAGAAGTGTATGGTGTTTCCTGAAACACATAAGAAACAAAGCAACACAGTCTATGGCACTTCCACTTATGGTCCTATAGCTTACGGAAATTAAAATCAAAAACAGACAGCCACCCCAATATTTGGGACGGCTGTGTTCACAAGAAGCTCGTCTACAGTAACAGGTAAATATCCCAGAAAGCAAAATATGGATAAAGAAGTTGTGGCACGTACGTACAATGCAATATCACTCAGCAATGAAATCTGTGTCATCAGGCCCGTAGCGGCATAGTGAGTGGATGCAGGTACGGTGATTCTACGTGAACTACGTCACACAGAAAAAGAAACATCATAAGATATCACTAATACACGGAATGTAAACTTGACTACACATGAACTGAATTACAAAACAGAACAGGGTCTCAAATTTAGAAAACCAACTAGTGCTTGCTTATGGGGAAAGGTGCGTTGGGGTGCTTCAGAAAACCAGAGACTGAAATTAGCACAGATAACTTTCCATAAGCCAAATATGTAATAGACAAGACCTACTCCTTGCTCAACGAAATGGACCCAACACCACATATTCAACGCCTAGGAATATACCTGACTAGGAAGAATCTTAAAACCCATGGATATATATGTCTCCGTAAGAGAATCAAGCGTGTGTACAGCGGCATAAACGCAGCAGTGAAAATCCGATAAATCCCATTATCAAAATAAATTTCAAAAAAAAATCATAAAGACAGTGAAATAGAGAGCAATTCTTAAATAATTCACTCAGGGCATGTGATGCAACCGGGATTTAACACATCTACACCCAGAGCTGGTTGAGACATAAGGCTGGACACTTCAGGCTGATAGCATTGGTGAGTTTCGGTGAGCAAATGCAGACCCTTTGAAGTCATACTGCATGGTACCCATTCCATGGGTCCCAACTCTCCAGGTTCAAGGGATTCTTCCTCCAGCTAAAACATGCATGGGAAACCAAGAGTATCGTCCACCATGTGATTGGGAAATGATTTAAAATGCATCTCAGTTTTCGTATCCTGGTCCTCGGGTTCACCATTCCAGATGCTTTACTAACACTCTCCCCGCTTGGAGAGTCAGTGCCTTTAACCTCCTCTTTGGCACAGCTTGCAATTTCTGTGCAAAATGAACAGGAATAGGGAGAACCAATGAGAGACTAGCTGTAGGTGTCTGCACGGGCAAATGTAACGCTCATTGCCCACCAGGAAGAGGAATTAAACAAAGGCTCAGTGTGCCCTGCTGGAAACAGATTAGGGCCTGAAGCAATCCTGCGGTTTTGTGCCCAGCTCACAAGAAAGCGAGTTGAAGAAAGGAGCTCAGGGGCACTGTAATTCACAAACCTGCAGAGTTATAAATGACAGCTTTCCTCCAAAAATATATTGAAGTAAGCCTGCGAAGGGGACTTGAAAGCGGGGCAGAATTTCAGGAAAACGATTGCAGGGGGTAGACTGGAATTGCCCTGAAAGCATAGGAAGAGAGGCAGAACGTCGACAATGATGCACTTGGCCAAAAAGGGCGTATGCGTTTTTTCCTGAATATATTCAGGAAAAAACGCATACGCCCTTTTTGGCCAACCAAGCAAGCCTGTAAATGAAATCTGCACTACAATGAAGTCTCACTGCCCCCCTGGCAAAAGGGCCATCTGAAAAAAGTGTAAAATCCAGAAAGGTAGGACAGGATATGGAGAACAGGGAGCCTTGTTATGCTGATTGGCAGGATGTAAATTGCCAGCAGCCACCCTGGAGAAGTGTATGGTGTTTCCTGAAACACGAAAGAAACAAAGCAACACAGCCTATGGCACTTCCACTTATGGTCCTATAGCTTACGGAAATTAAAATCAAAAACAGACAGCCACCCCAATATTTGAGACGGCTGTGTTCACAAGAAGCTCGTCTACAGTATCAGGTAAATATCCCAGAAAGCAAAAAATGGATAAAGAACTTGTGGCACGTACGTACAATGCAATATCACTCAGCAATGAAATCTGTGTCATCAGGCCCATAGCGGCATAGTGAGTGGATGCAGGTACGGTGATTCTACGTGAACTACGTCACACAGAAAAAGAAACATCATAAGATATCACGAATACACGGAATGTAAACTTGACTACACATGAACTGAATTACAAAATAGAAAAGGGTCTCAAATTTAGAAAACCAACTAGTGCTTGCTTATGGGGAAAGGTGCCTTGGGGTGCTGCATAAAACCAGAGACTGAAATTAGCACAGATAACTTTCCATAAGCCCAATATGTAATAGACAAGACCTACTCCTTGCTCAACGAAATGGACCCAACACCACATATTCAACGCCTAGGAATATACCTGACTAGGAAGAATCTTAAAACCCATGGATATATATGTCTCCGTAAGAGAATCAAGGGTGTGTACAGCGGCCGAAAGGCAGCAGTGAAAATCCGATAAATCCCATTATCAAAATAAATTTCGAAAACAAAACACAAAGACAGTGAAATAGAGAGCAATTCTTAAATAATTCACTCAGGGCATGTGATGCAACCGGGATTGACCACATCTACACCCAGAGCTGGTTGAGACATAAGGCTGGACACTTCAGGCTGATAGCATTGGTGAGTTTAGGTGAGCAAATGCACACCCTTTGAAGTCATACTGTATGGTACCTATTCCATGGGTCCCAACTCTTCAGGTTCAAGGGATTCTTCCTCCAGCTAAAACATGCATGTGAAACCCACAGTATGGTCCACCGTGTTATGGGGAAATGATTTAAAATGCATCTCAGTTTTCGTATCCTGGTCCTCGGGATCACCATTCCAGATGATTTACTAACAGTCTCCCTGCTTGGAGAGTCAGTGCCTTTAACCTCCTGTTTGGCACAGCTTGCAATTTCTGTGCAAGATGAACAGGAATAGGGAGAACCAATGAGAGACTAGCTGTAGGTGTCTGCACGGGCAAATGTAACGCTCATTTCCCACCAGGAAGAGGAATTTACCAAAGGCTCAGCATGCCCTGCCCGAAACAGATTAGGGCCTGAAGCAATCCTGCGGTTTTGTGCCCAGTTCACAAGAAAGCGAGTTGAAGAAAGGAGCTCAGGGGCACTGTAATTCACAAACCTGCAGAGTTATAAATGACAGCTATCCTCCAAAAATATATTGAAGTAAGCCTGCGAAGGGGACTTGAAAGCGGGGCAGAATTTCAGGAAAACGATTGCAGGGGGTAGACTGGAATTGCCCTGAAAGCATAGGAAAAGAGGCAGAACGTCGACAATGATGCACTTGGCCAAAAAGGGCGTATGCGTTTTTTCCTGAATATATTCAGGAAAAAACGCATACGCCCTTTTTGGCCAACCAAGCAAGCCTGTAAAGGAAATCTGCACTACAATGAAGTCTCACTGCCCCCCGGGCAAGAGGGCCATCTGAAAAAAGTGTAAAATCCAGAAAGGTAGGACAGGATATGGAGAACAGGGAGCCTTTTAATGCTGATTGGCAGGATGTAAATTGTGAAGAGCCACCCTGGAGCAGTGTATGGTGTTTCCTGAAACACATAAGAAATAAAGCAACACAGCCTATGGCAATTGCACTTATGGTCCTATTGCTTAGGGAAATTAAAATCAAAAACAGAGAGCCACCCCAATATTTGGGACGGCTGTGTTCACAAGAAGCTCGTCTACAGTAACAGGTAAATATCCCAGAAAGCAAAATATGGATAAAGAAGTTGTGGCACGTACGTACAATGCAATATCACTCAGCAATGAAATCTGTGTCATCAGGCCCGTAGCGGCATAGTGAGTGGATGCAGGTACGGTGATTCTACGTGAACTACGTCACACAGAAAAAGAAACATCATAAGATATCACTAATACACGGAATGTAAACTTGACTACACATGAACTGAATTACAAAACAGAACAGGGTCTCAAATTTAGAAAACCAACTAGTGCTTGCTTATGGGGAAAGGTGCGTTGGGGTGCTTCATAAAACCAGAGACTGAAATTAGCACAGATAACTTTCCATAAGCCAAATATGTAATAGACAAGACCTACTCCTTGCTCAACGAAATGGACCCAACACCACATATTCAACGCCTAGGAATATACCTGACTAGGAAGAATCTTAAAACCCATGGATATATATGTCTCCGTAAGAGAATCAAGCGTGTGTACAGCGGAATAAACGCAGCAGTGAAAATCCGATAAATCCCATTATCAAAATAAATTTCAAAAAAAAATCATAAAGACAGTGAAATAGAGAGCAATTCTTAAATAATTCACTCAGGGCATGTGATGCAACCGGGATTTAACACATCTACACCCAGAGCTGGTTGAGACATAAGGCTGGACACTTCAGGCTGATAGCATTGGTGAGTTTCGGTGAGCAAATGCAGACCCTTTGAAGTCATACTGCATGGTACCCATTCCATGGGTCCCAACTCTCCAGGTTCAAGGGATTCTTCCTCCAGCTAAAACATGCATGGGAAACCAAGAGTATCGTCCACCATGTGATTGGGAAATGATTTAAAATGCATCTCAGTTTTCGTATCCTGGTCCTCGGGTTCACCATTCCAGATGCTTTACTAACACTCTCCCCGCGTGGAGAGTCAGTGCCTTTAACCTCCTCTTTGGCACAGCTTGCAATTTCTGTGCAAAATGAACAGGAATAGGGAGAACCAATGAGAGACTAGCTGTAGGTGTCTGCACGGGCAAATGTAACGCTCATTGCCCACCAGGAAGAGGAATTAAACAAAGGCTCAGTGTGCCCTGCTGGAAACAGATTAGGGCCTGAAGCAATCCTGCGGTTTTGTGCCCAGCTCACAAGAAAGCGAGTTGAAGAAAGGAGCTCAGGGGCACTGTAATTCACAAACCTGCAGAGTTATAAATGACAGCTTTCCTCCAAAAATATATTGAAGTAAGCCTGCGAAGGGGACTTGAAAGCGGGGCAGAATTTCAGGAAAACGATTACAGGGGTTAGACTGGAATTGCCCTGAAAGCATAGGAAAAGAGGCAGAACGTCGACAATGATGCACTTGGCCAAAAAGGGCGTATGCGTTTTTTCCTGAATATATTCAGGAAAAAACGCATACGCCCTTTTTGGCCAAACAAGCAAGCCTGTAAATGAAATCTGCACTACAATGAAGTCTCACTGCCCCCCGGGCAAAAGGGCCATCTGAAAAAAGTGTAAAATCCAGAAAGGTAGGACAGGATATGGAGAACAGGGAGCCTTGTTATGCTGATTGGCAGGATGTAAATTGCCAGCAGCCACCCTGGAGAAGTGTATGGTGTTTCCTGAAACACGAAAGAAACAAAGCAACACAGCCTATGGCACTTCCACTTATGGTCCTATAGCTTACGGAAATTAAAATCAAAAACAGACAGCCACCCCAATATTTGAGACGGCTGTGTTCACAAGAAGCTCGTCTACAGTATCAGGTAAATATCCCAGAAAGCAAAAAATGGATAAAGAACTTGTGGCACGTACGTACAATGCAATATCACTCAGCAATGAAATCTGTGTCATCAGGCCCATAGCGGCATAGTGAGTGGATGCAGGTACGGTGATTCTACGTGAACTACGTCACACAGAAAAAGAAATATCATAAGATATCATGAATACACGGAATGTAAACTTGACTACACATGAACTGAATTACAAAATAGAAAAGGGTCTCAAATTTAGAAAACCAACTAGTGCTTGCTTATGGGGAAAGGTGCCTTGGGGTGCTGCATAAAACCAGAGACTGAAATTAGCACAGATAACTTTCCATAAGCCCAATATGTAATAGACAAGACCTACTCCTTGCTCAACGAAATGGACCCAACACCACATATTCAACGCCTAGGAATATACCTGACTAGGAAGAATCTTAAAACCCATGGATATATATGTCTCCGTAAGAGAATCAAGGGTGTGTACAGCGGCCGAAAGGCAGCAGTGAAAATCCGATAAATCCCATTATCAAAATAAATTTCGAAAACAAAACACAAAGACAGTGAAATAGAGAGCAATTCTTAAATAATTCACTCAGGGCATGTGATGCAACCGGGATTGACCACATCTACACCCAGAGCTGGTTGAGACATAAGGCTGGACACTTCAGGCTGATAGCATTGGTGAGTTTAGGTGAGCAAATGCACACCCTTTGAAGTCATACTGTATGGTACCTATTCCATGGGTCCCAACTCTTCAGGTTCAAGGGATTCTTCCTCCAGCTAAAACATGCATGTGAAACCCACAGTATGGTCCACCGTGTTATGGGGAAATGATTTAAAATGCATCTCAGTTTTCGTATCCTGGTCCTCGGGTTCACCATTCCAGATGATTTACTAACAGTCTCCCTGCTTGGAGAGTCAGTGCCTTTAACCTCCTGTTTGGCACAGCTTGCAATTTCTGTGCAAGATGAACAGGAATAGGGAGAACCAATGAGAGACTAGCTGTAGGTGTCTGCACGGGCAAATGTAACGCTCATTTCCCACCAGGAAGAGGAATTTACCAAAGGCTCAGCATGCCCTGCCCGAAACAGATTAGGGCCTGAAGCAATCCTGCGGTTTTGTGCCCAGTTCACAAGAAAGCGAGTTGAAGAAAGGAGCTCAGGGGCACTGTAATTCACAAACCTGCAGAGTTATAAATGACAGCTATCCTCCAAAAATATATTGAAGTAAGCCTGCGAAGGGGAGTTGAAAGCGGGGCAGAATTTCAGGAAAACGATTGCAGGGGGTAGACTGGAATTGCCCTGAAAGCATAGGAAAAGAGGCAGAACGTCGACAATGATGCACTTGGCCAAAAAGGGCGTATGCGTTTTTTCCTGAATATATTCAGGAAAAAACGCATACGCCCTTTTTGGCCAACCAAGCAAGCCTGTAAAGGAAATCTGCACTACAATGAAGTCTCACTGCCCCCCGGGCAAGAGGGCCATCTGAAAAAAGTGTAAAATCCAGAAAGGTAGGACAGGATATGGAGAACAGGGAGCCTTGTTATGCTGATTGGCAGGATGTAAATTGCCAGCAGCCACCCTGGAGAAGTGTATGGTGTTTCCTGAAACACGAAAGAAACAAAGCAACACAGCCTATGGCACTTCCACTTATGGTCCTATAGCTTACGGAAATTAAAATCAAAAACAGACAGCCACCCCAATATTTGAGACGGCTGTGTTCACAAGAAGCTCGTCTACAGTATCAGGTAAATATCCCAGAAAGCAAAAAATGGATAAAGAACTTGTGGCACGTACGTACAATGCAATATCACTCAGCAATGAAATCTGTGTCATCAGGCCCATAGCGGCATAGTGAGTGGATGCAGGTACGGTGATTCTACGTGAACTACGTCACACAGAAAAAGAAACATCATAAGATATCACGAATACACGGAATGTAAACTTGACTACACATGAACTGAATTACAAAATAGAAAAGGGTCTCAAATTTAGAAAACCAACTAGTGCTTGCTTATGGGGAAAGGTGCCTTGGGGTGCTGCATAAAACCAGAGACTGAAATTAGCACAGATAACTTTCCATAAGCCCAATATGTAATAGACAAGACCTACTCCTTGCTCAACGAAATGGACCCAACACCACATATTCAACGCCTAGGAATATACCTGACTAGGAAGAATCTTAAAACCCATGGATATATATGTATCCGTAAGAGAATCAAGGGTGTGTACAGCGGCCGAAAGGCAGCAGTGAAAATCCGATAAATCCCATTATCAAAATAAATTTCGAAAACAAAACACAAAGACAGTGAAATAGAGAGCAATTCTTAAATAATTCACTCAGGGCATGTGATGCAACCGGGATTGACCACATCTACACCCAGAGCTGGTTGAGACATAAGGCTGGACACTTCAGGCTGATAGCATTGGTGAGTTTAGGTGAGCAAATGCACACCCTTTGAAGTCATACTGTATGGTACCTATTCCATGGGTCCCAACTCTTCAGGTTCAAGGGATTCTTCCTCCAGCTAAAACATGCATGTGAAACCCACAGTATGGTCCACAGTGTTATGGGGAAATGATTTAAAATGCATCTCAGTTTTCGTATCCTGGTCCTCGGGTTCACCATTCCAGATGATTTACTAACAGTCTCCCTGCATGGAGAGTCAGTGCCTTTAACCTCCTGTTTGGCACAGCTTGCAATTTCTGTGCAAGATGAACAGGAATAGGGAGAACCAATGAGAGACTAGCTGTAGGTGTCTGCACGGGCAAATGTAACGCTCATTTCCCACCAGGAAGAGGAATTTACCAAAGGCTCAGCATGCCCTGCCCGAAACAGATTAGGGCCTGAAGCAATCCTGCGGTTTTGTGCCCAGTTCACAAGAAAGCGAGTTGAAGAAAGGAGCTCAGGGGCACTGTAATTCACAAACCTGCAGAGTTATAAATGACAGCTATCCTCCAAAAATATATTGAAGTAAGCCTGCGAAGGGGACTTGAAAGCGGGGCAGAATTTCTGGAAAACGATTGCAGGGGGTAGACTGGAATTGCCCTGAAAGCATAGGAAAAGAGGCAGAACGTCGACAATGATGCACTTGGCCAAAAAGGGCGTATGCGTTTTTTCCTGAATATATTCAGGAAAAAACGCATACGCCCTTTTTGGCCAACCAAGCAAGCCTGTAAAGGAAATCTGCACTACAATGAAGTCTCACTGCCCCCCGGGCAAGAGGGACATCTGAAAAAAGTGTAAAATCCAGAAAGGTAGGACAGGATATGGAGAACAGGGAGCCTTTTAATGCTGATTGGCAGGATGTAAATTGTGAAGAGCCACCCTGGAGCAGTGTATGGTGTTTCCTGAAACACATAAGAAATAAAGCAACACAGCCTATGGCAATTGCACTTATGGTCCTATTGCTTAGGGAAATTAAAATCAAAAACAGAGAGCCACCCCAATATTTGGGACGGCTGTGTTCACAAGAAGCTCGTCTACAGTAACAGGTAAATATCCCAGAAAGCAAAATATGGATAAAGAAGTTGTGGCACGTACGTACAATGCAATATCACTCAGCAATGAAATCTGTGTCATCAGGCCCGTAGCGGCATAGTGAGTGGATGCAGGTACGGTGATTCTATGTGAACTACGTCACACAGAAAAAGAAACATCATAAGATATCACTAATACACGGAATGTAAACTTGACTACACATGAACTGAATTACAAAACAGAACAGGGTCTCAAATTTAGAAAACCAACTAGTGCTTGCTTATGGGGAAAGGTGCGTTGGGGTGCTTCATAAAACCAGAGACTGAAATTAGCACAGATAACTTTCCATAAGCCAAATATGTAATAGAGAAGACCTACTCCTTGCTCAACGAAATGGACCCAACACCACATATTCAACGCCTAGGAATATACCTGACTAGGAAGAATCTTAAAACCCATGGATATATATGTCTCCGTAAGAGAATCAAGCGTGTGTACAGCGGAATAAACGCAGCAGTGAAAATCCGATAAATCCCATTATCAAAATAAATTTCAAAAAAAAATCATAAAGACAGTGAAATAGAGAGCAATTCTTAAATAATTCACTCAGGGCATGTGATGCAACCGGGATTTAACACATCTACACCCAGAGCTGGTTGAGACATAAGGCTGGACACTTCAGGCTGATAGCATTGGTGAGTTTCGGTGAGCAAATGCAGACCCTTTGAAGTCATACTGCATGGTACCCATTCCATGGGTCCCAACTCTCCAGGTTCAAGGGATTCTTCCTCCAGCTAAAACATGCATGGGAAACCAAGAGTATCGTCCACCATGTGATTGGGAAATGATTTAAAATGCATCTCAGTTTTCGTATCCTGGTCCTCGGGTTCACCATTCCAGATGCTTTACTAACACTCTCCCCGCTTGGAGAGTCAGTGCCTTTAACCTCCTCTTTGGCACAGCTTGCAATTTCTGTGCAAAATGAACAGGAATAGGGAGAACCAATGAGAGACTAGCTGTAGGTGTCTGCACGGGCAAATGTAACGTTCATTGCCCACCAGGAAGAGGAATTAAACAAAGGCTCAGTGTGCCCTGCTGGAAACAGATTAGGGCCTGAAGCAATCCTGCGGTTTTGTGCCCAGCTCACAAGAAAGCGAGTTGAAGAAAGGAGCTCAGGGGCACTGTAATTCACAAACCTGCAGAGTTATAAATGACAGCTTTCCTCCAAAAATATATTGAAGTAAGCCTGCGAAGGGGACTTGAAAGCGGGGCAGAATTTCAGGAAAACGATTGCAGGGGGTAGACTGGAATTGCCCTGAAAGCATAGGAAAAGAGGCAGAACGTCGACAATGATGCACTTGGCCAAAAAGGGCGTATGCGTTTTTTCCTGAATATATTCAGGAAAAAACGCATACGCCCTTTTTGGCCAACCAAGCAAGCCTGTAAATGAAATCTGCACTACAATGAAGTCTCACTACCCCCCGGGCAAAAGGGCCATCTGAAAAAAGTGTAAAATCCAGAAAGGTAGGACAGGATATGGAGAACAGGGAGCCTTGTTATGCTGATTGGCAGGATGTAAATTGCCAGCAGCCACCCTGGAGAAGTGTATGGTGTTTCCTGAAACACGAAAGAAACAAAGCAACACAGCCTATGGCACTTCCACTTATGGTCCTATAGCTTACGGAAATTAAAATCAAAAACAGACAGCCACCCCAATATTTGAAACGGCTGTGTTCACAAGAAGCTCGTCTACAGTATCAGGTAAATATCCCAGAAAGCAAAAAATGGATAAAGAACTTGTGGCACGTACGTACAATGCAATATCACTCAGCAATGAAATCTGTGTCATCAGGCCCATAGCGGCATAGTGAGTGGATGCAGGTACGGTGATTCTACGTGAACTACGTCACACAGAAAAAGAAACATCATAAGATATCACGAATACACGGAATGTAAACTTGACTACACATGAACTGAATTACAAAATAGAAAAGGGTCTCAAATTTAGAAAACCAACTAGTGCTTGCTTATGGGGAAAGGTGCCTTGGTGTGCTGCATAAAACCAGAGACTGAAATTAGCACAGATAACTTTCCATAAGCCCAATATGTAATAGACAAGACCTACTCCTTGCTCAACGAAATGGACCCAACACCACATATTCAACGCCTAGGAATATACCTGACTAGGAAGAATCTTAAAACCCATGGATATATATGTCTCTGTAAGAGAATCAAGGGTGTGTACAGCGGCTGAAAGGCAGCAGTGAAAATCCGATAAATCCCATTATCAAAATAAATTTCGAAAACAAAACACAAAGACAGTGAAATAGAGAGCAATTCTTAAATAATTCACTCAGGGCATGTGATGCAACCGGGATTGACCACATCTACACCCAGAGCTGGTTGAGACATAAGGCTGGACACTTCAGGCTGATAGCATTGGTGAGTTTAGGTGAGCAAATGCACACCCTTTGAAGTCATACTGTATGGTACCTATTCCATGGGTCCCAACTCTTCAGGTTCAAGGGATTCTTCCTCCAGCTAAAACATGCATGTGAAACCCACAGTATGGTCCACCGTGTTATGGGGAAATGATTTAAAATGCATCTCAGTTTTCGTATCCTGGTCCTCGGGTTCACCATTCCAGATGATTTACTAACAGTCTCCCTGCTTGGAGAGTCAGTGCCTTTAACCTCCTGTTTGGCACAGCTTGCAATTTCTGTGCAAGATGAACAGGAATAGGGAGAACCAATGAGAGACTAGCTGTAGGTGTCTGCACGGGCAAATGTAACGCTCATTTCCCACCAGGAAGAGGAATTTACCAAAGGCTCAGCATGCCCTGCCCGAAACAGATTAGGGCCTGAAGCAATCCTGCGGTTTTGTGCCCAGTTCACAAGAAAGCGAGTTGAAGAAAGGAGCTCAGGGGCACTGTAATTCACAAACCTGCAGAGTTATAAATGACAGCTATCCTCCAAAAATATATTGAAGTAAGCCTGCGAAGGGGACTTGAAAGCGGGGCAGAATTTCAGGAAAACGATTGCAGGGGGTAGACTGGAATTGCCCTGAAAGCATAGGAAAAGAGGCAGAACGTCGACAATGATGCACTTGGCCAAAAAGGGCGTATGCGTTTTTTCCTGAATATATTCAGGAAAAAACGCATACGCCCTTTTTGGCCAACCAAGCAAGCCTGTAAAGGAAATCTGCACTACAATGAAGTCTCACTGCCCCCCGGGCAAGAGGGCCATCTGAAAAAAGTGTAAAATCCAGAAAGGTAGGACAGGATATGGAGAACAGGGAGCCTTGTTATGCTGATTGGCAGGATGTAAATTGCCAGCAGCCAGCCTGGAGAAGTGTATGGTGTTTCCTGAAACACATAAGAAACAAAGCAACACAGTCTATGGCACTTCCACTTATGGTCCTATAGCTTACGGAAATTAAAATCAAAAACAGACAGCCACCCCAATATTTGGGACGGCTGTGTTCACAAGAAGCTCGTCTACAGTAACAGGTAAATATCCCAGAAAGCAAAATATGGATAAAGAAGTTGTGGCACGTACGTACAATGCAATATCACTCAGCAATGAAATCTGTGTCATCAGGCCCGTAGCGGCATAGTGAGTGGATGCAGGTACGGTGATGCTACGTGAACTACGTCACACAGAAAAAGAAACATCATAAGATATCACTAATACACGGAATGTAAACTTGACTACACATGAACTGAATTACAAAACAGAACAGGGTCTCAAATTTAGAAAACCAACTAGTGCTTGCTTATGGGGAAAGGTGCGTTGGGGTGCTTCATAAAACCAGAGACTGAAATTAGCACAGATAACTTTCCATAAGCCAAATATGTAATAGACAAGACCTACTCCTTGCTCAACGAAATGGACCCAACACCACATATTCAACGCCTAGGAATATACCTGACTAGGAAGAATCTTAAAACCCATGGATATATATGTCTCCGTAAGAGAATCAAGCGTGTGTACAGCGGCATAAACGCAGCAGTGAAAATCCGATAAATCCCATTATCAAAATAAATTTCAAAAAAAAATCATAAAGACAGTGAAATAGAGAGCAATTCTTAAATAATTCACTCAGGGCATGTGATGCAACCGGGATTTAACACATCTACACCCAGAGCTGGTTGAGACATAAGGCTGGACACTTCAGGCTGATAGCATTGGTGAGTTTCGGTGAGCAAATGCAGACCCTTTGAAGTCATACTGCATGGTACCCATTCCATGGGTCCCAACTCTCCAGGTTCAAGGGATTCTTCCTCCAGCTAAAACATGCATGGGAAACCAAGAGTATCGTCCACCATGTGATTGGGAAATGATTTAAAATGCATCTCAGTTTTCGTATCCTGGTCCTCGGGTTCACCATTCCAGATGCTTTACTAACACTCTCCCCGCTTGGAGAGTCAGTGCCTTTAACCTCCTCTTTGGCACAGCTTGCAATTTCTGTGCAAAATGAACAGGAATAGGGAGAACCAATGAGAGACTAGCTGTAGGTGTCTGCACGGGCTAATGTAACGCTCATTGCCCACCAGGAAGAGGAATTAAACAAAGGCTCAGTGTGCCCTGCTGGAAACAGATTAGGGCCTGAAGCAATCCTGCGGTTTTGTGCCCAGCTCACAAGAAAGCGAGTTGAAGAAAGGAGCTCAGGGGCACTGTAATTCACAAACCTGCAGAGTTATAAATGACAGCTTTCCTCCAAAAATATATTGAAGTAAGCCTGCGAAGGGGACTTGAAAGCGGGGCAGAATTTCAGGAAAACGATTGCAGGGGGTAGACTGGAATTGCCCTGAAAGCATAGGAAAAGAGGCAGAACGTCGACAATGATGCACTTGGCCAAAAAGGGCGTATGCGTTTTTTCCTGAATATATTCAGGAAAAAACGCATACGCCCTTTTTGGCCAACCAAGCAAGCCTGTAAATGAAATCTGCACTACAATGAAGTCTCACTGCCCCCCGGGCAAAAGGGCCATCTGAAAAAAGTGTAAAATCCAGAAAGGTAGGACAGGATATGGAGAACAGGGAGCCTTGTTATGCTGATTGGCAGGATGTAAATTGCCAGCAGCCACCCTGGAGAAGTGTATGGTGTTTCCTGAAACACGAAAGAAACAAAGCAACACAGCCTATGGCACTTCCACTTATGGTCCTATAGCTTACGGAAATTAAAATCAAAAACAGACAGCCACCCCAATATTTGAAACGGCTGTGTTCACAAGAAGCTCGTCTACAGTATCAGGTAAATATCCCAGAAAGCAAAAAATGGATAAAGAACTTGTGGCACGTACGTACAATGCAATATCACTCAGCAATGAAATCTGTGTCATCAGGCCCATAGCGGCATAGTGAGTGGATGCAGGTACGGTGATTCTACGTGAACTACGTCACACAGAAAAAGAAACATCATAAGATATCACGAATACACGGAATGAAAACTTGACTACACATGAACTGAATTACAAAATAGAAAAGGGTCTCAAATTTAGAAAACCAACTAGTGCTTGCTTATGGGGAAAGGTGCCTTGGGGTGCTGCATAAAACCAGAGACTGAAATTAGCACAGATAACTTTCCATAAGCCCAATATGTAATAGACAAGACCTACTCCTTGCTCAACGAAATGGACCCAACACCACATATTCAACGCCTAGGAATATACCTGACTAGGAAGAATCTTAAAACCCATGGATATATATGTCTCCGTAAGAGAATCAAGGGTGTGTACAGCGGCCGAAAGGCAGCAGTGAAAATCCGATAAATCCCATTATCAAAATAAATTTCGAAAACAAAACACAAAGACAGTGAAATAGAGAGCAATTCTTAAATAATTCACTCAGGGCATGTGATGCAACCGGGATTGACCACATCTACACCCAGAGCTGGTTGAGACATAAGGCTGGACACTTCAGGCTGATAGCATTGGTGAGTTTAGGTGAGCAAATGCACACCCTTTGAAGTCATACTGTATGGTACCTATTCCATGGGTCCCAACTCTTCAGGTTCAAGGGATTCTTCCTCCAGCTAAAACATGCATGTGAAACCCACAGTATGGTCCACCGTGTTATGGGGAAATGATTTAAAATGCATCTCAGTTTTCGTATCCTGGTCCTCGGGTTCACCATTCCAGATGATTTACTAACAGTCTCCCTGCTTGGAGAGTCAGTGCCTTTAACCTCCTGTTTGGCACAGCTTGCAATTTCTGTGCAAGATGAACAGGAATAGGGAGAACCAATGAGAGACTAGCTGTAGGTGTCTGCACGGGCAAATGTAACGCTCATTTCCCACCAGGAAGAGGAATTTACCAAAGGCTCAGCATGCCCTGCCCGAAACAGATTAGGGCCTGAAGCAATCCTGCGGTTTTGTGCCCAGTTCACAAGAAAGCGAGTTGAAGAAAGGAGCTCAGGGGCACTGTAATTCACAAACCTGCAGAGTTATAAATGACAGCTATCCTCCAAAAATATATTGAAGTAAGCCTGCGAAGGGGACTTGAAAGCGGGGCAGAATTTCAGGAAAACGATTGCAGGGGGTAGACTGGAATTGCCCTGAAAGCATAGGAAAAGAGGCAGAACGTCGACAATGATGCACTTGGCCAAAAAGGGCGTATGCGTTTTTTCCTGAATATATTCAGGAAAAAACGCATACGCCCTTTTTGGCCAACCAAGCAAGCCTGTAAAGGAAATCTGCACTAAAATGAAGTCTCACTGCCCCCCGGGCAAGAGGGCCATCTGAAAAAAGTGTAAAATCCAGAAAGGTAGGACAGGATATGGAGAACAGGGAGCCTTGTTATGCTGATTGGCAGGATGTAAATTGCCAGCAGCCAGCCTGGAGAAGTGTATGGTGTTTCCTGAAACACATAAGAAACAAAGCAACACAGTCTATGGCACTTCCACTTATGGTCCTATAGCTTACGGAAATTAAAATCAAAAACAGACAGCCACCCCAATATTTGGGACGGCTGTGTTCACAAGAAGCTCGTCTACAGTAACAGGTAAATATCCCAGAAAGCAAAATATGGATAAAGAAGTTGTGGCACGTACGTACAATGCAATATCACTCAGCAATGAAATCTGTGTCATCAGGCCCGTAGCGGCATAGTGAGTGGATGCAGGTACGGTGATGCTACGTGAACTACGTCACACAGAAAAAGAAACATCATAAGATATCACTAATACACGGAATGTAAACTTGACTACACATGAACTGAATTACAAAACAGAACAGGGTCTCAAATTTAGAAAACCAACTAGTGCTTGCTTATGGGGAAAGGTGCGTTGGGGTGCTTCATAAAACCAGAGACTGAAATTAGCACAGATAACTTTCCATAAGCCAAATATGTAATAGACAAGACCTACTCCTTGCTCAACGAAATGGACCCAACACCACATATTCAACGCCTAGGAATATACCTGACTAGGAAGAATCTTAAAACCCATGGATATATATGTCTCCGTAAGAGAATCAAGCGTGTGTACAGCGGCATAAACGCAGCAGTGAAAATCCGATAAATCCCATTATCAAAATAAATTTCAAAAAAAAATCATAAAGACAGTGAAATAGAGAGCAATTCTTAAATAATTCACTCAGGGCATGTGATGCAACCGGGATTTAACACATCTACACCCAGAGCTGGTTGAGACATAAGGCTGGACACTTCAGGCTGATAGCATTGGTGAGTTTCGGTGAGCAAATGCAGACCCTTTGAAGTCATACTGCATGGTACCCATTCCATGGGTCCCAACTCTCCAGGTTCAAGGGATTCTTCCTCCAGCTAAAACATGCATGGGAAACCAAGAGTATCGTCCACCATGTGATTGGGAAATGATTTAAAATGCATCTCAGTTTTCGTATCCTGGTCCTCGGGTTCACCATTCCAGATGCTTTACTAACACTCTCCCCACTTGGAGAGTCAGTGCCTTTAACCTCCTCTTTGGCACAGCTTGCAATTTCTGTGCAAAATGAACAGGAATAGGGAGAACCAATGAGAGACTAGCTGTAGGTGTCTGCACGGGCAAATGTAACGCTCATTGCCCACCAGGAAGAGGAATTAAACAAAGGCTCAGTGTGCCCTGCTGGAAACAGATTAGGGCCTGAAGCAATCCTGCGGTTTTGTGCCCAGCTCACAAGAAAGCGAGTTGAAGAAAGGAGCTCAGGGGCACTGTAATTCACAAACCTGCAGAGTTATAAATGACAGCTTTCCTCCAAAAATATATTGAAGTAAGCCTGCGAAGGGGACTTGAAAGCGGGGCAGAATTTCAGGAAAACGATTGCAGGGGGTAGACTGGAATTGCCCTGAAAGCATAGGAAGAGAGGCAGAACGTCGACAATGATGCACTTGGCCAAAAAGGGCGTATGCGTTTTTTCCTGAATATATTCAGGAAAAAACGCATACGCCCTTTTTGGCCAACCAAGCAAGCCTGTAAATGAAATCTGCACTACAATGAAGTCTCACTGCCCCCCTGGCAAAAGGGCCATCTGAAAAAAGTGTAATATCCAGAAAGGTAGGACAGGATATGGAGAACAGGGAGCCTTGTTATGCTGATTGGCAGGATGTAAATTGCCAGCAGCCACCCTGGAGAAGTGTATGGTGTTTCCTGAAACACGAAAGAAACAAAGCAACACAGCCTATGGCACTTCCACTTATGGTCCTATAGCTTACGGAAATTAAAATCAAAAACAGACAGCCACCCCAATATTTGAGACGGCTGTGTTCACAAGAAGCTCGTCTACAGTATCAGGTAAATATCCCAGAAAGCGAAAAATGAATAAAGAACTTGTGGCACGTACGTACAATGCAATATCACTCAGCAATGAAATCTGTGTCATCAGGCCCATAGCGGCATAGTGAGTGGATGCAGGTACGGTGATTCTACGTGAACTACGTCACACAGAAAAAGAAACATCATAAGATATCACGAATACACGGAATGTAAACTTGACTACACATGAACTGAATTACAAAATAGAAAAGGGTCTCAAATTTAGAAAACCAACTAGTGCTTGCTTATGGGGAAAGGTGCCTTGGGGTGCTGCATAAAACCAGAGACTGAAATTAGCACAGATAACTTTCCATAAGCCCAATATGTAATAGACAAGACCTACTCCTTGCTCAACGAAATGGACCCAACACCACATATTCAACGCCTAGGAATATACCTGACTAGGAAGAATCTTAAAACCCATGGATATATATGTCTCCGTAAGAGAATCAAGGGTGTGTACAGCGGCCGAAAGGCAGCAGTGAAAATCCGATAAATCCCATTATCAAAATAAATTTCGAAAACAAAACACAAAGACAGTGAAATAGAGAGCAATTCTTAAATAATTCACTCAGGGCATGTGATGCAACCGGGATTGACCACATCTACACCCAGAGCTGGTTGAGACATAAGGCTGGACACTTCAGGCTGATAGCATTGGTGAGTTTAGGTGAGCAAATGCACACCCTTTGAAGTCATACTGTATGGTACCTATTCCATGGGTCCCAACTCTTCAGGTTCAAGGGATTCTTCCTCCAGCTAAAACATGCATGTGAAACCCACAGTATGGTCCACCGTGTTATGGGGAAATGATTTAAAATGCATCTCAGTTTTCGTATCCTGGTCCTCGGGTTCACCATTCCAGATGATTTACTAACAGTCTCCCTGCTTGGAGAGTCAGTGCCTTTAACCTCCTGTTTGGCACAGCTTGCAATTTCTGTGCAAGATGATCAGGAATAGGGAGAACCAATGAGAGACTAGCTGTAGGTGTCTGCACGGGCAAATGTAACGCTCATTTCCCACCAGGAAGAGGAATTTACCAAAGGCTCAGCATGCCCTGCCCGAAACAGATTAGGGCCTGAAGCAATCCTGCGGTTTTGTGCCCAGTTCACAAGAAAGCGAGTTGAAGAAAGGAGCTCAGGGGCACTGTAATTCACAAACCTGCAGAGTTATAAATGACAGCTATCCTCCAAAAATATATTGAAGTAAGCCTGCGAAGGGGACTTGAAAGCGGGGCAGAATTTCAGGAAAACGATTGCAGGGGGTAGACTGGAATTGCCCTGAAAGCATAGGAAAAGAGGCAGAACGTCGACAATGATGCACTTGGCCAAAAAGGGCGTATGCGTTTTTTCCTGAATATATTCAGGAAAAAACGCATACGCCCTTTTTGGCCAACCAAGCAAGCCTGTAAAGGAAATCTGCACTACAATGAAGTCTCACTGCCCCCCGGGCAAGAGGGCCATCTGAAAAAAGTGTAAAATCCAGAAAGGTAGGACAGGATATGGAGAACAGGGAGCCTTGTTATGCTGATTGGCAGGATGTAAATTGCCAGCAGCCAGCCTGGAGAAGTGTATGGTGTTTCCTGAAACACATAAGAAACAAAGCAACACAGTCTATGGCACTTCCACTTATGGTCCTATAGCTTACGGAAATTAAAATCAAAAACAGACAGCCACCCCAATATTTGGGACGGCTGTGTTCACAAGAAGCTCGTCTACAGTAACAGGTAAATATCCCAGAAAGCAAAATATGGATAAAGAAGTTGTGGCACGTACGTACAATGCAATATCACTCAGCAATGAAATCTGTGTCATCAGGCCCGTAGCGGCATAGTGAGTGGATGCAGGTACGGTGATTCTACGTGAACTACGTCACACAGAAAAAGAAACATCATAAGATATCACTAATACACGGAATGTAAACTTGACTACACATGAACTGAATTACAAAACAGAACAGGGTCTCAAATTTAGAAAACCAACTAGTGCTTGCTTATGGGGAAAGGTGCGTTGGGGTGCTTCATAAAACCAGAGACTGAAATTAGCACAGATAACTTTCCATAAGCCAAATATGTAATAGACAAGACCTACTCCTTGCTCAACGAAATGGACCCAACACCACATATTCAACGCCTAGGAATATACCTGACTAGGAAGAATCTTAAAACCCATGGATATATATGTCTCCGTAAGAGAATCAAGCGTGTGTACAGCGGCATAAACGCAGCAGTGAAAATCCGATAAATCCCATTATCAAAATAAATTTCAAAAAAAATCATAAAGACAGTGAAATAGAGAGCAATTCTTAAATAATTCACTCAGGGCATGTGATGCAACCGGGATTGACCACATCTACACCCAGAGCTGGTTGAGACATAAGGCTGGACACTTCAGGCTGATAGCATTGGTGAGTTTAGGTGAGCAAATGCACACCCTTTGAAGTCATACTGTATGGTACCTATTCCATGGGTCCCAACTCTTCAGGTTCAAGGGATTCTTCCTCCAGCTAAAACATGCATGTGAAACCCACAGTATGGTCCACCGTGTTATGGGGAAATGATTTAAAATGCATCTCAGTTTTCGTATCCTGGTCCTCGGGTTCACCATTCCAGATGATTTACTAACAGTCTCCCTGCTTGGAGAGTCAGTGCCTTTAACCTCCTGTTTGGCACAGCTTGCAATTTCTGTGCAAGATGAACAGGAATAGGGAGAACCAATGAGAGACTAGCTGTAGGTGTCTGCACGGGCAAATGTAACGCTCATTTCCCACCAGGAAGAGGAATTTACCAAAGGCTCAGCATGCCCTGCCCGAAACAGATTAGGGCCTGAAGCAATCCTGCGGTTTTGTGCCCAGTTCACAAGAAAGCGAGTTGAAGAAAGGAGCTCAGGGGCACTGTAATTCACAAACCTGCAGAGTTATAAATGACAGCTATCCTCCAAAAATATATTGAAGTAAGCCTGCGAAGGGGAGTTGAAAGCGGGGCAGAATTTCAGGAAAACGATTGCAGGGGGTAGACTGGAATTGCCCTGAAAGCATAGGAAAAGAGGCAGAACGTCGACAATGATGCACTTGGCCAAAAAGGGCGTATGCGTTTTTTCCTGAATATATTCAGGAAAAAACGCATACGCCCTTTTTGGCCAACCAAGCAAGCCTGTAAAGGAAATCTGCACTACAATGAAGTCTCACTGCCCCCCGGGCAAGAGGGCCATCTGAAAAAAGTGTAAAATCCAGAAAGGTAGGACAGGATATGGAGAACAGGGAGCCTTGTTATGCTGATTGGCAGGATGTAAATTGCCAGCAGCCAGCCTGGAGAAGTGTATGGTGTTTCCTGAAACACATAAGAAACAAAGCAACACAGTCTATGGCACTTCCACTTATGGTCCTATAGCTTACGGAAATTAAAATCAAAAACAGACAGCCACCCCAATATTTGGGACGGCTGTGTTCACAAGAAGCTCGTCTACAGTAACAGGTAAATATCCCAGAAAGCAAAATATGGATAAAGAAGTTGTGGCACGTACGTACAATGCAATATCACTCAGCAATGAAATCTGTGTCATCAGGCCCGTAGCGGCATAGTGAGTGGATGCAGGTACGGTGATGCTACGTGAACTACGTCACACAGAAAAAGAAACATCATAAGATATCACTAATACACGGAATGTAAACTTGACTACACATGAACTGAATTACAAAACAGAACAGGGTCTCAAATTTAGAAAACCAACTAGTGCTTGCTTATGGGGAAAGGTGCGTTGGGGTGCTTCATAAAACCAGAGACTGAAATTAGCACAGATAACTTTCCATAAGCCAAATATGTAATAGACAAGACCTACTCCTTGCTCAACGAAATGGACCCAACACCACATATTCAACGCCTAGGAATATACCTGACTAGGAAGAATCTTAAAACCCATGGATATATATGTCTCCGTAAGAGAATCAAGCGTGTGTACAGCGGCATAAACGCAGCAGTGAAAATCCGATAAATCCCATTATCAAAATAAATTTCAAAAAAAAATCATAAAGACAGTGAAATAGAGAGCAATTCTTAAATAATTCACTCAGGGCATGTGATGCAACCGGGATTTAACACATCTACACCCAGAGCTGGTTGAGACATAAGGCTGGACACTTCAGGCTGATAGCATTGGTGAGTTTCGGTGAGCAAATGCAGACCCTTTGAAGTCATACTGCATGGTACCCATTCCATGGGTCCCAACTCTCCAGGTTCAAGGGATTCTTCCTCCAGCTAAAACATGCATGGGAAACCAAGAGTATCGTCCACCATGTGATTGGGAAATGATTTAAAATGCATCTCAGTTTTCGTATCCTGGTCCTCGGGTTCACCATTCCAGATGCTTTACTAACACTCTCCCCGCTTGGAGAGTCAGTGCCTTTAACCTCCTCTTTGGCACAGCTTGCAATTTCTGTGCAAAATGAACAGGAATAGGGAGAACCAATGAGAGACTAGCTGTAGGTGTCTGCACGGGCAAATGTAACGCTCATTGCCCACCAGGAAGAGGAATTAAACAAAGGCTCAGTGTGCCCTGCTGGAAACAGATTAGGGCCTGAAGCAATCCTGCGGTTTTGTGCCCAGCTCACAAGAAAGCGAGTTGAAGAAAGGAGCTCAGGGGCACTGTAATTCACAAACCTGCAGAGTTATAAATGACAGCTTTCCTCCAAAAATATATTGAAGTAAGCCTGCGAAGGGGACTTGAAAGCGGGGCAGAATTTCAGGAAAACGATTGCAGGGGGTAGACTGGAATTGCCCTGAAAGCATAGGAAAAGAGGCAGAACGTCGACAATGATGCACTTGGCCAAAAAGGGCGTATGCGTTTTTTCCTGAATATATTCAGGAAAAAACGCATACGCCCTTTTTGGCCAACCAAGCAAGCCTGTAAATGAAATCTGCACTACAATGAAGTCTCACTGCCCCCCGGGCAAAAGGGCCATCTGAAAAAAGTGTAAAATCCAGAAAGGTAGGACAGGATATGGAGAACAGGGAGCCTTGTTATGCTGATTGGCAGGATGTAAATTGCCAGCAGCCACCCTGGAGAAGTGTATGGTGTTTCCTGAAACACGAAAGAAACAAAGCAACACAGCCTATGGCACTTCCACTTATGGTCCTATAGCTTACGGAAATTAAAATCAAAAACAGACAGCCACCCCAATATTTGAGACGGCTGTGTTCACAAGAAGCTCGTCTACAGTATCAGGTAAATATCCCAGAAAGCAAAAAATGGATAAAGAACTTGTGGCACGTACGTACAATGCAATATCACTCAGCAATGAAATCTGTGTCATCAGGCCCATAGCGGCATAGTGAGTGGATGCAGGTACGGTGATTCTACGTGAACTACGTCACACAGAAAAAGAAACATCATAAGATATCACGAATACACGGAATGTAAACTTGACTACACATGAACTGAATTACAAAATAGAAAAGGGTCTCAAATTTAGAAAACCAACTAGTGCTTGCTTATGGGGAAAGGTGCCTTGGGGTGCTGCATAAAACCAGAGACTGAAATTAGCACAGATAACTTTCCATAAGCCCAATATGTAATAGACAAGACCTACTCCTTGCTCAACGAAATGGACCCAACACCACATATTCAACGCCTAGGAATATACCTGACTAGGAAGAATCTTAAAACCCATGGATATATATGTCTCCGTAAGAGAATCAAGGGTGTGTACAGCGGCCGAAAGGCAGCAGTGAAAATCCGATAAATCCCATTATCAAAATAAATTTCGAAAACAAAACACAAAGACAGTGAAATAGAGAGCAATTCTTAAATAATTCACTCAGGGCATGTGATGCAACCGGGATTGACCACATCTACACCCAGAGCTGGTTGAGACATAAGGCTGGACACTTCAGGCTGATAGCATTGGTGAGTTTAGGTGAGCAAATGCACACCCTTTGAAGTCATACTGTATGGTACCTATTCCATGGGTCCCAACTCTTCAGGTTCAAGGGATTCTTCCTCCAGCTAAAACATGCTTGTGAAACCCACAGTATGGTCCACCGTGTTATGGGGAAATGATTTAAAATGCGTCTCAGTTTTCGTATCCTGGTCCTCGGGTTCACCATTCCAGATGATTTACTAACAGTCTCCCTGCTTGGAGAGTCAGTGCCTTTAACCTCCTGTTTGGCACAGCTTGCAATTTCTGTGCAAGATGAACAGGAATAGGGAGAACCAATGAGAGACTAGCTGTAGGTGTCTGCACGGGCAAATGTAACGCTCATTTCCCACCAGGAAGAGGAATTTACCAAAGGCTCAGCATGCCCTGCCCGAAACAGATTAGGGCCTGAAGCAATCCTGCGGTTTTGTGCCCAGTTCACAAGAAAGCGAGTTGAAGAAAGGAGCTCAGGGGCACTGTAATTCACAAACCTGCAGAGTTATAAATGACAGCTATCCTCCAAAAATATATTGAAGTAAGCCTGCGAAGGGGAGTTGAAAGCGGGGCAGAATTTCAGGAAAACGATTGCAGGGGGTAGACTGGAATTGCCCTGAAAGCATAGGAAAAGAGGCAGAACGTCGACAATGATGCACTTGGCCAAAAAGGGCGTATGCGTTTTTTCCTGAATATATTCAGGAAAAAACGCATACGCCCTTTTTGGCCAACCAAGCAAGCCTGTAAATGAAATCTGCACTACAATGAAGTCTCACTGCCCCCCGGGCAAAAGGGCCATCTGAAAAAAGTGTAAAATCCAGAAAGGTAGGACAGGATATGGAGAACAGGGAGCCTCGTTATGCTGATTGGCAGGATGTAAATTGCCAGCAGCCACCCTGGAGAAGTGTATGGTGTTTCCTGAAACACGAAAGAAACAAAGCAACACAGCCTATGGCACTTCCACTTATGGTCCTATAGCTTACGGAAATTAACATCAAAAACAGACAGCCACCCCAATATTTGAGACGGCTGTGTTCACAAGAAGCTCGTCTACAGTATCAGGTAAATATCCCAGAAAGCAAAAAATGGATAAAGAACTTGTGGCACGTACGTACAATGCAATATCACTCAGCAATGAAATCTGTGTCATCAGGCCCATAGCGGCATAGTGAGTGGATGCAGGTACGGTGATTCTACGTGAACTACGTCACACAGAAAAAGAAACATCATAAGATATCACGAATACACGGAATGTAAACTTGACTACACATGAACTGAAATACAAAATAGAAAAGGGTCTCAAATTTAGAAAAACAACTAGTGCTTGCTTATGGGGAAAGGTGCCTTGGGGTGCTGCATAAAACCAGAGACTGAAATTAGCACAGATAACTTTCCATAAGCCCAATATGTAATAGACAAGACCTACTCCTTGCTCAACGAAATGGACCCAACACCACATATTCAACGCCTAGGAATATACCTGACTAGGAAGAATCTTAAAACCCATGGATATATATGTCTCCGTAAGAGAATCAAGGGTGTGTACAGCGGCCGAAAGGCAGCAGTGAAAATCCGATAAATCCCATTATCAAAATAAATTTCGAAAACAAAACACAAAGACAGTGAAATAGAGAGCAATTCTTAAATAATTCACTCAGGGCATGTGATGCAACCGGGATTGACCACATCTACACCCAGAGCTGGTTGAGACATAAGGCTGGACACTTCAGGCTGATGGCATTGGTGAGTTTAGGTGAGCAAATGCACACCCTTTGAAGTCATACTGTATGGTACCTATTCCATGGGTCCCAACTCTTCAGGTTCAAGGGATTCTTCCTCCAGCTAAAACATGCATGTGAAACCCACAGTATGGTCCACCGTGTTATGGGGAAATGATTTAAAATGCATCTCAGTTTTCGTATCCTGGTCCTCGGGTTCACCATTCCAGATGATTTACTAACAGTCTCCCTGCTTGGAGAGTCAGTGCCTTTAACCTCCTGTTTGGCACAGCTTGCAATTTCTGTGCAAGATGAACAGGAATAGGGAGAACCAATGAGAGACTAGCTGTAGGTGTCTGCACGGGCAAATGTAACGCTCATTTCCCACCAGGAAGAGGAATTTACCAAAGGCTCAGCATGCCCTGCCCGAAACAGATTAGGGCCTGAAGCAATCCTGCGGTTTTGTGCCCAGTTCACAAGAAAGCGAGTTGAAGAAAGGAGCTCAGGGGCACTGTAATTCACAAACCTGCAGAGTTATAAATGACAGCTATCCTCCAAAAATATATTGAAGTAAGCCTGCGAAGGGGACTTGAAAGCGGGGCAGAATTTCAGGAAAACGATTGCAGGGGGTAGACTGGAATTGCCCTGAAAGCATAGGAAAAGAGGCAGAACGTCGACAATGATGCACTTGGCCAAAAAGGGCGTATGCGTTTTTTCCTGAATATATTCAGGAAAAAACGCATACGCCCTTTTTGGCCAACCAAGCAAGCCTGTAAAGGAAATCTGCACTACAATGAAGTCTCACTGCCCCCCGGGCAAGAGGGCCATCTGAAAAAAGTGTAAAATCCAGAAAGGTAGGACAGGATATGGAGAACAGGGAGCCTTGTTATGCTGATTGGCAGGATGTAAATTGCCAGCAGCCAGCCTGGAGAAGTGTATGGTGTTTCCTGAAACACATAAGAAACAAAGCAACACAGTCTATGGCACTTCCACTTATGGTCCTATAGCTTACGGAAATTAAAATCAAAAACAGACAGCCACCCCAATATTTGGGACGGCTGTGTTCACAAGAAGCTCGTCTACAGTAACAGGTAAATATCCCAGAAAGCAAAATATGGATAAAGAAGTTGTGGCACGTACGTACAATGCAATATCACTCAGCAATGAAATCTGTGTCATCAGGCCCGTAGCGGCATAGTGAGTGGATGCAGGTACGGTGATTCTACGTGAACTACGTCACACAGAAAAAGAAACATCATAAGATATCACTAATACACGGAATGTAAACTTGACTACACATGAACTGAATTACAAAACAGAACAGGGTCTCAAATTTAGAAAACCAACTAGTGCTTGCTTATGGGGAAAGGTGCGTTGGGGTGCTTCATAAAACCAGAGACTGAAATTAGCACAGATAACTTTCCATAAGCCAAATATGTAATAGACAAGACCTACTCCTTGCTCAACGAAATGGACCCAACACCACATATTCAACGCCTAGGAATATACCTGACTAGGAAGAATCTTAAAACCCATGGATATATATGTCTCCGTAAGAGAATCAAGCGTGTGTACAGCGGCATAAACGCAGCAGTGAAAATCCGATAAATCCCATTATCAAAATAAATTTCAAAAAAAAATCATAAAGACAGTGAAATAGAGAGCAATTCTTAAATAATTCACTCAGGGCATGTGATGCAACCGGGATTTAACACATCTACACCCAGAGCTGGTTGAGACATAAGGCTGGACACTTCAGGCTGATAGCATTGGTGAGTTTCGGTGAGCAAATGCAGACCCTTTGAAGTCATACTGCATGGTACCCATTCCATGGGTCCCAACTCTCCAGGTTCAAGGGATTCTTCCTCCAGCTAAAACATGCATGGGAAACCAAGAGTATCGTCCACCATGTGATTGGGAAATGATTTAAAATGCATCTCAGTTTTCGTATCCTGGTCCTCGAGTTCACCATTCCAGATGCTTTACTAACACTCTCCCCGCTTGGAGAGTCAGTGCCTTTAACCTCCTCTTTGGCACAGCTTGCAATTTCTGTGCAAAATGAACAGGAATAGGGAGAACCAATGAGAGACTAGCTGTAGGTGTCTGCACGGGCAAATGTAACGCTCATTGCCCACCAGGAAGAGGAATTAAACAAAGGCTCAGTGTGCCCTGCTGGAAACAGATTAGGGCCTGAAGCAATCCTGCGGTTTTGTGCCCAGCTCACAAGAAAGCGAGTTGAAGAAAGGAGCTCAGGGGCACTGTAATTCACAAACCTGCAGAGTTATAAATGACAGCTTTCCTCCAAAAATATATTGAAGTAAGCCTGCGAAGGGGACTTGAAAGCGGGGCAGAATTTCAGGAAAACGATTGCAGGGGGTAGACTGGAATTGCCCTGAAAGCATAGGAAAAGAGGCAGAACGTCGACAATGATGCACTTGGCCAAAAAGGGCGTATGCGTTTTTTCCTGAATATATTCAGGAAAAAACGCATACGCCCTTTTTGGCCAACCAAGCAAGCCTGTAAATGAAATCTGCACTACAATGAAGTCTCACTGCCCCCCGGGCAAAAGGGCCATCTGAAAAAAGTGTAAAATCCAGAAAGGTAGGACAGGATATGGAGAACAGGGAGCCTTGTTATGCTGATTGGCAGGATGTAAATTGCCAGCAGCCACCCTGGAGAAGTGTATGGTGTTTCCTGAAACACGAAAGAAACAAAGCAACACAGCCTATGGCACTTCCACTTATGGTCCTATAGCTTACGGAAATTAAAATCAAAAACAGACAGCCACCCCAATATTTGAGACGGCTGTGTTCACAAGAAGCTCGTCTACAGTATCAGGTAAATATCCCAGAAAGCAAAAAATGGATAAAGAACTTGTGGCACGTACATACAATGCAATATCACTCAGCAATGAAATCTGTGTCATCAGGCCCATAGCGGCATAGTGAGTGGATGCAGGTACGGTGATTCTACGTGAACTACGTCACACAGAAAAAGAAACATCATAAGATATCACGAATACACGGAATGTAAACTTGACTACACATGAACTGAATTACAAAATAGAAAAGGGTCTCAAATTTAGAAAACCAACTAGTGCTTGCTTATGGGGAAAGGTGCCTTGGGGTGCTGCATAAAACCAGAGACTGAAATTAGCACAGATAACTTTCCATAAGCCCAATATGTAATAGACAAGACCTACTCCTTGCTCAACGAAATGGACCCAACACCACATATTCAACGCCTAGGAATATACCTGACTAGGAAGAATCTTAAAACCCATGGATATATATGTCTCCGTAAGAGAATCAAGGGTGTGTACAGCGGCCGAAAGGCAGCAGTGAAAATCCGATAAATCCCATTATCAAAATAAATTTCGAAAACAAAACACAAAGACAGTGAAATAGAGAGCAATTCTTAAATAATTCACTCAGGGCATGTGATGCAACCGGGATTGACCACATCTACACCCAGAGCTGGTTGAGACATAAGGCTGGACACTTCAGGCTGATAGCATTGGTGAGTTTAGGTGAGCAAATGCACACCCTTTGAAGTCATACTGTATGGTACCTATTCCATGGGTCCCAACTCTTCAGGTTCAAGGGATTCTTCCTCCAGCTAAAACATGCATGTGAAACCCACAGTATGGTCCACCGTGTTATGGGGAAATGATTTAAAATGCATCTCAGTTTTCGTATCCTGGTCCTCGGGTTCACCATTCCAGATGATTTACTAACAGTCTCCCTGCTTGGAGAGTCAGTGCCTTTAACCTCCTGTTTGGCACAGCTTGCAATTTCTGTGCAAGATGAACAGGAATAGGGAGAACCAATGAGAGACTAGCTGTAGGTGTCTGCACGGGCAAATGTAACGCTCATTTCCCACCAGGAAGAGGAATTTACCAAAGGCTCAGCATGCCCTGCCCGAAACAGATTAGGGCCTGAAGCAATCCTGCGGTTTTGTGCCCAGTTCACAAGAAAGCGAGTTGAAGAAAGGAGCTCAGGGGCACTGTAATTCACAAACCTGCAGAGTTATAAATGACAGCTATCCTCCAAAAATATATTGAAGTAAGCCTGCGAAGGGGAGTTGAAAGCGGGGCAGAATTTCAGGAAAACGATTGCAGGGGGTAGACTGGAATTGCCCTGAAAGCATAGGAAAAGAGGCAGAACGTCGACAATGATGCACTTGGCCAAAAAGGGCGTATGCGTTTTTTCCTGAATATATTCAGGAAAAAACGCATACGCCCTTTTTGGCCAACCAAGCAAGCCTGTAAATGAAATCTGCACTACAATGAAGTCTCACTGCCCCCCGGGCAAAAGGGCCATCTGAAAAAAGTGTAAAATCCAGAAAGGTAGGACAGGATATGGAGAACAGGGAGCCTCGTTATGCTGATTGGCAGGATGTAAATTGCCAGCAGCCACCCTGGAGAAGTGTATGGTGTTTCCTGAAACACGAAAGAAACAAAGCAACACAGCCTATGGCACTTCCACTTATGGTCCTATAGCTTACGGAAATTAACATCAAAAACAGACAGCCACCCCAATATTTGAGACGGCTGTGTTCACAAGAAGCTCGTCTACAGTATCAGGTAAATATCCCAGAAAGCAAAAAATGGATAAAGAACTTGTGGCACGTACGTACAATGCAATATCACTCAGCAATGAAATCTGTGTCATCAGGCCCATAGCGGCATAGTGAGTGGATGCAGGTACGGTGATTCTACGTGAACTACGTCACACAGAAAAAGAAACATCATAAGATATCACGAATACACGGAATGTAAACTTGACTACACATGAACTGAAATACAAAATAGAAAAGGGTCTCAAATTTAGAAAACCAACTAGTGCTTGCTTATGGGGAAAGGTGCCTTGGGGTGCTGCATAAAACCAGAGACTGAAATTAGCACAGATAACTTTCCATAAGCCCAATATGTAATAGACAAGACCTACTCCTTGCTCAACGAAATGGACCCAACACCACATATTCAACGCCTAGGAATATACCTGACTAGGAAGAATCTTAAAACCCATGGATATATATGTCTCCGTAAGAGAATCAAGGGTGTGTACAGCGGCCGAAAGGCAGCAGTGAAAATCCGATAAATCCCATTATCAAAATAAATTTCGAAAACAAAACACAAAGACAGTGAAATAGAGAGCAATTCTTAAATAATTCACTCAGGGCATGTGATGCAACCGGGATTGACCACATCTACACCCAGAGCTGGTTGAGACATAAGGCTGGACACTTCAGGCTGATGGCATTGGTGAGTTTAGGTGAGCAAATGCACACCCTTTGAAGTCATACTGTATGGTACCTATTCCATGGGTCCCAACTCTTCAGGTTCAAGGGATTCTTCCTCCAGCTAAAACATGCATGTGAAACCCACAGTATGGTCCACCGTGTTATGGGGAAATGATTTAAAATGCATCTCAGTTTTCGTATCCTGGTCCTCGGGTTCACCATTCCAGATGATTTACTAACAGTCTCCCTGCTTGGAGAGTCAGTGCCTTTAACCTCCTGTTTGGCACAGCTTGCAATTTCTGTGCAAGATGAACAGGAATAGGGAGAACCAATGAGAGACTAGCTGTAGGTGTCTGCACGGGCAAATGTAACGCTCATTTCCCACCAGGAAGAGGAATTTACCAAAGGCTCAGCATGCCCTGCCCGAAACAGATTAGGGCCTGAAGCAATCCTGCGGTTTTGTGCCCAGTTCACAAGAAAGCGAGTTGAAGAAAGGAGCTCAGGGGCACTGTAATTCACAAACCTGCAGAGTTATAAATGACAGCTATCCTCCAAAAATATATTGAAGTAAGCCTGCGAAGGGGACTTGAAAGCGGGGCAGAATTTCAGGAAAACGATTGCAGGGGGTAGACTGGAATTGCCCTGAAAGCATAGGAAAAGAGGCAGAACGTCGACAATGATGCACTTGGCCAAAAAGGGCGTATGCGTTTTTTCCTGAATATATTCAGGAAAAAACGCATACGCCCTTTTTGGCCAACCAAGCAAGCCTGTAAAGGAAATCTGCACTACAATGAAGTCTCACTGCCCCCCGGGCAAGAGGGCCATCTGAAAAAAGTGTAAAATCCAGAAAGGTAGGACAGGATATGGAGAACAGGGAGCCTTGTTATGCTGATTGGCAGGATGTAAATTGCCAGCAGCCAGCCTGGAGAAGTGTATGGTGTTTCCTGAAACATATAAGAAACAAAGCAACACAGTCTATGGCACTTCCACTTATGGTCCTATAGCTTACGGAAATTTAAATCAAAAACAGACAGCCACCCCAATATTTGGGACGGCTGTGTTCACAAGAAGCTCGTCTACAGTAACAGGTAAATATCCCAGAAAGCAAAATATGGATAAAGAAGTTGTGGCACGTACGTACAATGCAATATCACTCAGCAATGAAATCTGTGTCATCAGGCCCGTAGCGGCATAGTGAGTGGATGCAGGTACGGTGATTCTACGTGAACTACGTCACACAGAAAAAGAAACATCATAAGATATCACTAATACACGGAATGTAAACTTGACTACACATGAACTGAATTACAAAACAGAACAGGGTCTCAAATTTAGAAAACCAACTAGTGCTTGCTTATGGGGAAAGGTGCGTTGGGGTGCTTCATAAAACCAGAGACTGAAATTAGCACAGATAACTTTCCATAAGCCAAATATGTAATAGACAAGACCTACTCCTTGCTCAACGAAATGGACCCAACACCACATATTCAACGCCTAGGAATATACCTGACTAGGAAGAATCTTAAAACCCATGGATATATATGTCTCCGTAAGAGAATCAAGCGTGTGTACAGCGGCATAAACGCAGCAGTGAAAATCCGATAAATCCCATTATCAAAATAAATTTCAAAAAAAAATCATAAAGACAGTGAAATAGAGAGCAATTCTTAAATAATTCACTCAGGGCATGTGATGCAACCGGGATTTAACACATCTACACCCAGAGCTGGTTGAGACATAAGGCTGGACACTTCAGGCTGATAGCATTGGTGAGTTTCGGTGAGCAAATGCAGACCCTTTGAAGTCATACTGCATGGTACCCATTCCATGGGTCCCAACTCTCCAGGTTCAAGGGATTCTTCCTCCAGCTAAAACATGCATGGGAAACCAAGAGTATCGTCCACCATGTGATTGGGAAATGATTTAAAATGCATCTCAGTTTTCGTATCCTGGTCCTCGGGTTCACCATTCCAGATGCTATACTAACACTCTCCCCGCTTGGAGAGTCAGTGCCTTTAACCTCCTCTTTGGCACAGCTTGCAATTTCTGTGCAAAATGAACAGGAATAGGGAGAACCAATGAGAGACTAGCTGTAGGTGTCTGCACGGGCAAATGTAACGCTCATTTCCCACCAGGAAGAGGAATTAACCAAAGGCTCAGCGTGCCCTGCCGGAAACAGATTAGGGCCTGAAGCAATCCTGCGGTTTTGTGCCCAGCTCACAAGAAAGCGAGTTGAAGAAAGGAGCTCAGGGGCACTGTAATTCACAAACCTGCAGAGTTATAAATGACAGCTATCCTCCAAAAATATATTGAAGTAAGCCTGCGAAGGGGAGTTGAAAGCGGGGCAGAATTTCAGGAAAACGATTGCAGGGGGTAGACTGGAATTGCCCTGAAAGCATAGGAAAAGAGGCAGAACGTCCACAATGATGCACTTGGCCAAAAAGGGCGTATGTGTTTTTTCCTGAATATATTCAGGAAAAAACGCATACGCCCTTTTTGGCCAACCAAGCAAGCCTGTAAATGAAATCTGCACTACAATGAAGTCTCACTGCCCCCCTGGCAAAAGGGCCATCTGAAAAAAGTGTAAAATCCAGAAAGGTAGGACAGGATATGGAGAACAGGGAGCCTTGTTATGCTGATTGGCAGGATGTAAATTGCCAGCAGCCACCCTGGAGAAGTGTATGGTGTTTCCTGAAACACGAAAGAAACAAAGCAACACAGCCTATGGCACTTCCACTTATGGTCCTATAGCTTACGGAAATTAAAATCAAAAACAGACAGCCACCCCAATATTTGAGACGGCTGTGTTCACAAGAAGCTCGTCTACAGTATCAGGTAAATATCCCAGAAAGCAAAAAATGGATAAAGAACTTGTGGCACGTACGTACAATGCAATATCACTCAGCAATGAAATCTGTGTCATCAGGCCCATAGCGGCATAGTGAGTGGATGCAGGTACGGTGATTCTACGTGAACTACGTCACACAGAAAAAGAAACATCATAAGATATCACGAATACACGGAATGTAAACTTGACTACACATGAACTGAATTTCAAAATAGAAAAGGGTCTCAAATTTAGAAAACCAACTAGTGCTTGCTTATGGGGAAAGGTGCGTTGGGGTGCTGCATAAAACCAGAGACTGAAATTAGCACAGATAACTTTCCATAAGCCCAATATGTAATAGACAAGACCTACTCCTTGCTCAACGAAATGGACCCAACACCACATATTCAACGCCTAGGAATATACCTGACTAGGAAGAATCTTAAAACCCATGGATATATATGTCTCTGTAAGAGAATCAAGGGTGTGTACAGCGGCCGAAAGGCAGCAGGGAAAATCCGATAAATCCCATTATCAAAATAAATTTCGAAAACAAAACACAAAGACAGTGAAATAGAGAGCAATTCTTAAATAATTCACTCAGGGCATGTGATGCAACCGGGATTGACCACATCTACACCCAGAGCTGGTTGAGACATAAGGCTGGACACTTCAGGCTGATAGCATTGGTGAGTTTCGGTGAGCAAATGCAGACCCTTTGAAGTCATACTGCATGGTACCCATTCCATGGGTCCCAACTCTCCAGGTTCAAGGGATTCTTCCTCCAGCTAAAACATGCATGGGAAACCAAGAGTATCGTCCACCATGTGATTGGGAAATGATTTAAAATGCATCTCAGTTTTCGTATCCTGGTCCTCGGGTTCACCATTCCAGATGCTTTACTAACACTCTCCCCGCTTGGAGAGTCAGTGCCTTTAACCTCCTCTTTGGCACAGCTTGCAATTTCTGTGCAAAATGAACAGGAATAGGGAGAACCAATGAGAGACTAGCTGTAGGTGTCTGCACGGGCAAATGTAACGCTCATTTCCCACCAGGAAGAGGAATTAACCAAAGGCTCAGCGTGCCCTGCCGGAAACAGATTAGGGCCTGAAGCAATCCTGCGGTTTTGTGCCCAGCTCACAAGAAAGCGAGTTGAAGAAAGGAGCTCAGGGGCACTGTAATTCACAAACATGCAGAGTTATAAATGACAGCTATCCTCCAAAAATATATTGAAGTAAGCCTGCGAAGGGGAGTTGAAAGCGGGGCAGAATTTCAGGAAAACGATTGCAGGGGGTAGACTGGAATTGCCCTGAAAGCATAGGAAAAGAGGCAGAACGTCGACAATGATGCACTTGGCCAAAAAGGGCGTATGCGTTTTTTCCTGAATATATTCAGGAAAAAACGCATACGCCCTTTTTGGCCAACCAAGCAAGCCTGTAAATGAAATCTGCACTACAATGAAGTCTCACTGCCCCCCTGGCAAAAGGGCCATCTGAAAAAAGTGTAAAATCCAGAAAGGTAGGACAGGATATGGAGAACAGGGAGCCTTGTTATGCTGATTGGCAGGATGTAAATTGCCAGCAGCCACCCTGGAGAAGTGTATGGTGTTTCCTGAAACACGAAAGAAACAAAGCAACACAGCCTATGGCACTTCCACTTATGGTCCTATAGCTTACGGAAATTAAAATCAAAAACAGACAGCCACCCCAATATTTGAGACGGCTGTGTTCACAAGAAGCTCGTCTACAGTATCAGGTAAATATCCCAGAAAGCAAAAAATGGATAAAGAACTTGTGGCACGTACGTACAATGCAATATCACTCAGCAATGAAATCTGTGTCATCAGGCCCATAGCGGCATAGTGAGTGGATGCAGGTACGGTGATTCTACGTGAACTACGTCACACAGAAAAAGAAACATCATAAGATATCACGAATACACGGAATGTAAACTTGACTACACATGAACTGAATTTCAAAATATAAAAGGGTCTCAAATTTAGAAAACCAACTAGTGCTTGCTTATGGGGAAAGGTGCGTTGGGGTGCTGCATAAAACCAGAGACTGAAATTAGCACAGATAACTTTCCATAAGCCCAATATGTAATAGACAAGACCTACTCCTTGCTCAACGAAATGGACCCAACACCACATATTCAACGCCTAGGAATATACCTGACTAGGAAGAATCTTAAAACCCATGGATATATATGTCTCTGTAAGAGAATCAAGGGTGTGTACAGCGGCCGAAAGGCAGCAGGGAAAATCCGATAAATCCCATTATCAAAATAAATTTCGAAAACAAAACACAAAGACAGTGAAATAGAGAGCAATTCTTAAATAATTCACTCAGGGCATGTGATGCAACCGGGATTGACCACATCTACACCCAGAGCTGGTTGAGACATAAGGCTGGACACTTCAGGCTGATAGCATTGGTGAGTTTCGGTGAGCAAATGCAGACCCTTTGAAGTCATACTGCATGGTACCCATTCCATGGGTCCCAACTCTCCAGGTTCAAGGGATTCTTCCTCCAGCTAAAACATGCATGGGAAACCAAGAGTATCGTCCACCATGTGATTGGGAAATGATTTAAAATGCATCTCAGTTTTCGTATCCTGGTCCTCGGGTTCACCATTCCAGATGCTTTACTAACACTCTCCCCGCTTGGAGAGTCAGTGCCTTTAACCTCCTCTTTGGCACAGCTTGCAATTTCTGTGCAAAATGAACAGGAATAGGGAGAACCAATGAGAGACTAGCTGTAGGTGTCTGCACGGGGAAATGTAATGCTCATTTCCCACCAGGAAGAGGAATTAACCAAAGGCTCAGCGTGCCCTGCCGGAAACAGATTAGGGCCTGAAGCAATCCTGCGGTTTTGTGCCCAGCTCACAAGAAAGCGAGTTGAAGAAAGGAGCTCAGGGGCACTGTAATTCACAAACCTGCAGAGTTATAAATGACAGCTATCCTCCAAAAATATATTGAAGTAAGCCTGCGAAGGGGAGTTGAAAGCGGGGCAGAATTTCAGGAAAACGATTGCAGGGGGTAGACTGGAATTGCCCTGAAAGCATAGGAAAAGAGGCAGAACGTCGACAATGATGCACTTGGCCAAAAAGTGCGTATGTGTTTTTTCCTGAATATATTCAGGAAAAAACGCATACGCCCTTTTTGGCCAACCAAGCAAGCCTGTAAATGAAATCTGCACTACAATGAAGTCTCACTGCCCCCCTGGCAAAAGGGCCATCTGAAAAAAGTGTAAAATCCAGAAAGGTAGGACAGGATATGGAGAACAGGGAGCCTTGTTATGCTGATTGGCAGGATGTAAATTGCCAGCAGCCACCCTGGAGAAGTGTATGGTGTTTCCTGAAACACGAAAGAAACAAAGCAACACAGCCTATGGCACTTCCACTTATGGTCCTATAGCTTACGGAAATTAAAATCAAAAACAGACAGCCACCCCAATATTTGAGACGGCTGTGTTCACAAGAAGCTCGTCTACAGTATCAGGTAAATATCCCAGAAAGCAAAAAATGGATAAAGAACTTGTGGCACGTACGTACAATGCAATATCACTCAGCAATGAAATCTGTGTCATCAGGCCCATAGCGGCATAGTGAGTGGATGCAGGTACGGTGATTCTACGTGAACTACGTCACACAGAAAAAGAAACATCATAAGATATCACGAATACACGGAATGTAAACTTGACTACACATGAACTGAATTTCAAAATAGAAAAGGGTCTCAAATTTAGAAAACCAACTAGTGCTTGCTTATGGGGAAAGGTGCGTTGGGGTGCTGCATAAAACCAGAGACTGAAATTAGCACAGATAACTTTCCATAAGCCCAATATGTAATAGACAAGACCTACTCCTTGCTCAACGAAATGGACCCAACACCACATATTCAACGCCTAGGAATATACCTGACTAGGAAGAATCTTAAAACCCATGGATATATATGTCTCTGTAAGAGAATCAAGGGTGTATACAGCGGCCGAAAGGCAGCAGGGAAAATCCGATAAATCCCATTATCAAAATAAATTTCGAAAACAAAACACAAAGACAGTGAAATAGAGAGCAATTCTTAAATAATTCACTCAGGGCATGTGATGCAACCGGGATTGACCACATCTACACCCAGAGCTGGTTGAGACATAAGGCTGGACACTTCAGGCTGATAGCATTGGTGAGTTTCGGTGAGCAAATGCAGACCCTTTGAAGTCATACTGCATGGTACCCATTCCATGGGTCCCAACTCTCCAGGTTCAAGGGATTCTTCCTCCAGCTAAAACATGCATGGGAAACCAAGAGTATCGTCCACCATGTGATTGGGAAATGATTTAAAATGCATCTCAGTTTTCGTATCCTGGTCCTCGGGTTCACCATTCCAGATGCTTTACTAACACTCTCCCCGCTTGGAGAGTCAGTGCCTTTAACCTCCTCTTTGGCACAGCTTGCAATTTCTGTGCAAAATGAACAGGAATAGGGAGAACCAATGAGAGACTAGCTGTAGGTGTCTGCACGGGCAAATGTAACGCTCATTTCCCACCAGGAAGAGGAATTAACCAAAGGCTCAGCGTGCCCTGCCGGAAACAGATTAGGGCCTGAAGCAATCCTGCGGTTTTGTGCCCAGCTCACAAGAAAGCGAGTTGAAGAAAGGAGCTCAGGGGCACTGTAATTCACAAACCTGCAGAGTTATAAATGACAGCTATCCTCCAAAAATATATTGAAGTAAGCCTGCGAAGGGGAGTTGAAAGCGGGGCAGAATTTCAGGAAAACGATTGCAGGGGGTAGACTGGAATTGCCCTGAAAGCATAGGAAAAGAGGCAGAACGTCGACAATGATGCACTTGGCCAAAAAGGGCGTATGTGTTTTTTCCTGAATATATTCAGGAAAAAACGCATATGCCCTTTTTGGCCAACCAAGCAAGCCTGTAAAGGAAATCTGCACTACAATGAAGTCTCACTGCCCCCCTGGCAAAAGGGCCATCTGAAAAAAGTGTAAAATCCAGAAAGGTAGGACAGGATATGGAGAACAGGGAGCCTTGTTATGCTGATTGGCAGGATGTAAATTGCCAGCAGCCACCCTGGAGAAGTGTATGGTGTTTCCTGAAACACGAAAGAAACAAAGCAACACAGCCTATGGCACTTCCACTTATGGTCCTATAGCTTACGGAAATTAAAATCAAAAACAGACAGCCACCCGAATATTTGAGACGGCTGTGTTCACAAGAAGCTCGTCTACAGTATCAGGTAAATATCCCAGAAAGCAAAAAATGGATAAAGAACTTGTGGCACGTACGTACAATGCAATATCACTCAGCAATGAAATCTGTGTCATCAGGCCCATAGCGGCATAGTGAGTGGATGCAGGTACGGTGATTCTACGTGAACTACGTCACACAGAAAAAGAAACATCATAAGATATCACGAATACACGGAATGTAAACTTGACTACACATGAACTGAATTACAAAATAGAAAAGGGTCTCAAATTTAGAAAACCAACTAGTGCTTGCTTATGGGGAAAGGTGCCTTGGGGTGCTGCATAAAACCAGAGACTGAAATTAGCACAGATAACTTTCCATAAGCCCAATATGTAATAGACAAGACCTACTCCTTGCTCAACGAAATGGACCCAACACCACATATTCAACGCCTAGGAATATACCTGACTAGGAAGAATCTTAAAACCCATGGATATATATGTATCCGTAAGAGAATCAAGGGTGTGTACAGCGGCCGAAAGGCAGCAGTGAAAATCCGATAAATCCCATTATCAAAATAAATTTCGAAAACAAAACACAAAGACAGTGAAATAGAGAGCAATTCTTAAATAATTCACTCAGGGCATGTGATGCAACCGGGATTGACCACATCTACACCCAGAGCTGGTTGAGACATAAGGCTGGACACTTCCGGCTGATAGCATTGGTGAGTTTAGGTGAGCAAATGCACACCCTTTGAAGTCATACTGTATGGTACCTATTCCATGGGTCCCAACTCTTCAGGTTCAAGGGATTCTTCCTCCAGCTAAAACATGCATGTGAAACCCACAGTATGGTCCACCGTGTTATGGGGAAATGATTTAAAATGCATCTCAGTTTTCGTATCCTGGTCCTCGGGTTCACCATTCCAGATGATTTACTAACAGTCTCCCTGCTTGGAGAGTCAGTGCCTTTAACCTCCTGTTTGGCACAGCTTGCAATTTCTGTGCAAGATGAACAGGAATAGGGAGAACCAATGAGAGACTAGCTGTAGGTGTCTGCACGGGCAAATGTAACGCTCATTTCCCACCAGGAAGAGGAATTTACCAAAGGCTCAGCATGCCCTGCCCGAAACAGATTAGGGCCTGAAGCAATCCTGCGGTTTTGTGCCCAGCTCACAAGAAAGCGAGTTAAAGAAAGGAGCTCAGGGGCACTGTAATTCACAAACCTGCAGAGTTATAAATGACAGCTTTCCTCCAAAAATATATTGAAGTAAGCCTGCGAAGGGGACTTGAAAGCGGGGCAGAATTTCAGGAAAACGATTGCAGGGGGTAGACTGGAATTGCCCTGAAAGCATAGGAAAAGAGGCAGAACGTCGACAATGATGCACTTGGCCAAAAAGGGCGTATGCGTTTTTTCCTGAATATATTCAGGAAAAAACGCATACGCCCTTTTTGGCCAACCAAGCAAGCCTGTAAAGGAAATCTGCACTACAATGAAGTCTCACTGCCCCCCGGGCAAGAGGGCCATCTGAAAAAAGTGTAAAATCCAGAAAGGTAGGACAGGATATGGAGAACAGGGAGCCTTGTTATGCTGATTGGCAGGATGTAAATTGCCAGCAGCCAGCCTGGAGAAGTGTATGGTGTTTCCTGAAACACATAAGAAACAAAGCAACACAGTCTATGGCACTTCCACTTATGGTCCTATAGCTTACGGAAATTAAAATCAAAATCAGACAGCCACCCCAATATTTGGGACGGCTGTGTTCACAAGAAGCTCGTCTACAGTAACAGGTAAATATCCCAGAAAGCAAAAAATGGATAAAGAACTTGTGGCACGTACGTACAATGCAATATCACTCAGCAATGAAATCTGTGTCATCAGGCCCGTAGCGGCATAGTGAGTGGATGCAGGTACGGTGATTCTACGTGAACTACGTCACACAGAAAAAGAAACATCATAAGATATCACGAATACACGGAATGTAAACTTGACTACACATGAACTGAATTACAAAATAGAAAAGGGTCTCAAATTTAGAAAACCAACTAGTGCTTGCTTATGGGGAAAGGTGCCTTGGGATGCTGCATAAAACCAGAGGCTGAAATTAGCACAGATAACTTTCCATAAGCCAAATATGTAATAGACAAGACCTACTCCTTGCTCAACGAAATGGACCCAACACCACATATTCAATGCCTAGGAATATACCTGACTAGGAAGAATCTTAAAACCCATGGATATATATGTCTCCGTAAGAGAATCAAGGGTGTGTACAGCGGCCGAAAGGCAGCAGTGAAAATCCGATAAATCCCATTATCAAAATAAATTTCGAAAACAAAACACAAAGACAGTGAAATAGAGAGCAATTCTTAAATAATTCACTAAGGGCATGTGATGCAACCGGGATTGACCACATCTACACCCAGAGCTGGTTGAGACATAAGGCTGGACACTTCAGGCTGATAGCATTGGTGAGTTTAGGTGAGCAAATGCACACCCTTTGAAGTCATACTGTATGGTACCTATTCCATGGGTCCCAACTCTTCAGGTTCAAGGGATTCTTCCTCCAGCTAAAACATGCATGTGAAACCAAGAGTATCGTCCACCGTGTTATGGGGAAATGATTTAAAATGCATCTCAGTTTTCGTATCCTGGTCCTCGGGTTCACCATTCCAGATGATTTACTAACAGTCTCCCTGCTTGGAGAGTCAGTGCCTTTAACCTCCTGTTTGGCACAGCTTGCAATTTCTGTGCAAGATGAACAGGAATAGGGAGAACCAATGAGAGACTAGCTGTAGGTGTCTGCACGGGCAAATGTAACGCTCATTTCCCACCAGGAAGAGGAATTTACCAAAGGCTCAGCATGCCCTGCCCGAAACAGATTAGGGCCTGAAGCAATCCTGCTGTTTTGTGCCCAGTTCACAAGAAAGCGAGTTGAAGAAAGGAGCTCAGGGGCACTGTAATTCACAAACCTGCAGAGTTATAAATGACAGCTATCCTCCAAAAATATATTGAAGTAAGCCTGCGAAGGGGACTTGAAAGCGGGGCAGAATTTCAGGAAAACGATTGCAGGGGGTAGACTGGAATTGCCCTGAAAGCATAGGAAAAGAGGCAGAACGTCGACAATGATGCACTTGGCCAAAAAGGGCGTATGCGTTTTTTCCTGAATATATTCAGGAAAAAACGCATACGCCCTTTTTGGCCAACCAAGCAAGCCTGTAAAGGAAATCTGCACTACAATGAAGTCTCACTGCCCCCCGGGCAAGAGGGCCATCTGAAAAAAGTGTAAAATCCAGAAAGGTAGGACAGGATATGGAGAACAGGGAGCCTTGTTATGCTGATTGGCAGGATGTAAATTGCCAGCAGCCAGCCTGGAGAAGTGTATGGTGTTTCCTGAAACACATAAGAAACAAAGCAACACAGTCTATGGCACTTCCACTTATGGTCCTATAGCTTACGGAAATTAAAATCAAAAACAGACAGCCACCCCAATATTTGGGACGGCTGTGTTCACAAGAAGCTCGTCTACAGTAACAGGTAAATATCCCAGAAAGCAAAATATGGATAAAGAAGTTGTGGCACGTACGTACAATGCAATATCACTCAGCAATGAAATCTGTGTCATCAGGCCCGTAGCGGCATAGTGAGTGGATGCAGGTACGGTGATTCTACGTGAACTACGTCACACAGAAAAAGAAACATCATAAGATATCACTAATACACGGAATGTAAACTTGACTACACATGAACTGAATTACAAAACAGAACAGGGTCTCAAATTTAGAAAACCAACTAGTGCTTGCTTATGGGGAAAGGTGCGTTGGGGTGCTTCAGAAAACCAGAGACTGAAATTAGCACAGATAACTTTCCATAAGCCAAATATGTAATAGAGAAGACCTACTCCTTGCTCAACGAAATGGACCCAACACCACATATTCAACGCCTAGGAATATACCTGACTAGGAAGAATCTTAAAACCCATGGATATATATGTCTCCATAAGAGAATCAAGCGTGTGTACAGCGGCATAAACGCAGCAGTGAAAATCCGATAAATCCCATTATCAAAATATATTTCAAAAAAAAATCATAAAGACAGTGAAATAGAGAGCAATTCTTAAATAATTCACTCAGGGCATGTGATGCAACCGGGATTTAACACATCTACAGCCAGAGCTGGTTGAGACATAAGGCTGGACACTTCAGGCTGATAGCATTGGTGAGTTTCGGTGAGCAAATGCAGACCCTTTGAAGTCATACTGCATGGTACCCATTCCATGGGTCCCAACTCTCCAGGTTCAAGGGATTCTTCCTCCAGCTAAAACATGCATGGGAAACCAAGAGTATCGTCCACCATGTGATTGGGAAATGATTTAAAATGCATCTCAGTTTTCGTATCCTGGTCCTCGGGTTCACCATTCCAGATGCTTTACTAACACTCTCCCCGCTTGGAGAGTCAGTGCCTTTAACCTCCTCTTTGGCACAGCTTGCAATTTCTGTGCAAAATGAACAGGAATAGGGAGAACCAATGAGAGACTAGCTGTAGGTGTCTGCACGGGCAAATGTAACGCTCATTTCCCACCAGGAAGAGGAATTAACCAAAGGCTCAGCGTGCCCTGCCGGAAACAGATTAGGGCCTGAAGCAATCCTGCGGTTTTGTGCCCAGCTCACAAGAAAGCGAGTTGAAGAAAGGAGCTCAGGGGCACTGTAATTCACAAACCTGCAGAGTTATAAATGACAGCTATCCTCCAAAAATATATTGAAGTAAGCCTGCGAAGGGGACTTGAAAGCGGGGCAGAATTTCAGGAAAACGATTGCAGGGGGTAGACTGGAATTGCCCTGAAAGCATAGGAAAAGAGGCAGAACGTCGACAATGATGCACTTGGCCAAAAAGGGCGTATGTGTTTTTTCCTGAATATATTCAGGAAAAAACGCATACGCCCTTTTTGGCCAACCAAGCAAGCCTGTAAATGAAATCTGCACTACAATGAAGTCTCACTGCCCCCCTGGCAAAAGGGCCATCTGAAAAAAGTGTAAAATCCAGAAAGGTAGGACAGGATATGGAGAACAGGGAGCCTTGTTATGCTGATTGGCAGGATGTAAATTGCCAGCAGCCACCCTGGAGAAGTGTATGGTGTTTCCTGAAACACGAAAGAAACAAAGCAACACAGCCTATGGCACTTCCACTTATGGTCCTATAGCTTACGGAAATTAAAATCAAAAACAGACAGCCACCCGAATATTTGAGACGGCTGTGTTCACAAGAAGCTCGTCTACAGTATCAGGTAAATATCCCAGAAAGCAAAAAATGGATAAAGAACTTGTGGCACGTACGTACAATGCAATATCACTCAGCAATGAAATCTGTGTCATCAGGCCCATAGCGGCATAGTGAGTGGATGCAGGTACGGTGATTCTACATGAACTACGTCACACAGAAAAAGAAACATCATAAGATATCACGAATACACGGAATGTAAACTTGACTACACATGAACTGAATTACAAAATAGAAAAGGGTCTCAAATTTAGAAAACCAACTAGTGCTTGCTTATGGGGAAAGGTGCCTTGGGGTGCTGCATAAAACCAGAGACTGAAATTAGCACAGATAACTTTCCATAAGCCCAATATGTAATAGACAAGACCTACTCCTTGCTCAACGAAATGGACCCAACACCACATATTCAACGCCTAGGAATATACCTGACTAGGAAGAATCTTAAAACCCATGGATATATATGTCTCCGTAAGAGAATCAAGGGTGTGTACAGCGGCCGAAAGGCAGCAGTGAAAATCCGATAAATCCCATTATCAAAATAAATTTCGAAAACAAAACACAAAGACAGTGAAATAGAGAGCAATTCTTAAATAATTCACTCAGGGCATGTGATGCAACCGGGATTGACCACATCTACACCCAGAGCTGGTTGAGACATAAGGCTGGACACTTCAGGCTGATAGCATTGGTGAGTTTAGGTGAGCAAATGCACACCCTTTGAAGTCATACTGTATGGTACCTATTCCATGGGTCCCAACTCTTCAGGTTCAAGGGATTCTTCCTCCAGCTAAAACATGCATGTGAAACCCACAGTATGGTCCACCGTGTTATGGGGAAATGATTTAAAATGCATCTCAGTTTTCGTATCCTGGTCCTCGGGTTCACCATTCCAGATGATTTACTAACAGTCTCCCTGCTTGGAGAGTCAGTGCCTTTAACCTCCTGTTTGGCACAGCTTGCAATTTCTGTGCAAGATGAACAGGAATAGGGAGAACCAATGAGAGACTAGCTGTAGGTGTCTGCACGGGCAAATGTAACGCTCATTTCCCACCAGGAAGAGGAATTTACCAAAGGCTCAGCATGCCCTGCCCGAAACAGATTAGGGCCTGAAGCAATCCTGCGGTTTTGTGCCCAGTTCACAAGAAAGCGAGTTGAAGAAAGGAGCTCAGGGGCACTGTAATTCACAAACCTGCAGAGTTATAAATGACAGCTATCCTCCAAAAATATATTGAAGTAAGCCTGCGAAGGGGACTTGAAAGCGGGGCAGAATTTCAGGAAAACGATTGCAGGGGGTAGACTGGAATTGCCCTGAAAGCATAGGAAAAGAGGCAGAACGTCGACAATGATGCACTTGGCCAAAAAGGGCGTATGCGTTTTTTCCTGAATATATTCAGGAAAAAACGCATACGCCCTTTTTGGCCAACCAAGCAAGCCTGTAAAGGAAATCTGCACTACAATGAAGTCTCACTGCCCCCCGGGCAAGAGGGCCATCTGAAAAAAGTGTAAAATCCAGAAAGGTAGGACAGGATATGGAGAACAGGGAGCCTTGTTATGCTGATTGGCAGGATGTAAATTGCCAGCAGCCAGCCTGGAGAAGTGTATGGTGTTTCCTGAAACACATAAGAAACAAAGCAACACAGTCTATGGCACTTCCACTTATGGTCCTATAGCTTACGGAAATTAAAATCAAAAACAGACAGCCACCCCAATATTTGGGACGGCTGTGTTCACAAGAAGCTCGTCTACAGTAACAGGTAAATATCCCAGAAAGCAAAATATGGATAAAGAAGTTGTGGCACGTACGTACAATGCAATATCACTCAGCAATGAAATCTGTGTCATCAGGCCCGTAGCGGCATAGTGAGTGGATGCAGGTACGGTGATTCTACGTGAACTACGTCACACAGAAAAAGAAACATCATAAGATATCACTAATACACGGAATGTAAACTTGACTACACATGAACTGAATTACAAAACAGAACAGGGTCTCAAATTTAGAAAACCAACTAGTGCTTGCTTATGGGGAAAGGTGCGTTGGGGTGCTTCATAAAACCAGAGACTGAAATTAGCACAGATAACTTTCCATAAGCCAAATATGTAATAGACAAGACCTACTCCTTGCTCAACGAAATGGACCCAACACCACATATTCAACGCCTAGGAATATACCTAACTAGGAAGAATCTTAAAACCCATGGATATATATGTCTCCGTAAGAGAATCAAGCGTGTGTACAGCGGCATAAACGCAGCAGTGAAAATCCGATAAATCCCATTATCAAAATAAATTTCAAAAAAAAATCATAAAGACAGTGAAATAGAGAGCAATTCTTAAATAATTCACTCAGGGCATGTGATGCAACCGGGATTTAACACATCTACACCCAGAGCTGGTTGAGACATAAGGCTGGACACTTCAGGCTGATAGCATTGGTGAGTTTCGGTGAGCAAATGCAGACCCTTTGAAGTCATACTGCATGGTACCCATTCCATGGGTCCCAACTCTCCAGGTTCAAGGGATTCTTCCTCCAGCTAAAACATGCATGGGAAACCAAGAGTATCGTCCACCATGTGATTGGGAAATGATTTAAGATGCATCTCAGTTTTCGTATCCTGGTCCTCGGGTTCACCATTCCAGATGCTTTACTAACACTCTCCCCGCTTGGAGAGTCAGTGCCTTTAACCTCCTCTTTGGCACAGCTTGCAATTTCTGTGCAAAATGAACAGGAATAGGGAGAACCAATGAGAGACTAGCTGTAGGTGTCTGCACGGGCAAATGTAACGCTCATTTCCCACCAGGAAGAGGAATTAACCAAAGGCTCAGCGTGCCCTGCCGGAAACAGATTAGGGCCTGAAGCAATCCTGCGGTTTTGTGCCCAGCTCACAAGAAAGCGAGTTGAAGAAAGGAGCTCAGGGGCACTGTAATTCACAAACCTGCAGAGTTATAAATGACAGCTATCCTCCAAAAATATATTGAAGTAAGCCTGCGAAGGGGAGTTGAAAGCGGGGCAGAATTTCAGGAAAACGATTGCAGGGGGTAGACTGGAATTGCCCTGAAAGCATAGGAAAAGAGGCAGAACGTCGACAATGATGCACTTGGCCAAAAAGGGCGTATGTGTTTTTTCCTGAATATATTCAGGAAAAAACGCATATGCCCTTTTTGGCCAACCAAGCAAGCCTGTAAATGAAATCTGCACTACAATGAAGTCTCACTGCCCCCCTGGCAAAAGGGCCATCTGAAAAAAGTGTAAAATCCAGAAAGGTAGGACAGGATATGGAGAACAGGGAGCCTTGTTATGCTGATTGGCAGGATGTAAATTGCCAGCAGCCACCCTGGAGAAGTGTATGGTGTTTCCTGAAACACGAAAGAAACAAAGCAACACAGCCTATGGCACTTCCACTTATGGTCCTATAGCTTACGGAAATTAAAATCAAAAACAGACAGCCACCCCAATATTTGAGACGGCTGTGTTCACAAGAAGCTCATCTACAGTATCAGGTAAATATCCCAGAAAGCAAAAAATGGATAAAGAACTTGTGGCACGTACGTACAATTCAATATCACTCAGCAATGAAATCTGTGTCATCAGGCCCATAGCGGCATAGTGAGTGGATGCAGGTACGGTGATTCTACGTGAACTACGTCACACAGAAAAAGAAACATCATAAGATATCACGAATACACGGAATGTAAACTTGACTACACATGAACTGAATTACAAAATAGAAAAGGGTCTCAAATTTAGAAAACCAACTAGTGCTTGCTTATGGGGAAAGGTGCCTTGGGGTGCTGCATAAAACCAGAGACTGAAATTAGCACAGATAACTTTCCATAAGCCAAATATGTAATAGACAAGACCTACTCCTTGCTCAACGAAATGGACCCAACACCACATATTCAACGCCTAGGAATATACCTGACTAGGAAGAATCTTAAAACCCATGGATATATATGTCTCCGTAAGAGAATCAAGGGTGTGTACAGCGGCCGAAAGGCAGCAGTGAAAATCCGATAAATCCCATTATCAAAATAAATTTCGAAAACAAAACACAAAGACAGTGAAATAGAGAGCAATTCTTAAATAATTCACTCAGGGCATGTGATGCAACCGGGATTGACCACATCTACACCCAGAGCTGGTTGAGACATAAGGCTGGACACTTCAGGCTGATAGCATTGGTGAGTTTAGGTGAGCAAATGCACACCCTTTGAAGTCATACTGTATGGTACCTATTCCATGGGTCCCAACTCTTCAGGTTCAAGGGATTCTTCCTCCAGCTAAAACATGCATGTGAAACCCACAGTATGGTCCACCGTGTTATGGGGAAATGATTTAAAATGCATCTCAGTTTTCGTATCCTGGTCCTCGGGTTCACCATTCCAGATGATTTACTAACAGTCTCCCTGCTTGGAGAGTCAGTGCCTTTAACCTCCTGTTTGGCACAGCTTGCAATTTCTGTGCAAGATGAACAGGAATAGGGAGAACCAATGAGAGACTAGCTGTAGGTGTCTGCACGGGCAAATGTAACGCTCATTTCCCACCAGGAAGAGGAATTTACCAAAGGCTCAGCATGCCCTGCCCGAAACAGATTAGGGCCTGAAGCAATCCTGCGGTTTTGTGCCCAGTTCACAAGAAAGCGAGTTGAAGAAAGGAGCTCAGGGGTACTGTAATTCACAAACCTGCAGAGTTATAAATGACAGCTATCCTCCAAAAATATATTGAAGTAAGCCTGCGAAGGGGACTTGAAAGCGGGGCAGAATTTCAGGAAAACGATTGCAGGGGGTAGACTGGAATTGCCCTGAAAGCATAGGAAAAGAGGCAGAACGTCGACAATGATGCACTTGGCCAAAAAGGGCGTATGCGTTTTTTCCTGAATATATTCAGGAAAAAACGCATACGCCCTTTTTGGCCAACCAAGCAAGCCTGTAAAGGAAATCTGCACTACAATGAAGTCTCACTGCCCCCTGGGCAAGAGGGCCATCTGAAAAAAGTGTAAAATCCAGAAAGGTAGGACAGGATATGGAGAACAGGGAGCCTTGTTATGCTGATTGGCAGGATGTAAATTGCCAGCAGCCAGCCTGGAGAAGTGTATGGTGTTTCCTGAAACACATAAGAAACAAAGCAACACAGTCTATGGCACTTCCACTTATGGTCCTATAGCTTACGGAAATTAAAATCAAAAACAGACAGCCACCCCAATATTTGGGACGGCTGTGTTCACAAGAAGCTCGTCTACAGTAACAGGTAAATATCCCAGAAAGCAAAATATGGATAAAGAAGTTGTGGCACGTACGTACAATGCAATATCACTCAGCAATGAAATCTGTGTCATTAGGCCCGTAGCGGCATAGTGAGTGGATGCAGGTACGGTGATTCTACGTGAACTACGTCACACAGAAAAAGAAACATCATAAGATATCACTAATACACGGAATGTAAACTTGACTACACATGAACTGAATTACAAAACAGAACAGGGTCTCAAATTTAGAAAACCAACTAGTGCTTGCTTATGGGGAAAGGTGCGTTGGGGTGCTTCATAAAACCAGAGACTGAAATTAGCACAGATAACTTTCCATAAGCCAAATATGTAATAGACAAGACCTACTCCTTGCTCAACGAAATGGACCCAACACCACATATTCAACGCCTAGGAATATACCTGACTAGGAAGAATCTTAAAACCCATGGATATATATGTCTCCGTAAGAGAATCAAGCGTGGGTACAGCGGCATAAACGCAGCAGTGAAAATCCGATAAATCCCATTATCAAAATAAATTTCAAAAAAAAATCATAAAGACAGTGAAATAGAGAGCAATTCTTAAATAATTCACTCAGGGCATGTGATGCAACCGGGATTTAACACATCTACACCCAGAGCTGGTTGAGACATAAGGCTGGACACTTCAGGCTGATAGCATTGGTGAGTTTCGGTGAGCAAATGAAGACCCTTTGAAGTCATACTGCATGGTACCCATTCCATGGGTCCCAACTCTCCAGGTTCAAGGGATTCTTCCTCCAGCTAAAACATGCATGGGAAACCAAGAGTATCGTCCACCATGTGATTGGGAAATGATTTAAAATGCATCTCAGTTTTCGTATCCTGGTCCTCGGGTTCACCATTCCAGATGCTTTACTAACACTCTCCCCGCTTGGAGAGTCAGTGCCTTTAACCTCCTCTTTGGCACAGCTTGCAATTTCTGTGCAAAATGAACAGGAATAGGGAGAACCAATGAGAGACTAGCTGTAGGTGTCTGCACGGGCAAATGTAACGCTCATTGCCCACCAGGAAGAGGAATTAACCAAAGGCTCAGCGTGCCCTGCCGGAAACAGATTAGGGCCTGAAGCAATCCTGCGGTTTTGTGCCCAGCTCACAAGAAAGCGAGTTGAAGAAAGGAGCTCAGGGGCACTGTAATTCACAAACCTGCAGAGTTATAAATGACAGCTTTCCTCCAAAAATATATTGAAGTAAGCCTGCGAAGGGGACTTGAAAGCGGGGCAGAATTTCAGGAAAACGATTGCAGGGGGTAGACTGGAATTGCCCTGAAAGCATAGGAAAAGAGGCAGAACGTCGACAATGATGCACTTGGCCAAAAAGGGCGTATGCGTTTTTTCCTGAATATATTCAGGAAAAAACGCATACGCCCTTTTTGGCCAACCAAGCAAGCCTGTAAATGAAATCTGCACTACAATGAAGTCTCACTGCCCCCCTGGCAAAAGGACCATCTGAAAAAAGTGTAAAATCCAGAAAGGTAGGACAGGATATGGAGAACAGGGAGCCTTGTTATGCTGATTGGCAGGATGTAAATTGCCAGCAGCCACCCTGGAGAAGTGTATGGTGTTTCCTGAAACACGAAAGAAACAAAGCAACACAGCCTATGGCACTTCCACTTATGGTCCTATAGCTTACGGAAATTAAAATCAAAAACAGACAGCCACCCCAATATTTGAGATGGCTGTGTTCACAAGAAGCTCGTCTACAGTATCAGGTAAATATCCCAGAAAGCAAAAAATGGATAAAGAACTTGTGGCACGTACGTACAATGCAATATCACTCAGCAATGAAATCTGTGTCATCAGGCCCATAGCGGCATAGTGAGTGGATGCAGGTACGGTGATTCTACGTGAACTACGTCACACAGAAAAAGAAACATCATAAGATATCACGAATACACGGAATGTAAACTTGACTACACATGAACTGAATTACAAAATAGAAAAGGGTCTCAAATTTAGAAAACCAACTAGTGCTTGCTTATGGGGAAAGGTGCCTTGGGGTGCTGCATAAAACCAGAGACTGAAATTAGCACAGATAACTTTCCATAAGCCAAATATGTAATAGACAAGACCTACTCCTTGCTCAACGAAATGGACCCAACACCACATATTCAACGCCTAGGAATATACCTGACTAGGAAGAATCTTAAAACCCATGGATATATATGTCTCCGTAAGAGAATCAAGGGTGTGTACAGCGGCCGAAAGGCAGCAGTGAAAATCCGATAAATCCCATTATCAAAATAAATTTCGAAAACAAAACACAAAGACAGTGAAATAGAGAGCAATTCTTAAATAATTCACTCAGGGCATGTGATGCAACCGGGATTGACCCCATCTACACCCAGAGCTGGTTGAGACATAAGGCTGGACACTTCAGGCTGATAGCATTGGTGAGTTTAGGTGAGCAAATGCACACCCTTTGAAGTCATACTGTATGGTACCTATTCCATGGGTCCCAACTCTTCAGGTTCAAGGGATTCTTCCTCCAGCTAAAACATGCATGTGAAACCCACAGTATGGTCCACCGTGTTATGGGGAAATGATTTAAAATGCATCTCAGTTTTCGTATCCTGGTCCTCGGGTTCACCATTCCAGATGATTTACTAACAGTCTCCCTGCTTGGAGAGTCAGTGCCTTTAACCTCCTGTTTGGCACAGCTTGCAATTTCTGTGCAAGATGAACAGGAATAGGGAGAACCAATGAGAGACTAGCTGTAGGTGTCTGCACGGGCAAATGTAACGCTCATTTCCCACCAGGAAGAGGAATTTACCAAAGGCTCAGCATGCCCTGCCCGAAACAGATTAGGGCCTGAAGCAATCCTGCGGTTTTGTGCCCAGCTCACAAGAAAGCGAGTTGAAGAAAGGAGCTCAGGGGCACTGTAATTCACAAACCTGCAGAGTTATAAATGACAGCTATCCTCCAAAAATATATTGAAGTAAGCCTGCGAAGGGGACTTGAAAGCGGGGCAGAATTTCAGGAAAACGATTGCAGGGGGTAGACTGGAATTGCCCTGAAAGCATAGGAAAAGAGGCAGAACGTCGACAATGATGCACTTGGCCAAAAAGGGCGTATGCGTTTTTTCCTGAATATATTCAGGAAAAAACGCATACGCCCTTTTTGGCCAACCAAGCAAGCCTGTAAAGGAAATCTGCACTACAATGAAGTCTCACTGCCCCCCGGGCAAGAGGGCCATCTGAAAAAAGTGTAAAATCCAGAAAGGTAGGACAGGATATGGAGAACAGGGAGCCTTGTTATGCTGATTGGCAGGATGTAAATTGCCAGCAGCCAGCCTGGAGAAGTGTATGGTGTTTCCTGAAACACATAAGAAACAAAGCAACACAGTCTATGGCACTTCCACTTATGGTCCTATAGCTTACGGAAATTAAAATCAAAAACAGACAGCCACCCCAATATTTGGGACGGCTGTGTTCACAAGAAGCTCGTCTACAGTAACAGGTAAATATCCCAGAAAGCAAAAAATGGATAAAGAACTTGTGGCACGTACGTACAATGCAATATCACTCAGCAATGAAATCTGTGTCATCAGGCCCATAGCGGCATAGTGAGTGGATGCAGGTACGGTGATTCTACGTGAACTACGTCACACAGAAAAAGAAACATCATAAGATATCACGAATACACGGAATGTAAACTTGACTACATATGAACTGAATTACAAAATAGAAAAGGGTCTCAAATTTAGAAAACCAACTAGTGCTTGCTTATGGGGAAAGGTGCCTTGGGGTGCTGCATAAAACCAGAGACTGAAATTAGCACAGATAACTTTCCATAAGCCAAATATGTAATAGACAAGACCTACTCCTTGCTCAACGAAATGGACCCAACACCACATATTCAACGCCTAGGAATATACCTGACTAGGAAGAATCTTAAAACCCATGGATATATATGTCTCCGTAAGAGAATCAAGCGTGTGTACAGCGGCATAAACGCAGCAGTGAAAATCCGATAAATCCCATTATCAAAATAAATTTCAAAAAAAAATCATAAGGACAGTGAAATAGAGAGCAATTCTTAAATAATTCACTCAGGGCATGTGATGCAACCGGGATTTAACACATCTACACCCAGAGCTGGTTGAGACATAAGGCTGGACACTTCAGGCTGATAGCATTGGTGAGTTTCGGTGAGCAAATGCAGACCCTTTGAAGTCATACTGCATGGTACCCATTCCATGGGTCCCAACTCTCCAGGTTCAAGGGATTCTTCCTCCAGCTAAAACATGCATGGGAAACCAAGAGTATCGTCCACCATGTGATTGGGAAATGATTTAAAATGCATCTCAGTTTTCGTATCCTGGTCCTCAGGTTCACCATTCCAGATGCTTTACTAACACTCTCCCCGCTTGGAGAGTCAGTGCCTTTAACCTCCTCTTTGTCACAGCTTGCAATTTCTGTGCAAAATGAACAGGAATAGGGAGAACCAATGAGAGACTAGCTGTAGGTGTCTGCACGGGCAAATGTAATGCTCATTTCCCACCAGGAAGAGGAATTAACCAAAGGCTCAGCATGCCCTGCCGGAAACAGATTAGGGCCTGAAGCAATCCTGCGGTTTTGTGCCCAGCTCACAAGAAAGCGAGTTGAAGAAAGGAGCTCAGGGGCACTGTAATTCACAAACCTGCAGAGTTATAAATGACAGCTATCCTCCAAAAATATATTGAAGTAAGCCTGCGAAGGGGAGTTGAAAGCGGGGCAGAATTTCAGGAAAACGATTGCAGGGGGTAGACTGGAATTGCCCTGAAAGCATAGGAAAAGAGGCAGAACGTCGACAATGATGCACTTGGCCAAAAAGGGCGTATGTGTTTTTTCCTGAATATATTCAGGAAAAAACGCATACGCCCTTTTTGGCCAACCAAGCAAGCCTGTAAAGGAAATCTGCACTACAATGAAGTCTCACTGCCCCCCTGGCAAAAGGGCCATCTGAAAAATGTGTAAAATCCAGAAAGGTAGGACAGGATATGGAGAACAGGGAGCCTTGTTATGCTGATTGGCAGGATGTAAATTGCCAGCAGCCACCCTGGAGAAGTGTATGGTGTTTCCTGAAACACGAAAGAAACAAAGCAACACAGCCTATGGCACTTCCACTTATGGTCCTATAGCTTACGGAAATTAAAATCAAAAACAGACAGCCACCCCAATATTTGAGACGGCTGTGTTCACAAGAAGCTCGTCTACAGTATCAGGTAAATATCCCAGAAAGCAAAAAATGGATAAAGAACTTGTGGCACGTACGTACAATGCAATATCACTCAGCAATGAAATCTGTGTCATCAGGCCCATAGCGGCATAGTGAGTGGATGCAGGTACGGTGATTCTACGTGAACTACGTCACACAGAAAAAGAAACATCATAAGATATCACGAATACACGGAATGTAAACTTGACTACACATGAACTGAATTACAAAATAGAAAAGGGTCTCAAATTTAGAAAACCAACTAGTGCTTGCTTATGGGGAAAGGTGCCTTGGGGTGCTGCATAAAACCAGAGACTGAAATTAGCACAGATAACTTTCCATAAGCCCAATATGTAATAGACAAGACCTACTCCTTGCTCAACGAAATGGACCCAACACCACATATTCAACGCCTAGGAATATACCTGACTAGGAAGAATCTTAAAACCCATGGATATATATGTCTCCGTAAGAGAATCAAGGGTGTGTACAGCGGCCGAAAGGCAGCAGTGAAAATCCGATAAATCCCATTATCAAAATAAATTTCGAAAACAAAACACAAAGACAGTGAAATAGAGAGCAATTCTTAAATAATTCACTCAGGGCATGTGATGCAACCGGGATTGACCACATCTACACCCAGAGCTGGTTGAGACATAAGGCTGGACACTTCAGGCTGATAGCATTGGTGAGTTTCGGTGAGCAAATGCAGACCCTTTGAAGTCATACTGCATGGTACCCATTCCATGGGTCCCAACTCTCCAGGTTCAAGGGATTCTTCCTTCACCTAAAACATGCATGGGAAACCCAGAATATGGTCCACCATGTGATGGGAAAGGATTTAAAATGCATCTCAGTTTTCATATCCTGGTCCTCGGGTTCACCATTCCAGACGCTTTACCAACACTCTCCCCACATGGAGAGTCAGTGCCTTTAACCTCCTGTTTGGCACAGCTTGCAATTTCTGTGCAAGATGAACAGGAATAGGGAGAACCAATGAGAGACTAGCTGTAGGTGTCTGCACGGGCAAATGTAACGCTCATTTCCCACCAGGAAGAGGAATTTACCAAAGGCTCAGCATGCCCTGCCCGAAACAGATTAGGGCCTGAAGCAATCCTGCGGTTTTGTGCCCAGTTCACAAGAAAGCGAGTTGAAGAAAGGAGCTCAGGGGCACTGTAATTCACAAACCTGCAGAGTTATAAATGACAGCTATCCTCCAAAAATATATTGAAGTAAGCCTGCGAAGGGGACTTGAAAGCGGGGCAGAATTTCAGGAAAACGATTGCAGGGGGTAGACTGGAATTGCCCTGAAAGCATAGGAAAAGAGGCAGAACGTCGACAATGATGCACTTGGCCAAAAAGGGCGTATGCGATTTTTCCTGAATATATTCAGGAAAAAACGCATACGCCCTTTTTGGCCAACCAAGCAAGCCTGTAAAGGAAATCTGCACTACAATGAAGTCTCACTGCCCCCCGGGCAAGAGGGCCATCTGAAAAAAGTGTAAAATCCAGAAAGGTAGGACAGGATATGGAGAACAGGGAGCCTTGTTATGCTGATTGGCAGGATGTAAATTGCCAGCAGCCAGCCTGGAGAAGTGTATGGTGTTTCCTGAAACACATAAGAAACAAAGCAACACAGTCTATGGCACTTCCACTTATGGTCCTATAGCTTACGGAAATTAAAATCAAAAACAGACAGCCACCCCAATATTTGGGACGGCTGTGTTCACAAGAAGCTCGTCTACAGTAACAGGTAAATATCCCAGAAAGCAAAATATGGATAAAGAAGTTGTGGCACGTACGTACAATGCAATATCACTCAGCAATGAAATCTGTGTCATCAGGCCCGTAGCGGCATAGTGAGTGGATGCAGGTACGGTGATTCTACGTGAACTACGTCACACAGAAAAAGAAACATCATAAGATATCACTAATACACGGAATGTAAACTTGACTACACATGAACTGAATTACAAAACAGAACAGGGTCTCAAATTTAGAAAACCAACTAGTGCTTGCTTATGGGGAAAGGTGCGTTGGGGTGCTTCATAAAACCAGAGACTGAAATTAGCACAGATAACTTTCCATAAGCCAAATATGTAATAGACAAGACCTACTCCTTGCTCAACGAAATGGACCCAACACCACATATTCAACGCCTAGGAATATACCTGACTAGGAAGAATCTTAAAACCCATGGATATATATGTCTCCATAAGAGAATCAAGCGTGGGTACAGCGGCATAAACGCAGCAGTGAAAATCCGATAAATCCCATTATCAAAATAAATTTCAAAAAAAAATCATAAAGACAGTGAAATAGAGAGCAATTCTTAAATAATTCACTCAGGGCATGTGATGCAACCGGGATTTAACACATCTACACCCAGAGCTGGTTGAGACATAAGGCTGGACACTTCAGGCTGATAGCATTGGTGAGTTTCGGTGAGCAAATGAAGACCCTTTGAAGTCATACTGCATGGTACCCATTCCATGGGTCCCAACTCTCCAGGTTCAAGGGATTCTTCCTCCAGCTAAAACATGCATGGGAAACCAAGAGTATCGTCCACCATGTGATTGGGAAATGATTTAAAATGCATCTCAGTTTTCGTATCCTGGTCCTCGGGTTCACCATTCCAGATGCTTTACTAACACTCTCCCCGCTTGGAGAGTCAGTGCCTTTAACCTCCTCTTTGGCACAGCTTGCAATTTCTGTGCAAAATGAACAGGAATAGGGAGAACCAATGAGAGACTAGCTGTAGGTGTCTGCACGGGCAAATGTAACGCTCATTGCCCACCAGGAAGAGGAATTAACCAAAGGCTCAGCGTGCCCTGCCGGAAACAGATTAGGGCCTGAAGCAATCCTGCGGTTTTGTGCCCAGCTCACAAGAAAGCGAGTTGAAGAAAGGAGCTCAGGGGCACTGTAATTCACAAACCTGCAGAGTTATAAATGACAGCTTTCCTCCAAAAATATATTGAAGTAAGCCTGCGAAGGGGACTTGAAAGCGGGGCAGAATTTCAGGAAAACGATTGCAGGGGGTAGACTGGAATTGCCCTGAAAGCATAGGAAAAGAGGCAGAACGTCGACAATGATGCACTTGGCCAAAAAGGGCGTATGCGTTTTTTCCTGAATATATTCAGGAAAAAACGCATACGCCCTTTTTGGCCAACCAAGCAAGCCTGTAAATGAAATCTGCACTACAATGAAGTCTCACTGCCCCCCTGGCAAAAGGGCCATCTGAAAAAAGTGTAAAATCCAGAAAGGTAGGACAGGATATGGAGAACAGGGAGCCTTGTTATGCTGATTGGCAGGATGTAAATTGCCAGCAGCCAGCCTGGAGAAGTGTATGGTGTTTCCTGAAACACGAAAGAAACAAAGCAACACAGCCTATGGCACTTCCACTTATGGTCCTATAGCTTACGGAAATTAAAATCAAAAACAGACAGCCACCCCAATATTTGAGATGGCTGTGTTCACAAGAAGCTCGTCTACAGTATCAGGTAAATATCCCAGAAAGCAAAAAATGGATAAAGAACTTGTGGCACGTACGTACAATGCAATATCACTCAGCAATGAAATCTGTGTCATCAGGCCCATAGCGGCATAGTGAGTGGATGCAGGTACGGTGATTCTACGTGAACTACGTCACACAGAAAAAGAAACATCATAAGATATCACGAATACACGGAATGTAAACTTGACTACACATGAACTGAATTACAAAATAGAAAAGGGTCTCAAATTTAGAAAACCAACTAGTGCTTGCTTATGGGGAAAGGTGCCTTGGGGTGCTGCATAAAACCAGAGACTGAAATTAGCACAGATAACTTTCCATAAGCCAAATATGTAATAGACAAGACCTACTCCTTGCTCAACGAAATGGACCCAACACCACATATTCAACGCCTAGGAATATACCTGACTAGGAAGAATCTTAAAACCCATGGATATATATGTCTCCGTAAGAGAATCAAGGGTGTGTACAGCGGCCGAAAGGCAGCAGTGAAAATCCGATAAATCCCATTATCAAAATAAATTTCGAAAACAAAACACAAAGACAGTGAAATAGAGAGCAATTCTTAAATAATTCACTCAGGGCATGTGATGCAACCGGGATTGACCCCATCTACACCCAGAGCTGGTTGAGACATAAGGCTGGACACTTCAGGCTGATAGCATTGGTGAGTTTAGGTGAGCAAATGCACACCCTTTGAAGTCATACTGTATGGTACCTATTCCATGGGTCCCAACTCTTCAGGTTCAAGGGATTCTTCCTCCAGCTAAAACATGCATGTGAAACCCACAGTATGGTCCACCGTGTTATGGGGAAATGATTTAAAATGCATCTCAGTTTTCGTATCCTGGTCCTCGGGTTCACCATTCCAGATGATTTACTAACAGTCTCCCTGCTTGGAGAGTCAGTGCCTTTAACCTCCTGTTTGGCACAGCTTGCAATTTCTGTGCAAGATGAACAGGAATAGGGAGAACCAATGAGAGACTAGCTGTAGGTGTCTGCACGGGCAAATGTAACGCTCATTTCCCACCAGGAAGAGGAATTTACCAAAGGCTCAGCATGCCCTGCCCGAAACAGATTAGGGCCTGAAGCAATCCTGCGGTTTTGTGCCCAGCTCACAAGAAAGCGAGTTGAAGAAAGGAGCTCAGGGGCACTGTAATTCACAAACCTGCAGAGTTATAAATGACAGCTATCCTCTAAAAATATATTGAAGTAAGCCTGCGAAGGGGACTTGAAAGCGGGGCAGAATTTCAGGAAAACGATTGCAGGGGGTAGACTGGAATTGCCCTGAAAGCATAGGAAAAGAGGCAGAACGTCGACAATGATGCACTTGGCCAAAAAGGGCGTATGCGTTTTTTCCTGAATATATTCAGGAAAAAACGCATACGCCCTTTTTGGCCAACCAAGCAAGCCTGTAAAGGAAATCTGCACTACAATGAAGTCTCACTGCCCCCCGGGCAAGAGGGCCATCTGAAAAAAGTGTAAAATCCAGAAAGGTAGGACAGGATATGGAGAACAGGGAGCCTTGTTATGCTGATTGGCAGGATGTAAATTGCCAGCAGCCAGCCTGGAGAAGTGTATGGTGTTTCCTGAAACACATAAGAAACAAAGCAACACAGTCTATGGCACTTCCACTTATGGTCCTATAGCTTACGGAAATTAAAATCAAAAACAGACAGCCACCCCAATATTTGGGACGGCTGTGTTCACAAGAAGCTCGTCTACAGTAACAGGTAAATATCCCAGAAAGCAAAAAATGGATAAAGAACTTGTGGCACGTACGTACAATGCAATATCACTCAGCAATGAAATCTGTGTCATCAGGCCCATAGCGGCATAGTGAGTGGATGCAGGTACGGTGATTCTACGTGAACTACGTCACACAGAAAAAGAAACATCATAAGATATCACTAATACACGGAATGTAAACTTGACTACATATGAACTGAATTACAAAATAGAAAAGGGTCTCAAATTTAGAAAACCAACTAGTGCTTGCTTATGGGGAAAGGTGCCTTGGGGTGCTGCATAAAACCAGAGACTGAAATTAGCACAGATAACTTTCCATAAGCCAAATATGTAATAGACAAGACCTACTCCTTGCTCAACGAAATGGACCCAACACCACATATTCAACGCCTAGGAATATACCTGACTAGGAAGAATCTTAAAACCCATGGATATATATGTCTCCGTAAGAGAATCAAGCGTGTGTACAGCGGCATAAACGCAGCAGTGAAAATCCGATAAATCCCATTATCAAAATAAATTTCAAAAAAAAATCATAAGGACAGTGAAATAGAGAGCAATTCTTAAATAATTCACTCAGGGCATGTGATGCAACCGGGATTTAACACATCTACACCCAGAGCTGGTTGAGACATAAGGCTGGACACTTCAGGCTGATAGCATTGGTGAGTTTCGGTGAGCAAATGCAGACCCTTTGAAGTCATACTGCATGGTACCCATTCCATGGGTCCCAACTCTCCAGGTTCAAGGGATTCTTCCTCCAGCTAAAACATGCATGGGAAACCAAGAGTATCGTCCACCATGTGATTGGGAAATGATTTAAAATGCATCTCAGTTTTCGTATCCTGGTCCTCAGGTCCACCATTCCAGATGCTTTACTAACACTCTCCCCGCTTGGAGAGTCAGTGCCTTTAACCTCCTCTTTGGCACAGCTTGCAATTTCTGTGCAAAATGAACAGGAATAGGGAGAACCAATGAGAGACTAGCTGTAGGTGTCTGCACGGGCAAATGTAATGCTCATTTCCCACCAGGAAGAGGAATTAACCAAAGGCTCAGCGTGCCCTGCCGGAAACAGATTAGGGCCTGAAGCAATCCTGCGGTTTTGTGCCCAGCTCACAAGAAAGCGAGTTGAAGAAAGGAGCTCAGGGGCACTGTAATTCACAAACCTGCAGAGTTATAAATGACAGCTATCCTCCAAAAATATATTGAAGTAAGCCTGCGAAGGGGAGTTGAAAGCGGGGCAGAATTTCAGGAAAACGATTGCAGGGGGTAGACTGGAATTGCCCTGAAAGCATAGGAAAAGAGGCAGAACGTCGACAATGATGCACTTGGCCAAAAAGGGCGTATGTGTTTTTTCCTGAATATATTCAGGAAAAAACGCATACGCCCTTTTTGGCCAACCAAGCAAGCCTGTAAAGGAAATCTGCACTACAATGAAGTCTCACTGCCCCCCTGGCAAAAGGGCCATCTGAAAAATGTGTAAAATCCAGAAAGGTAGGACAGGATATGGAGAACAGGGAGCCTTGTTATGCTGATTGGCAGGATGTAAATTGCCAGCAGCCACCCTGGAGAAGTGTATGGTGTTTCCTGAAACACGAAAGAAACAAAGCAACACAGCCTATGGCACTTCCACTTATGGTCCTATAGCTTACGGAAATTAAAATCAAAAACAGACAGCCACCCCAATATTTGAGACGGCTGTGTTCACAAGAAGCTCGTCTACAGTATCAGGTAAATATCCCAGAAAGCAAAAAATGGATAAAGAACTTGTGGCACGTACGTACAATGCAATATCACTCAGCAATGAAATCTGTGTCATCAGGCCCATAGCGGCATAGTGAGTGGATGCAGGTACGGTGATTCTACGTGAACTACGTCACACAGAAAAAGAAACATCATAAGATATCACGAATACACGGAATGTAAACTTGACTACACATGAACTGAATTACAAAATAGAAAAGGGTCTCAAATTTAGAAAACCAACTAGTGCTTGCTTATGGGGAAAGGTGCCTTGGGGTGCTGCATAAAACCAGAGACTGAAATTAGCACAGATAACTTTCCATAAGCCCAATATGTAATAGACAAGACCTACTCCTTGCTCAACGAAATGGACCCAACACCACATATTCAACGCCTAGGAATATACCTGACTAGGAAGAATCATAAAACCCATGGATATATATGTCTCCGTAAGAGAATCAAGGGTGTGTACAGCGGCCGAAAGGCAGCAGTGAAAATCCGATAAATCCCATTATCAAAATAAATTTCGAAAACAAAACACAAAGACAGTGAAATAGAGAGCAATTCTTAAATAATTCACTCAGGGCATGTGATGCAACCGGGATTGACCACATCTACACCCAGAGCTGGTTGAGACATAAGGCTGGACACTTCAGGCTGATAGCATTGGTGAGTTTCGGTGAGCAAATGCAGACCCTTTGAAGTCATACTGCATGGTACCCATTCCATGGGTCCCAACTCTCCAGGTTCAAGGGATTCTTCCTTCACCTAAAACATGCATGGGAAACCCAGAATATGGTCCACCATGTGATGGGAAAGGATTTAAAATGCATCTCAGTTTTCATATCCTGGTCCTCGGGTTCACCATTCCAGACGCTTTACCAACACTCTCCCCACATGGAGAGTCAGTGCCTTTAACCTCCTGTTTGGCACAGCTTGCAATTTCTGTGCAAGATGAACAGGAATAGGGAGAACCAATGAGAGACTAGCTGTAGGTGTCTGCACGGGCAAATGTAACGCTCATTTCCCACCAGGAAGAGGAATTTACCAAAGGCTCAGCATGCCCTGCCCGAAACAGATTAGGGCCTGAAGCAATCCTGCGGTTTTGTGCCCAGTTCACAAGAAAGCGAGTTGAAGAAAGGAGCTCAGGGGCACTGTAATTCACAAACCTGCAGAGTTATAAATGACAGCTATCCTCCAAAAATATATTGAAGTAAGCCTGCGAAGGGGACTTGAAAGCGGGGCAGAATTTCAGGAAAACGATTGCAGGGGGTAGACTGGAATTGCCCTGAAAGCATAGGAAAAGAGGCAGAACGTCGACAATGATGCACTTGGCCAAAAAGGGCGTATGCGTTTTTTCCTGAATATATTCAGGAAAAAACGCATACGCCCTTTTTGGCCAACCAAGCAAGCCTGTAAAGGAAATCTGCACTACAATGAAGTCTCACTGCCCCCCGGGCAAGAGGGCCATCTGAAAAAAGTGTAAAATCCAGAAAGGTAGGACAGGATATGGAGAACAGGGAGCCTTGTTATGCTGATTGGCAGGATGTAAATTGCCAGCAGCCAGCCTGGAGAAGTGTATGGTGTTTCCTGAAACACATAAGAAACAAAGCAACACAGTCTATGGCACTTCCACTTATGGTCCTATAGCTTACGGAAATTAAAATCAAAAACAGACAGCCACCCCAATATTTGGGACGGCTGTGTTCACAAGAAGCTCGTCTACAGTAACAGGTAAATATCCCAGAAAGCAAAATATGGATAAAGAAGTTGTGGCACGTACGTACAATGCAATATCACTCAGCAATGAAATCTGTGTCATCAGGCCCGTAGCGGCATAGTGAGTGGATGCAGGTACGGTGATTCTACGTGAACTACGTCACACAGAAAAAGAAACATCATAAGATATCACTAATACACGGAATGTAAACTTGACTACACATGAACTGAATTACAAAACAGAACAGGGTCTCAAATTTAGAAAACCAACTAGTGCTTGCTTATGGGGAAAGGTGCGTTGGGGTGCTTCATAAAACCAGAGACTGAAATTAGCACAGATAACTTTCCATAAGCCAAATATGTAATAGACAAGACCTACTCCTTGCTCAACGAAATGGACCCAACACCACATATTCAACGCCTAGGAATATACCTGACTAGGAAGAATCTTAAAACCCATGGATATATATGTCTCCGTAAGAGAATCAAGCGTGTGTACAGCGGCATAAACGCAGCAGTGAAAATCCGATAAATCCCATTATCAAAATAAATTTCAAAAAAAAATCATAAAGACAGTGAAATAGAGAGCAATTCTTAAATAATTCACTCAGGGCATGTGATGCAACCGGGATTTAACACATCTACACCCAGAGCTGGTTGAGACATAAGGCTGGACACTTCAGGCTGATAGCATTGGTGAGTTTCGGTGAGCAAATGCAGACCCTTTGAAGTCATACTGCATGGTACCCATTCCATGGTTCCCAACTCTCCAGGTTCAAGGGATTCTTCCTCCAGCTAAAACATGCATGGGAAACCAAGAGTATCGTCCACCATGTGATTGGGAAATGATTTAAAATGCATCTCAGTTTTCGTATCCTGGTCCTCGGGTTCACCATTCCAGATGCTTTACTAACACTCTCCCCGCTTGGAGAGTCAGTGCCTTTAACCTCCTCTTTGGCACAGCTTGCAATTTCTGTGCAAAATGAACAGGAATAGGGAGAACCAATGAGAGACTAGCTGTAGGTGTCTGCACCGGCAAATGTAACGCTCATTTCCCACCAGGAAGAGGAATTAACCAAAGGCTCAGCGTGCCCTGCCGGAAACAGATTAGGGCCTGAAGCAATCCTGCGGTTTTGTGCCCAGCTCACAAGAAAGCGAGTTGAAGAAAGGAGCTCAGGGGCACTGTAATTCACAAACCTGCAGAGTTATAAAGGACAGCTATCCTCCAAAAATATATTGAAGTAAGCCTGCGAAGGGGAGTTGAAAGCGGGGCAGAATTTCAGGAAAACGATTGCAGGGGGTAGACTGGAATTGCCCTGAAAGCATAGGAAAAGAGGCAGAACGTCGACAATGATGCACTTGGCCAAAAAGGGCGTATGTGTTTTTTCCTGAATATATTCAGGAAAAAACGCATACGCCCTTTTTGGCCAACCAAGCAAGCCTGTAAATGAAATCTGCACTACAATGAAGTCTCACTGCCCCCCTGGCAAAAGGGCCATCTAAAAATGTGTAAAATCCAGAAAGGTAGGACAGGATATGGAGAACAGGGAGCCTTGTTATGCTGATTGGCAGGATGTAAATTGCCAGCAGCCACCCTGGAGAAGTGTATGGTGTTTCCTGAAACACGAAAGAAACAAAGCAACACAGCCTATGGCACTTCCACTTATGGTCCTATAGCTTACGGAAATTAAAATCAAAAACAGACAGCCACCCGAATATTTGAGACGGCTGTGTTCACAAGAAGCTCGTCTACAGTATCAGGTAAATATCCCAGAAAGCAAAAAATGGATAAAGAACTTGTGGCACGTACGTACAATGCAATATCACTCAGCAATGAAATCTGTGTCATCAGGCCCATAGCGGCATAGTAAGTGGATGCAGGTACGGTGATTCTACGTGAACTACGTCACACAGAAAAAGAAACATCATAAGATATCACGAATACACGGAATGTAAACTTGACTACACATGAACTGAATTACAAAATAGAAAAGGGTCTCAAATTTAGAAAACCAACTAGTGCTTGCTTATGGGGAAAGGTGCCTTGGGGTGCTGCATAAAACCAGAGACTGAAATTAGCACAGATAACTTTCCATAAGCCCAATATGTAATAGACAAGACCTACTCCTTGCTCAACGAAATGGACCCAACACCACATATTCAACGCCTAGGAATATACCTGACTAGGAAGAATCTTAAAACCCATGGATATATATGTCTCCGTAAGAGAATCAAGGGTGTGTACAGCGGCCGAAAGGCAGCAGTGAAAATCCGATAAATCCCATTATCAAAATAAATTTCGAAAACAAAACACAAAGACAGTGAAATAGAGAGCAATTCTTAAATAATTCACTCAGGGCATGTGATGCAACCGGGATTGACCACATCTACACCCAGAGCTGGTTGAGACATAAGGCTGGACACTTCAGGCTGATAGCATTGGTGAGTTTAGGTGAGCAAATGCACACCCTTTGAAGTCATACTGTATGGTACCTATTCCATGGGTCCCAACTCTTCAGGTTCAAGGGATTCTTCCTCCAGCTAAAACATGCATGTGAAACCCACAGTATGGTCCACCGTGTTATGGGGAAATGATTTAAAATGCATCTCAGTTTTCGTATCCTGGTCCTCGGGTTCACCATTCCAGATGATTTACTAACAGTCTCCCTGCTTGGAGAGTCAGTGCCTTTAACCTCCTGTTTGGCACAGCTTGCAATTTCTGTGCAAGATGAACAGGAATAGGGAGAACCAATGAGAGACTAGCTGTAGGTGTCTGCACGGGCAAATGTAACGCTCATTTCCCACCAGGAAGAGGAATTTACCAAAGGCTCAGCATGCCCTGCCCGAAACAGATTAGGGCCTGAAGCAATCCTGCGGTTTTGTGCCCAGTTCACAAGAAAGCGAGTTGAAGAAAGGAGCTCAGGGGCACTGTAATTCACAAACCTGCAGAGTTATAAATGACAGCTATCCTCCAAAAATATATTGAAGTAAGCCTGCGAAGGGGACTTGAAAGCGGGGCAGAATTTCAGGAAAACGATTGCAGGGGGTAGACTGGAATTGCCCTGAAAGCATAGGAAAAGAGGCAGAACGTCGACAATGATGCACTTGGCCAAAAAGGGCGTATGCGTTTTTTCCTGAATATATTCAGGAAAAAACGCATACGCCCTTTTTGGCCAACCAAGCAAGCCTGTAAAGGAAATCTGCACTACAATGAAGTCTCACTGCCCCCCGGGCAAGAGGGCCATCTGAAAAAAGTGTAAAATCCAGAAAGGTAGGACAGGATATGGAGAACAGGGAGCCTTGTTATGCTGATTGGCAGGATGTAAATTGCCAGCAGCCAGCCTGGAGAAGTGTATGGTGTTTCCTGAAACACATAAGAAACAAAGCAACACAGTCTATGGCACTTCCACTTATGGTCCTATAGCTTACGGAAATTAAAATCAAAAACAGAGAGCCACCCCAATATTTGGGACGGCTGTGTTCACAAGAAGCTCGTCTACAGTAACAGGTAAATATCCCAGAAAGCAAAATATGGATAAAGAAGTTGTGGCACGTACGTACAATGCAATATCACTCAGCAATGAAATCTGTGTCATCAGGCCCATAGCGGCATAGTGAGTGGATGCAGGTACGGTGATTCTACGTGAACTACGTCACACAGAAAAAGAAACATCATAAGATATCACTAATATACGGAATGTAAACTTGACTACACATGAACTGAATTACAAAACAGAACAGGGTCTCAAATTTAGAAAACCAACTAGTGCTTGCTTATGGGGAAAGGTGCGTTGGGATGCTTCATAAAACCAGAGACTGAAATTAGCACAGATAACTTTCCATAAGCCAAATATGTAATAGACAAGACCTACTCCTTGCTCAACGAAATGGACCCAACACCACATATTCAACACCTAGGAATATACCTGACTAGGAAGAATCTTAAAACCCATGGATATATATGTCTCCGTAAGAGAATCAAGCGTGTGTACAGCGGCATAAACGCAGCAGTGAAAATCCGATATATCCCATTATCAAAATAAATTTCAAAAAAAAATCATAAAGACAGTGAAATAGAGAGCAATTCTTAAATAATTCACTCAGGGCATGTGATGCAACCGGGATTTAACACATCTACACCCAGAGCTGGTTGAGACATAAGGCTGGACACTTCAGGCTGATAGCATTGGTGAGTTTCGGTGAGCAAATGCAGACCCTTTGAAGTCATACTGCATGGTACCCATTCCATGGGTCCCAACTCTCCAGGTTCAAGGGATTCTTCCTCCAGCTAAAACATGCATGGGAAACCAAGAGTATCGTCCACCATGTGATTGGGAAATGATTTAAAATGCATCTCAGTTTTCGTATCCTGGTCCTCGGGTTCACCATTCCAGATGCTTTACTAACACTCTCCCCGCTTGGAGAGTCAGTGCCTTTAACCTCCTCTTTGGCACAGCTTGCAATTTCTGTGCAAAATGAACAGGAATAGGGAGAACCAATGAGAGACTAGCTGTAGGTGTCTGCACGGGCAAATGTAACGCTCATTGCCCACCAGGAAGAGGAATTAAACAAAGGCTCAGTGTGCCCTGCTGGAAACAGATTAGGGCCTGAAGCAATCCTGCGGTTTTGTGCCCAGCTCACAAGAAAGCGAGTTGAAGAAAGGAGCTCAGGGGCACTGTAATTCACAAACCTGCAGAGTTATAAATGACAGCTTTCCTCCAAAAATATATTGAAGTAAGCCTGCGAAGGGGACTTGAAAGCGGGGCAGAATTTCAGGAAAACGATTGCAGGGGGTAGACTGGAATTGCCCTGAAAGCATAGGAAAAGAGGCAGAACGTCGACAATGATGCACTTGGCCAAAAAGGGCGTATGCGTTTTTTCCTGAATATATTCAGGAAAAAACGCATACGCCCTTTTTGGCCAAGCAAGCAAGCCTGTAAATGAAATCTGCACTACAATGAAGTCTCACTGCCCCCCTGGCAAAAGGGCCATCTGAAAAAAGTGTAAAATCCAGAAAGGTAGGACAGGATATGGAGAACAGGGAGCCTTGTTATGCTGATTGGCAGGATGTAAATTGCCAGCAGCCACCCTGGAGAAGTGTATGGTGTTTCCTGAAACACGAAAGAAACAAAGCAACACAGCCTATGGCACTTCCACTTATGGTCCTATAGCTTACGGAAATTAAAATCAAAAACAGACAGCCACCCCAATATTTGAGACGGCTGTGTTCACAAGAAGCTCGTCTACAGTATCAGGTAAATATCCCAGAAAGCAAAAAATGGATAAACAACTTGTGGCACGTATGTACAATGCAATATCACTCAGCAATGAAATCTGTGTCATCAGGCCCATAGCGGCATAGTGAGTGGATGCAGGTACGGTGATTCTACGTGAACTACGTCACACAGAAAAAGAAACATCATAAGATATCACGAATACACGGAATGTAAACTTGACTACACATGAACTGAATTACAAAATAGAAAAGGGTCTCCAATTTAGAAAACCAACTAGTGCTTGCTTATGGGGAAAGGTGCCTTGGGGTGCTGCATAAAACCAGAGACTGAAATTAGCACAGATAACTTTCCATAAGCCCAATATGTAATAGACAAGACCTACTCCTTGCTCAACGAAATGGACCCAACACCACATATTCAACGCCTAGGAATATACCTGACTAGGAAGAATCTTAAAACCCATGGATATATATGTCTCCGTAAGAGAATCAAGGGTGTGTACAGCGGCTGAAAGGCAGCAGTGAAAATCCGATAAATCCCATTATCAAAATAAATTTCGAAAACAAAACACAAAGACAGTGAAATAGAGAGCAATTCTTAAATAATTCACTCAGGGCATGTGATGCAACCGGGATTGACCACATCTACACCCAGAGCTGGTTGAGACATAAGGCTGGACACTTCAGGCTGATAGCATTGGTGAGTTTAGGTGAGCAAATGCACACCCTTTGAAGTCATACTGTATGGTACCTATTCCATGGGTCCCAACTCTTCAGGTTCAAGGGATTCTTCCTCCAGCTAAAACATGCATGTGAAACCCACAGTATGGTCCACCGTGTTATGGGGAAATGATTTAAAATGCATCTCAGTTTTCGTATCCTGGTCCTCGGGTTCACCATTCCAGATGATTTACTAACAGTCTCCCTGCTTGGAGAGTCAGTGCCTTTAACCTCCTGTTTGGCACAGCTTGCAATTTCTGTGCAAGATGAACAGGAATAGGGAGAACCAATGAGAGACTAGCTGTAGGTGTCTGCACGGGCAAATGTAATGCTCATTTCCCACCAGGAAGAGGAATTTACCAAAGGCTCAGCATGCCCTGCCCGAAACAGATTAGGGCCTGAAGCAATCCTGCGGTTTTGTGCCCAGTTCACAAGAAAGCGAGTTGAAGAAAGGAGCTCAGGGGCACTGTAATTCACAAACCTGCAGAGTTATAAATGACAGCTATCCTCCAAAAATATATTGAAGTAAGCCTGCGAAGGGGACTTGAAAGCGGGGCAGAATTTCAGGAAAACGATTGCAGGGGGTAGACTGGAATTGCCCTGAAAGCATAGGAAAAGAGGCAGAACGTCGACAATGATGCACTTGGCCAAAAAGGGCGTATGCGTTTTTTCCTGAATATATTCAGGAAAAAACGCATACGCCCTTTTTGGCCAACCAAGCAAGCCTGTAAAGGAAATCTGCACTACAATGAAGTCTCACTGCCCCCCGGGCAAGAGGGCCATCTGAAAAAAGTGTAAAATCCAGAAAGGTAGGACAGGATATGGAGAACAGGGAGCCTTGTTATGCTGATTGGCAGGATGTAAATTGCCAGCAGCCAGCCTGGAGAAGTGTATGGTGTTTCCTGAAACACATAAGAAACAAAGCAACACAGTCTATGGCACTTCCACTTATGGTCCTATAGCTTACGGAAATTAAAATCAAAAACAGACAGCCACCCCAATATTTGGGACGGCTGTGTTCACAAGAAGCTCGTCTACAGTAACAGGTAAATATCCCAGAAAGCAAAATATGGATAAAGAAGTTGTGGCACGTACGTACAATGCAATATCACTCAGCAATGAAATCTGTGTCATCAGGCCCGTAGCGGCATAGTGAGTGGATGCAGGTACGGTGATTCTACGTGAACTACGTCACACAGAAAAAGAAACATCATAAGATATCACTAATACACGGAATGTAAACTTGACTACACATGAACTGAATTACAAAACAGAACAGGGTCTCAAATTTAGAAAACCAACTAGTGCTTGCTTATGGGGAAAGGTGCGTTGGGGTGCTTCATAAAACCAGAGACTGAAATTAGCACAGATAACTTTCCATAAGCCAAATATGTAATAGACAAGACCTACTCCTTGCTCAACGAAATGGACCCAACACCACATATTCAACGCCTAGGAATATACCTGACTAGGAAGAATCTTAAAACCCATGGATATATATGTCTCCGTAAGAGAATCAAGCGTGTGTACAGCGGCATAAACGCAGCAGTGAAAATCCGATAAATCCCATTATCAAAATAAATTTCAAAAAAAAATCATAAAGACAGTGAAATAGAGAGCAATTCTTAAATAATTCACTCAGGGCATGTGATGCAACCGGGATTTAACACATCTACACCCAGAGCTGGTTGAGACATAAGGCTGGACACTTCAGGCTGATAGCATTGGTGAGTTTCGGTGAGCAAATGCAGACCCTTTGAAGTCATACTGCATGGTACCCATTCCATGGGTCCCAACTCTCCAGGTTCAAGGGATTCTTCCTCCGGCTAAAACATGCATGGGAAACCCAGAGTATCGTCCACCGTGTGATTGGGAAACGATTTAAAATGTATCTCAGTTTTCGTATCCTGGTCCTCGGGTTCACCATTCCAAATGCTTTACAAACACTCTCCCTGCTTGGAGAGTCAGTGCCTTTAACCTCCTCTTTGGCGCAGCTTGCAATTTCTGTGCAAGATGAACAGGAATAGGGAGAACGAATAAGACACTAGCTCTAGGTGTGTGCACGGGCAAATGTAACGCTCATTTCCCACCAGGAAGAGGAATTAACCAAAGGCTCAGTGTGCCCTGCTGGAAACAGATTAGGGCGTGAAGCAATCCTGCGGTTTTGTGCCCAGCTCACAAGAAAGCGAGTTGAAGAAAGGAGCTCAGGGGCACTGTAATTCACAAACCTGCAGAGTTATAAATGACAGCTATCCTTCAAAAATATATTGAAGTAAGCCTGCGAAGGGGACTTGAAAGTGGGGCAGAATTTCAGGAAAACGATTGCAGGGGGTAGACTGGAATTGCCCTGAAAGCATAGGAAAAGAGGTACAACGTCGACAATGATGCACTTGGCCAAAAAGGGCGTATGCTTTTTTTCCTGAATATATTCAGGAAAAAACGCATATGCCCTTTTTGGCCAACCAAGCAAGCCTGTAAAGGAAATCTGCACTACAATGAAGTCTCACTGGCCCCTGGGCAAAAGGGCCCTCTGAAAAAAGTGTAAAATCCAGAAAGGTAGGACAGGATATGGAGAACAGGGAGCCTTTTAATGCTGATTGGCAGGATGTAAATTGTGAACAGCCACCCTGGAGCAGTGTATGGTGTTTCCTGAAACACATAAGAAATAAAGCAACACAGCCTATGGCAATTGCACTTATGGTCCTATTGCTTAGGGAAATTAAAATCAAAAACAGAGAGCCACCCCAAAGTTTGGGACGGCTGTGTTCACAAGAAGCTCGTCTACAGTACCAGGTAAATATCCCAGAAAGCAAAAAATGGATAAAGAAGTTGTGGCACGTACGTGCAATGCAATATCACTCAGCAATGAAATCTGTGTCATCAGGCCCGTAGCGGCATAGTGAGTGGATGCAGGTACGGTGATTCTACGTGAACTATGTCACACAGAAAAAGAAACATCATAAGATATCACTAATACACGGAATGTAAACTTGACTACATATGAACTGAATTACAAAACAGAACAGGGTCTCAAATTTAGAAAACCAACTAGTGCTTTCTTATGGGGAAAGGTGCCTTGGGGTGCTGCATAAAACCAGAGACTGAAATTAGCACAGATAACATTCCATAAGCCAAATATGTAATAGACAAGACCTACTCCTTGCTCAACGAAATGGATTCAACACCACATATTCAACGCCTAGGAATATACCTGACCAAGAAGAATCTTAAAACCCATGGATTTATATGTCTCCATAAGAGAATCAAGCGTGTGTACAGCGGCATAAACGCAGCAGTGAAAATCCGATAAATCCCATTATCAAAATAAATTTCAAAAAAAAATCACAAAGACAGTGAAATAGAGAGCAATTCTTAAATAATTCACTCAGGGCACGTGATGCAACCGGGATTTAACACATCTACACCCAGAGCTGGTTGAGACATAAGGCTGGACACTTCAGGCTGATAGCATTGGTGAGTTTCGGTGAGCAAATGCAGACCCTTTGAAGTCATACTGCATGGTACCCATTCCATGGGTCCCAACTCTCCAGGTTCAAGGGATTCTTCCTCCAGCTAAAACATGCATGGGAAACCAAGAGTATCGTCCACCATGTGATTGGGAAATGATTTAAAATGCATCTCAGTTTTCGTATCCTGGTCCTCGGGTTCACCATTCCAGATGCTTTACTAACACTCTCCCCGCTTGGAGAGTCAGTGCCTTTAACCTCCTCTTTGGCACAGCTTGCAATTTCTGTGCAAGATGAACAGGAATAAGGAGAACCAATGAGAGACTAGCTGTAGGTGTCTGCACGGGCAAATGTAACGCTCATTGCCCACCAGGAAGAGGAATTAAACAAAGGCTCAGTGTGCCCTGCTGGAAACAGATTAGGGCCTGAAGCAATCCTGCGGTTTTGTGCCCAGATCACAAGAAAGCGAGTTCAAGAAAGGAGCTCAGGGGCACTGTAATTCACAAACCTGCAGAGTTATAAATGACAGCTTTCCTCCAAAAATATATTGAAGTAAGCCTGCGAAGGGGACTTGAAAGCGGGGCAGAATTTCAGGAAAACGATTGCAGGGGGTAGACTGGAATTGCCCTGAAAGCATAGGAAAAGAGGCAGAACGTCGACAATGATGCACTTGGCCAAAAAGGGCGTATGCGTTTTTTCCTGAATATATTCAGGAAAAAACGCATACGCCCTTTTTGGCCAACCAAGCAAGCCTGTAAAGGAAATCTGCACTACAATGAAGTCTCACTGCCCCCCGGGCAAGAGGGCCATCTGAAAAAAGTGTAAAATCCAGAAAGGTAGGACAGGATATGGAGAACAGGGAGCCTTGTTATGCTGATTGGCAGGATGTAAATTGCCAGCAGCCAGCCTGGAGAAGTGTATGGTGTTTCCTGAAACACATAAGAAACAAAGCAACACAGTCTATGGCACTTCCACTTATGGTCCTATAGCTTACGGAAATTAAAATCAAAAACAGACAGCCACCCCAATATTTGGGACGGCTGTGTTCACAAGAAGCTCGTCTACAGTAACAGGTAAATATCCCAGAAAGCAAAAAATGGATAAAGAACTTGTGGCACGTACGTACAATGCAATATCACTCAGCAATGAAATCTGTGTCATCAGGCCCGTAGCGGCATAGTGAGTGGATGCAGGTACGGTGATTCTACGTGAACTACGTCACACAGAAAAAGAAACATCATAAGATATCACGAATACACGGAATGTAAACTTGACTACACATGAACTGAATTACAAAATAGAAAAGGGTCTCAAATTTAGAAAACCAACTAGTGCTTGCTTATGGGGAAAGGTGCCTTGGGGTGCTGCATAAAACCAGAGACTGAAATTAGCACAGATAACTTTCCATAAGCCAAATATGTAATAGACAAGACCTACTCCTTGCTCAACGAAATGGACCCAACACCACATATTCAACGCCTAGGAATATACCTGACTAGGAAGAATCTTAAAACCCATGGATATATATGTCTCCATAAGAGAATCAAAGGTGTGTACAGCGGCCGAAAGGCAGCAGTGAAAATCCGATAAATCCCATTATCAAAATAAATTTCGAAAACAAAACACAAAGACAGTGAAATAGAGAGCAATTCTTAAATAATTCACTAAGGGCATGTGATGCAACCGGGATTGACCACATCTACACCCAGAGCTGGTTGAGACATAAGGCTGGACACTTCAGGCTGATAGCATTGGTGAGTTTAGGTGAGCAAATGCACACCCTTTGAAGTCATACTGTATGGTACCTATTCCATGGGTCCCAACTCTTCAGGTTCAAGGGATTCTTCCTCCAGCTAAAACATGCATGTGAAACCAAGAGTATCGTCCACCGTGTTATGGGGAAATGATTTAAAATGCATCTCACTTTTCGTATCCTGGTCCTCGGGTTCACCATTCCAGATGATTTACTAACAGTCTCCCTGCTTGGAGAGTCAGTGCCTTTAACCTCCTGTTTGGCACAGCTTGCAATTTCTGTGCAAGATGAACAGGAATAGGGAGAACCAATGAGAGACTAGCTGTAGGTGTCTGCACGGGCAAATGTAACGCTCATTTCCCACCAGGAAGAGGAATTTACCAAAGGCTCAGCATGCCCTGCCCGAAACAGATTAGGGCCTGAAGCAATCCTGCGGTTTTGTGCCCAGTTCACAAGAAAGCGAGTTGAAGAAAGGAGCTCAGGGGCACTGTAATTCACAAACCTGCAGAGTTATAAATGACAGCTATCCTCCAAAAATATATTGAAGTAAGCCTGCGAAGGGGACTTGAAAGCGGGGCAGAATTTCAGGAAAACGATTGCAGGGGGTAGACTGGAATTGCCCTGAAAGCATAGGAAAAGAGGCAGAACGTCGACAATGATGCACTTGGCCAAAAAGGGCGTATGCGTTTTTTCCTGAATATATTCAGGAAAAAAGGCATACGCCCTTTTTGGCCAACCAAGCAAGCCTGTAAAGGAAATCTGCACTACAATGAAGTCTCACTGCCCCCCGGGCAAGAGGGCCATCTGAAAAAAGTGTAAAATCCAGAAAGGTAGGACAGGATATGGAGAACAGGGAGCCTTGTTATGCTGATTGGCAGGATGTAAATTGCCAGCAGCCAGCCTGGAGAAGTGTATGGTGTTTCCTGAAACACATAAGGAACAAAGCAACACAGTCTATGGCACTTCCACTTATGGTCCTATAGCTTACGGAAATTAAAATCAAAAACAGACAGCCACCCCAATATTTGGGACGGCTGTGTTCACAAGAAGCTCGTCTACAGTAACAGGTAAATATCCCAGAAAGCAAAATATGGATAAAGAAGTTGTGGCACGTACGTACAATGCAATATCACTCAGCAATGAAATCTGTGTCATCAGGCCCGTAGCGGCATAGTGAGTGGATGCAGGTACGGTGATTCTACGTGAACTACGTCACACAGAAAAAGAAACATCATAAGATATCACTAATACACGGAATGTAAACTTGACTACACATGAACTGAATTACAAAACAGAACAGGGTCTCAAATTTAGAAAACCAACTAGTGCTTGCTTATGGGGAAAGGTGCGTTGGGGTGCTTCATAAAACCAGAGACTGAAATTAGCACAGATAACTTTCCATAAGCCAAATATGTAATAGACAAGACCTACTCCTTGCTCAACGAAATGGACCCAACACCACATATTCAACGCCTAGGAATATACCTGACTAGGAAGAATCTTAAAACCCATGGATATATATGTCTCCGTAAGAGAATCAAGCGTGTGTACAGCGGCATAAACGCAGCAGTGAAAATCCGATAAATCCCATTATCAAAATAAATTTCAAAAAAAAATCATAAAGACCGTGAAATAGAGAGCAATTCTTAAATAATTCACTCAGGGCATGTGATGCAACCGGGATTTAACACATCTACACCCAGGGCTGGTTGAGACATAAGGCTGGACACTTCAGGCTGATAGCATTGGTGAGTTTCGGTGAGCAAATGCAGACCCTTTGAAGTCATACTGCATGGTACCCATTCCATGGGTCCCAACTCTCCAGGTTCAAGGGATTCTTCCTCCAGCTAAAACATGCATGGGAAACCAAGAGTATCGTCCACCATGTGATTGGGAAATGATTTAAAATGCATCTCAGTTTTCGTATCCTGGTCTTCGGGTTCACCATTCCAGATGCTTTACTAACACTCTCCCCGCTTGGAGAGTCAGTGCCTTTAACCTCCTCTTTGGCACAGCTTGCAATTTCTGTGCAAAATGAACAGGAATAGGGAGAACCAATGAGAGACTAGCTGTAGGTGTCTGCACGGGCAAATGTAACGCTCATTTCCCACCAGGAAGAGGAATTAACCAAAGGCTCAGCGTGCCCTGCCGGAAACAGATTAGGGCCTGAAGCAATCCTGCGGTTTTGTGCCCAGCTCACAAGAAAGCGAGTTGAAGAAAGGAGCTCAGGGGCACTGTAATTCACAAACCTGCAGAGTTATAAATGACAGCTATCCTCCAAAAATATATTGAAGTAAGCCTGCGAAGGGGAGTTGAAAGCGGGGCAGAATTTCAGGAAAACGATTGCAGGGGGTAGACTGGAATTGCCCTGAAAGCATAGGAAAAGAGGCAGAACGTCAACAATGATGCACTTGGCCAAAAAGGGCGTATGTGTTTTTTCCTGAATATATTCAGGAAAAAACGCATACGCCCTTTTTGGCCAACCAAGCAAGCCTGTAAATGAAATCTGCACTACAATGAAGTCTCACTGCCCACCTGGCAAAAGGGCCATCTGAAAAAAGTGTAAAATCCAGAAAGGTAGGACAGGATATGGAGAACAGGGAGCCTTGTTATGCTGATTGGCAGGATGTAAATTGCCAGCAGCCACCCTGGAGAAGTGTATGGTGTTTCCTGAAACACGAAAGAAACAAAGCAACACAGCCTATGGCACTTCCACTTATGGTCCTATAGCTTACGGAAATTAAAATCAAAAACAGACAGCCACCCCAATATTTGAGACGGCTGTGTTCACAAGAAGCTCGTCTACAGTATCAGGTAAATATCCCAGAAAGCAAAAAATGGATAAAGAACTTGTGGCACGTACGTACAATGCAATATCACTCAGCAATGAAATCTGTGTCATCAGGCCCATAGCGGCATAGTGAGTGGATACAGGTACGGTGATTCTACGTGAACTACGTCACACAGAAAAAGAAACATCATAAGATATCACGAATACACGGAATGTAAACTTGACTACACATGAACTGAATTACAAAATAGAAAAGTGTCTCAAATTTAGAAAACCAACTAGTGCTTGCTTATGGGGAAAGGTGCCTTGGGGTGCTGCATAAAACCAGAGACTGAAATTAGCACAGATAACTTTCCATAAGCCCAATATGTAATAGACAAGACCTACTCCTTGCTCAACGAAATGGACCCAACACCACATATTCAACGCCTAGGAATATACCTGACTAGGAAGAATCTTAAAACCCATGGATATATATGTCTCCGTAAGAGAATCAAGGGTGTGTACAGCGGCCGAAAGGCAGCAGTGAAAATCCGATAAATCCCATTATCAAAATAAATTTCGAAAACAAAACACAAAGACAGTGAAATAGAGAGCAATTCTTAAATAATTCACTCAGGGCATGTGATGCAACCGGGATTGACCACATCTACACCCAGAGCTGGTTGAGACATAAGGCTGGACACTTCAGGCTGATAGCATTGGTGAGTTTAGGTGAGCAAATGCACACCCTTTGAAGTCATACTGTATGGTACCTATTCCATGGGTCCCAACTCTTCAGGTTCAAGGGATTCTTCCTCCAGCTAAAACATGCATGTGAAACCCACAGTATGGTCCACCGTGTTATGGGGAAATGATTTAAAATGCATCTCAGTTTTCGTATCCTGGTCCTCGGGTTCACCATTCCAGATGATTTACTAACAGTCTCCCTGCTTGGAGAGTCAGTGCCTTTAACCTCCTGTTTGGCACAGCTTGCAATTTCTGTGCAAGATGAACAGGAATAGGGAGAACCAATGAGAGACTAGCTGTAGGTGTCTGCACGGGCAAATGTAACGCTCATTTCCCACCAGGAAGAGGAATTTACCAAAGGCTCAGCATGCCCTGCCCGAAACAGATTAGGGCCTGAAGCAATCCTGCGGTTTTGTGCCCAGTTCACAAGAAAGCGAGTTGAAGAAAGGAGCTCAGGGGCACTGTAATTCACAAACCTGCAGAGTTATAAATGAGAGCTATCCTCCAAAAATATGTTGAAGTAAGCCTGCGAAGGGGACTTGAAAGCGGGGCAGAATTTCAGGAAAACGATTGCAGGGGGTAGACTGGAATTGTCCTGAAAGCATAGGAAAAGAGACAGAACGTCGACAATGATGCACTTGGCCAAAAAGGGCGTATGCGTTTTTTCCTGAATATATTCAGGAAAAAACGCATACGCCCTTTTTGGCCAACCAAGCAAGCCTGTAAAGGAAATCTGCACTACAATGAAGTCTCACTGCCCCCCGGGCAAGAGGGCCATCTGAAAAAAGTGTAAAATCCAGAAAGGTAGGACAGGATATGGAGAACAGGGAGCCTTGTTATGCTGATTGGCAGGATGTAAATTGCCAGCAGCCAGCCTGGAGAAGTGTATGGTGTTTCCTGAAACACATAAGAAACAAAGCAACACAGTCTATGGCACTTCCACTTATGGTCCTATAGCTTACGGAAATTAAAATCAAAAACAGACAGCCACCCCAATATTTGGGACGGCTGTGTTCACAAGAAGCTCGTCTACAGTAACAGGTAAATATCCCAGAAAGCAAAATATGGATAAAGAAGTTGTGCACGTACGTACAATGCAATATCACTCAGCAATGAAATCTGTGTCATCAGGCCCGTAGCGGCATAGTGAGTGGATGCAGGTACGGTGATTCTACGTGAACTACGTCACACAGAAAAAGAAACATCATAAGATATCACTAATACACGGAATGTAAACTTGACTACACATGAACTGAATTACAAAACAGAACAGGGTCTCAAATTTAGAAAACCAACTAGTGCTTGCTTATGGGGAAAGGTGCGTTGGGGTGCTTCATAAAACCAGAGACTGAAATTAGCACAGATAACTTTCCATAAGCCAAATATGTAATAGACAAGACCTACTCCTTGCTCAACGAAATGGACCCAACACCACATATTCAACGCCTAGGAATATACCTGACTAGGAAGAATCTTAAAACCCATGGATATATATGTCTCCGTAAGAGAATCAAGCGTGTGTACAGCGGCATAAACGCAGCAGTGAAAATCCGATAAATCCCATTATCAAAATAAATTTCAAAAAAAAATCATAAAGACAGTGAAATAGAGAGCAATTCTTAAATAATTCACTCAGGGCATGTGATGCAACCGGGATTTAACACATCTACACCCAGAGCTGGTTGAGACATAAGGCTGGACACTTCAGGCTGATAGCATTGGTGAGTTTCGGTGAGCAAATGCAGACCCTTTGAAGTCATACTGCATGGTACCCATTCCATGGGTCCCAACTCTCCAGGTTCAAGGGATTCTTCCTCCAGCTAAAACATGCATGGGAATCCAAGAGTATCGTCCACCATGTGATTGGGAAATGATTTAAAATGCATCTCAGTTTTCGTATCCTGGTCCTCGGGTTCACCATTCCAGATGCTTTACTAACACTCTCCCCGCTTGGAGAGTCAGTGCCTTTAACCTCCTCTTTGGCACAGCTTGCAATTTCTGTGCAAAATGAACAGGAATAGGGAGAACCAATGAGAGACTAGCTGTAGGTGTCTGCACAGGCAAATGTAACGCTCATTGCCCACCAGGAAGAGGAATTAAACAAAGGCTCAGTGTGCCCTGCTGGAAACAGATTAGGGCCTGAAGCAATCCTGCGGTTTTGTGCCCAGTTCACAAGAAAGCGAGTTGAAGAAAGGAGCTCAGGGGCACTGTAATTCACAAACCTGCAGAGTTATAAATGACAGCTTTCCTCCAAAAATATATTGAAGTAAGCCTGCGAAGGGGACTTGAAAGCGGGGCAGAATTTCAGGAAAACGATTGCAGGGGGTAGACTGGAATTGCCCTGAAAGCATAGGAAAAGAGGCAGAACGTCGACAATGATGCACTTGGCCAAAAAGGGCGTATGCGTTTTTTCCTGAATATATTCAGGAAAAAACGCATACGCCCTTTTTGGCCAACCAAGCAAGCCTGTAAAGGAAATCTGCACTACAATGAAGTCTCACTGCCCCCCGGGCAAGAGGGCCATCTGAAAAAAGTGTAAAATCCAGAAAGGTAGGACAGGATATGGAGAACAGGGAGCCTTGTTATGCTGATTGGCAGGATGTAAATTGCCAGCAGCCAGCCTGGAGAAGTGTATGGTGTTTCCTGAAACACATAAGGAACAAAGCAACACAGTCTATGGCACTTCCACTTATGGTCCTATAGCTTACGGAAATTAAAATCAAAAACAGACAGCCACCCCAATATTTGAGACGGCTGTGTTCACAAGAAGCTCGTCTACAGTATCAGGTAAATATCCCAGAAAGCAAAAAATGGATAAAGAACTTGTGGCACGTACGTACAATGCAATATCACTCAGCAATGAAATCTGTGTCATCAGGCCCATAGCGGCATAGTGAGTGGATACAGGTACGGTGATTCTACGTGAACTACGTCACACAGAAAAAGAAACATCATAAGATATCACGAATACACGGAATGTAAACTTGACTACACATGAACTGAATTACAAAATAGAAAATGTCTCAAATTTAGAAAACCAACTAGTGCTTGCTTATGGGGAAAGGTGCCTTGGGGTGCTGCATAAAACCAGAGACTGAAATTAGCACAGATAACTTTCCATAAGCCCAATATGTAATAGACAAGACCTACTCCTTGCTCAACGAAATGGACCCAACACCACATATTCAACGCCTAGGAATATACCTGACTAGGAAGAATCTTAAAACCCATGGATATATATGTCTCCGTAAGAGAATCAAGGGTGTGTACAGCGGCCGAAAGGCAGCAGTGAAAATCCGATAAATCCCATTATCAAAATAAATTTCGAAAACAAAACACAAAGACAGTGAAATAGAGAGCAATTCTTAAATAATTCACTCAGGGCATGTGATGCAACCGGGATTGACCACATCTACACCCAGAGCTGGTTGAGACATAAGGCTGGACACTTCAGGCTGATAGCATTGGTGAGTTTAGGTGAGCAAATGCACACCCTTTGAAGTCATACTGTATGGTACCTATTCCATGGGTCCCAACTCTTCAGGTTCAAGGGATTCTTCCTCCAGCTAAAACATGCATGTGAAACCCACAGTATGGTCCACCGTGTTATGGGGAAATGATTTAAAATGCATCTCAGTTTTCGTATCCTGGTCCTCGGGTTCACCATTCCAGATGATTTACTAACAGTCTCCCTGCTTGGAGAGTCAGTGCCTTTAACCTCCTGTTTGGCACAGCTTGCAATTTCTGTGCAAGATGAACAGGAATAGGGAGAACCAATGAGAGACTAGCTGTAGGTGTCTGCACGGGCAAATGTAATGCTCATTTCCCACCAGGAAGAGGAATTTACCAAAGGCTCAGCATGCCCTGCCCGAAACAGATTAGGGCCTGAAGCAATCCTGCGGTTTTGTGCCCAGTTCACAAGAAAGCGAGTTGAAGAAAGGAGCTCAGGGGCACTGTAATTCACAAACCTGCAGAGTTATAAATGACAGCTATCCTCCAAAAATATATTGAAGTAAGCCTGCGAAGGGGACTTGAAAGCGGGGCAGAATTTCAGGAAAACGATTGCAGGGGGTAGACTGGAATTGCCCTGAAAGCATAGGAAAAGAGACAGAACGTCGACAATGATGCACTTGGCCAAAAAGGGCGTATGCGTTTTTTCCTGAATATATTCAGGAAAAAACGCATACGCCCTTTTTGGCCAACCAAGCAAGCCTGTAAAGGAAATCTGCACTACAATGAAGTCTCACTGCCCCCCGGGCAAGAGGGCCATCTGAAAAAAGTGTAAAATCCAGAAAGGTAGGACAGGATATGGAGAACAGGGAGCCTTGTTATGCTGATTGGCAGGATGTAAATTGCCAGCAGCCAGCCTGGAGAAGTGTATGGTGTTTCCTGAAACACATAAGAAACAAAGCAACACAGTCTATGGCACTTCCACTTATGGTCCTATAGCTTACGGAAATTAAAATCAAAAACAGACAGCCACCCCAATATTTGGGACGGCTGTGTTCACAAGAAGCTCGTCTACAGTAACAGGTAAATATCCCAGAAAGCAAAATATGGATAAAGAAGTTGTGCACGTACGTACAATGCAATATCACTCAGCAATGAAATCTGTGTCATCAGGCCCGTAGCGGCATAGTGAGTGGATGCAGGTACGGTGATTCTACGTGAACGACGTCACACAGAAAAAGAAACATCATAAGATATCACGAATACACGGAATGTAAACTTGACTACACATGAACTGAATTACAAAATAGAAAAGGGTCTCAAATTTAGAAAACCAACTAGTGCTTGCTTATGGGGAAAGGTGCCTTGGGGTGCTGCATAAAACCAGAGACTGAAATTAGCACAGATAACTTTCCATAAGCCCAATATGTAATAGACAAGACCTACTCCTTGCTCAACGAAGTGGACCCAACACCACATATTCAACGCCTAGGAATATACCTGACTAGGAAGAATCTTAAAACCCATGGATATATATGTCTCCGTAAGAGAATCAAGGGTGTGTACAGCGGCCGAAAGGCAGCAGTGAAAATCCGATAAATCCCATTATCAAAATAAATTTCGAAAACAAAACACAAAGACAGTGAAATAGAGAGCAATTCTTAAATAATTCACTCAGGGCATGTGATGCAACCGGGATTGACCACATCTACACCCAGAGCTGGTTGAGACATAAGGCTGGACACTTCAGGCTGATAGCATTGGTGAGTTGAGGTGAGCAAATGCACACCCTTTGAAGTCATACTGTATGGTACCTATTCCATGGGTCCCAACTCTTCAGGTTCAAGGGATTCTTCCTCCACTTAAAACATGCATGTGAAACCCACAGTATGGTCCACCGTGTTATGGGGAAATGATTTAAAATGCATCTCAGTTTTCGTATCCTGGTCCTCGGGTTCACCATTCCAGATGATTTACTAACAGTCTCCCTGCTTGGAGAGTCAGTGCCTTTAACCTCCTGTTTGGCACAGCTTGCAATTTCTGTGCAAGATGAACAGGAATAGGGAGAACCAATGAGAGACTAGCTGTAGGTGTCTGCACGGGCAAATGTAACGCTCATTTCCCACCAGGAAGAGGAATTTACCAAAGGCTCAGCATGCCCTGCCCGAAACAGATTAGGGCCTGAAGCAATCCTGCGGTTTTGTGCCCAGTTCACAAGAAAGCGAGTTGAAGAAAGGAGCTCAGGGGCACTGTAATTCACAAACCTGCAGAGTTATAAATGACAGCTATCCTCCAAAAATATATTGAAGTAAGCCTGCGAAGGGGACTTGAAAGCGGGGCAGAATTTCAGGAAAACGATTGCAGGGGGTAGACTGGAATTGCCCTGAAAGCATAGGAAAAGAGGCAGAACGTCGACAATGATGCACTTGGCCAAAAAGGGCGTATGCGTTTTTTCCTGAATATATTCAGGAAAAAACGCATACGCCCTTTTTGGCCAACCAAGCAAGCCTGTAAAGGAAATCTGCACTACAATGAAGTCTCACTGCCCCCCGGGCAAGAGGGCCATCTGAAAAAAGTGTAAAATCCAGAAAGGTAGGACAGGATATGGAGAACAGGGAGCCTTGTTATGCTGATTGGCAGGATGTAAATTGCCAGCAGCCAGCCTGGAGAAGTGTATGGTGTTTCCTGAAACACATAAGAAACAAAGCAACACAGTCTATGGCACTTCCACTTATGGTCCTATAGCTTACGGAAATTAAAATCAAAAACAGACAGCCACCCCAATATTTGGGACGGCTGTGTTCACAAGAAGCTCGTCTACAGTAACAGGTAAATATCCCAGAAAGCAAAATATGGATAAAGAAGTTGTGGCACGTACGTACAATGCAATATCACTCAGCAATGAAATCTGTGTCATCAGGCCCGTAGCGGCATAGTGAGTGGATGCAGGTACGGTGATTCTACGTGAACTACGTCACACAGAAAAAGAAACATCATAAGATATCACTAATACACGGAATGTAAACTTGACTACACATGAACTGAATTACAAAACAGAACAGGGTCTCAAATTTAGAAAACCAACTAGTGCTTGCTTATGGGGAAAGGTGCGTTGGGGTGCTTCATAAAACCAGAGACTGAAATTAGCACAGATAACTTTCCATAAGCCAAATATGTAATAGACAAGACCTACTCCTTGCTCAACGAAATGGACCCAACACCACATATTCAACGCCTAGGAATATACCTGACTAGGAAGAATCTTAAAACCCATGGATATATATGTCTCCGTAAGAGAATCAAGCGTGTGTACAGCGGCATAAACGCAGCAGTGAAAATCCGATAAATCCCATTATCAAAATAAATTTCAAAAAAAAATCATAAAGACAGTGAAATAGAGAGCAATTCTTAAATAATTCACTCAGGGCATGTGATGCAACCGGGATTTAACACATCTACACCCAGAGCTGGTTGAGACATAAGGCTGGACACTTCAGGCTGATAGCATTGGTGAGTTTCGGTGAGCAAATGCAGACCCTTTGAAGTCATACTGCATGGTACCCATTCCATGGGTCCCAACTCTCCAGGTTCAAGGGATTCTTCCTCCAGCTAAAACATGCATGGGAAACCAAGAGTATCGTCCACCATGTGATTGGGAAATGATTTAAAATGCATCTCAGTTTTCGTATCCTGGTCCTCGGGTTCACCATTCCAGATGCTTTACTAACACTCTCCCCGCTTGGAGAGTCAGTGCCTTTAACCTCCTCTTTGGCACAGCTTGCAATTTCTGTGCAAAATGAACAGGAATAGGGAGAACCAATGAGAGACTAGCTGTAGGTGTCTGCACGGGCAAATGTAACGCTCATTTCCCACCAGGAAGAGGAATTAACCAAAGGCTCAGCGTGCCCTGCCGGAAACAGATTAGGGCATGAAGCAATCCTGCGGTTTTGTGCCCAGCTCACAAGAAAGCGAGTTGAAGAAAGGAGCTCAGGGGCACTGTAATTCACAAACCTGCAGAGTTATAAATGACAGCTATCCTCCAAAAATATATTGAAGTAAGCCTGCGAAGGGGAGTTGAAAGCGGGGCAGAATTTCAGGAAAACGATTGCAGGGGGTAGACTGGAATTGCCCTGAAAGCATAGGAAAAGAGGCAGAACGTCGACAATGATGCACTTGGCCAAAAAGGGCGTATGTGTTTTTTCCTGAATATATTCAGGAAAAAACGCATACGCCCTTTTTGGCCAACCAAGCAAGCCTGTAAATGAAATCTGCACTACAATGAAGTCTCACTGCCCCCCTGGCAAAAGGGCCATCTAAAAAAGTGTAAAATCCAGAAAGGTAGGACAGGATATGGAGAACAGGGAGCCTTGTTATGCTGATTGGCAGGATGTAAATTGCCAGCAGCCACCCTGGAGAAGTGTATGGTGTTTCCTGAAACACGAAAGAAACAAAGCAACACAGCCTATGGCACTTCCACTTATGGTCCTATAGCTTACGGAAATTAAAATCAAAAACAGACAGCCACCCGAATATTTGAGACGGCTGTGTTCACAAGAAGCTCGTCTACAGTATCAGGTAAATATCCCAGAAAGCAAAAAATGGATAAAGAACTTGTGGCACGTACGTACAATGCAATATCACTCAGCAATGAAATCTGTGTCATCAGGCCCATAGCGGCATAGTGAGTGGATGCAGGTACGGTGATTCTACGTGAAATACGTCACACAGAAAAAGAAACATCATAAGATATCACGAATACACGGAATGTAAACTTGACTACACATGAACTGAATTACAAAATAGAAAAGGGTCTCAAATTTAGAAAACCAACTAGTGCTTGCTTATGGGGAAAGGTGCCTTGGGGTGCTGCATAAAACCAGAGACTGAAATTAGCACAGATAACTTTCCATAAGCCCAATATGTAATAGACAAGACCTACTCCTTGCTCAACGAAATGGACCCAACACCACATATTCAACGCCTAGGAATATACCTGACTAGGAAGAATCTTAAAACCCATGGATATATATGTCTCCGTAAGAGAATCAAGGGTGTGTAGAGCGGCCGAAAGGCAGCAGTGAAAATCCGATAAATCCCATTATCAAAATAAATTTCGAAAACAAAACACAAAGACAGTGAAATAGAGAGCAATTCTTAAATAATTCACTCAGGGCATGTGATGCAACCGGGATTGACCACATCTACACCCAGAGCTGGTTGAGACATAAGGCTGGACACTTCAGGCTGATAGCATTGGTGAGTTTAGGTGAGCAAATGCACACCCTTTGAAGTCATACTGTATGGTACCTATTCCATGGGTCCCAACTCTTCAGGTTCAAGGGATTCTTCCTCCAGCTAAAACATGCATGTGAAACCCACAGTATGGTCCACCGTGTTATGGAGAAATGATTTAAAATGCATCTCAGTTTTCGTATCCTGGTCCTCGGGTTCACCATTCCAGATGATTTACTAACAGTCTCCCTGCTTGGAGAGTCAGTGCCTTTAACCTCCTGTTTGGCACAGCTTGCAATTTCTGTGCAAGATGAACAGGAATAGGGAGAACCAATGAGAGACTAGCTGTAGGTGTCTGCACGGGCAAATGTAACGCTCATTTCCCACCAGGAAGAGGAATTTACCAAAGGCTCAGCATGCCCTGCCCGAAACAGATTAGGGCCTGAAGCAATCCTGCGGTTTTGTGCCCAGTTCACAAGAAAGCGAGTTGAAGAAAGGAGCTCAGGGGCACTGTAATTCACAAACCTGCAGAGTTATAAATGACAGCTATCCTCCAAAAATATATTGAAGTAAGCCTGCGAAGGGGACTTGAAAGCGGGGCAGAATTTCAGGAAAACGATTGCAGGGGGTAGACTGGAATTGCCCTGAAAGCATAGGAAAAGAGGCAGAACGTCGACAATGATGCACTTGGCCAAAAAGGGCGTATGCGTTTTTTCCTGAATATATTCAGGAAAAAACGCATACGCCCTTTTTGGCCAACCAAGCAAGCCTGTAAAGGAAATCTGCACTACAATGAAGTCTCACTGCCCCCCGGGCAAGAGGGCCATCTGAAAAAAGTGTAAAATCCAGAAAGGTAGGACAGGATATGGAGAACAGGGAGCCTTGTTATGCTGATTGGCAGGATGTAAATTGCCAGCAGCCAGCCTGGAGAAGTGTATGGTGTTTCCTGAAACACATAAGAAACAAAGCAACACAGTCTATGGCACTTCCACTTATGGTCCTATAGCTTACGGAAATTAAAATCAAAAACAGAGAGCCACCCCAATATTTGGGACGGCTGTGTTCACAAGAAGCTCGTCTACAGTAACAGGTAAATATCCCAGAAAGCAAAATATGGATAAAGAAGTTGTGGCACGTACGTACAATGCAATATCACTCAGCAATGAAATCTGTGTCATCAGGCCCGTAGCGGCATAGTGAGTGGATGCAGGTACGGTGATTCTACGTGAACTACGTCACACAGAAAAAGAAACATCATAAGATATCACTAATACACGGAATGTAAACTTGACTACACATGAACTGAATTACAAAACAGAACAGGGTCTCAAATTTAGAAAACCAACTAGTGCTTGCTTATGGGGAAAGGTGCGTTGGGGTGCTTCATAAAACCAGAGACTGAAATTAGCACAGATAACTTTCCATAAGCCAAATATGTAATAGACAAGACCTACTCCTTGCTCAACGAAATGGACCCAACACCACATATTCAACGCCTAGGAATATACCTGACTAGGAAGAATCTTAAAACCCATGGATATATATGTCTCCGTAAGAGAATCAAGCGTGTGTACAGCGGCATAAACGCAGCAGTGAAAATCCGATAAATCCCATTATCAAAATAAATTTCAAAAAAAAATCATAAAGACAGTGAAATAGAGAGCAATTCTTAAATAATTCACTCAAGCATGTGATGCAACCGGGATTTAACACATCTACACCCAGAGCTGGTTGAGACATAAGGCTGGACACTTCAGGCTGATAGCATTGGTGAGTTTCGGTGAGCAAATGCAGACCCTTTGAAGTCATACTGCATGGTACCCATTCCATGGGTCCCAACTCTCCAGGTTCAAGGGATTCTTCCTCCGGCTAAAACATGCATGGGAAACCCAGCGTATCGTGCACCGTGTGATTGGGAAACGATTTAAAATGTATCTCAGTTTTCGTATCCTGGTCCTCGGGTTCACCATTCCAAATGCTTTACAAACACTCTCCCTGCTTGGAGAGTCAGTGCCTTTAACCTCCTCTTTGGCGCAGCTTGCAATTTCTGTGCAAGATGAACAGGAATAGGGAGAAAGAATAAGACACTAGCTCTAGGTGTGTGCACGGGCAAATGTAACGCTCATTTCCCACCAGGAAGAGGAATTAACCAAAGGCTCAGTGTGCCCTGCTGGAAACAGATTAGGGCGTGAAGCAATCCTGCGGTTTTGTGCCCAGCTCACAAGAAAGCGAGTTGAAGAAAGGAGCTCAGGGGCACTGTAATTCACAAACCTGCAGAGTTATAAATGACAGCGATCCTTCAAAAATATATTGAAGTAAGCCTGCGAAGGGGACTTGAAAGTGGGGCAGAATTTCAGGAAAACGATTGCAGGGGGTAGACTGGAATTGCCCTGAAAGCATAGGAAAAGAGGCACAACGTCGACAATGATGCACTTGGCCAAAAAGGGCGTATGCTTTTTTTCCTGAATATATTCAGGAAAAAACGCATATGCCCTTTTTGGCCAACCAAGCAAGCCTGTAAAGGAAATCTGCACTACAATGAAGTCTCACTGGCCCCTGGGCAAAAGGGCCATCTGAAAAAAGTGTAAAATCCAGAAAGGTAGGACAGGATATGGAGAACAGGGAGCCTTTTAATGCTGATTGGCAGGATGTAAATTGTGAACAGCCACCCTGGAGCAGTGTATGGTGTTTCCTGAAACACATAAGAAATAAAGCAACACAGCCTATGGCAATTGCACTTATGGTCCTATTGCTTAGGGAAATTACAATCAAAAACAGAGAGCCACCCCAAAGTTTGGGACTGCTGTGTTCACAAGAAGCTCGTCTACAGTACCAGGTAAATATCCCAGAAAGCAAAAAATGGATAAAGAAGTTGTGGCACGTACGTGCCATGCAATATCACTCAGCAATGAAATCTGTGTCATCAGGCCCGTAGCGGCATAGTGAGTGGATGCAGGTACGGTGATTCTACGTGAACTACGTCACACAGAAAAAGAAACATCATAAGATATCACTAATACACGGAATGTAAACTTGACTACATATGAACTGAATTACAAAACAGAACAGGGTCTCAAATTTAGAAAACCAACTAGTGCTTGCTTATGGGGAAAGGTGCCTTGGGGTGCTGCATAAAACCAGAGACTGAAATTAGCACAGATAACATTCCATAAGCCAAATATGTAATAGACAAGACCTACTCCTTGCTCAACGAAATGGATTCAACACCACATATTCAACGCCTAGGAATATACCTGACCAAGAAGAATCTTAAAACCCATGGATTTATATGTCTCCATAAGAGAATCAAGCGTGTGTACAGCGGCATAAACGCAGCAGTGAAAATCCGATAAATCCCATTATCAAAATAAATTTCAAAAAAAAATCATAAAGACAGTGAAATAGAGAGCAATTCTTAAATAATTCACTCAGGGCATGTGATGCAACCGGGATTTAACACATCTACACCCAGAGCTGGTTGAGACATAAGGCTGGACACTTCAGGCTGATAGCATTGGTGAGTTTCGGTGAGCAAATGCAGACCCTTTGAAGTCATACTGCATGGTACCCATTCCATGGGTCCCAACTCTCCAGGTTCAAGGGATTCTTCCTCCAGCTAAAACATGCATGGGAATCCAAGAGTATCGTCCACCATGTGATTGGGAAATGATTTAAAATGCATCTCAGTTTTCGTATCCTGGTCCTCGGGTTCACCATTCCAGATGCTTTACTAACACTCTCCCCGCTTGGAGAGTCAGTGCCTTTAACCTCCTCTTTGGCACAGCTTGCAATTTCTGTGCAAGATGAACAGGAATAAGGAGAACCAATGAGAGACTAGTTGTAGGTGTCTGCACGGGCAAATGTAACGCACATTGCCCACCAGGAAGAGAAATTAAACAAAGGCTCAGTGTGCCCTGCTGGAAACAGATTAGGGCCTGAAGCAATCCTGCGGTTTTGTGCCCAGATCACAAGAAAGCGAGTTCAAGAAAGGAGCTCAGGGGCACTGTAATTCACAAACCTGCAGAGTTATAAATGACAGCTTTCCTCCAAAAATATATTGAAGTAAGCCTGCGAAGGGGAGTTGAAAGCGGGGCAGAATTTCAGGAAAACGATTGCAGGGGGTAGACTGGAATTGCCCTGAAAGCATAGGAAAAGAGGCAGAACGTCGACAATGATGCACTTGGCCAAAAAGGGCGTATGTGTTTTTTCCTGAATATATTCAGGAAAAAACGCATACGCCCTTTTTCGCCAACCAAGCAAGCCTGTAAAGGAAATCTGCACTACAATGAAATCTCACTGCCCCCCCGGGCAAAAGGGCCATCTGAAAAAAGTGTAAAATCCAGAAACGTAGGACAGGATATGGAGAACAGGGAGCCTTGTTATACTGATTGGCAGATTGTTAATTGCCAACAGCCGCCCTGGCGAAGTGTATGGTGTTTCCTGAAACACGTAAGAAACAAAGCAACACAGCCTATGGCACTTCCACTTATGGTCCTATAGCTTACAGAAATTAAAATCAAAAACAGACAGCCACCCCAATATATGGGACGGCTGTGTTCCCAAGAAGCTCGTCTACAGTACCAGGTAAATATCCCAGAAAGCAAAAAATGGATAAAGAAGTTGTGGCACGTACGTGCAATGCAATATCACTCAGCAATGAAATCTGTGTCATCAGGCCCATAGCGGCATAGTGAGTGGATGCAGGTACGGTGATTCTACGTGAACTACGTCACACAGAAAAAGAAACATCAGAAGATATCACTAATACACGGAATGTAAACTTGACTACACATGAACTGAATTACAAAACAGAACAGGGTCTCAAATTTAGAAAACCAACTAGTGCTTGCTTATGGGGAAAGGTGCGTTGGGGTGCTGCATAAAACCAGAGACTGAAATTAGCACAGATAACTTTCCATAAGCCAAATATGTAATAGACAAGACCTACTCCTTGCTCAACGAAATGGACCCAGCACCACATCTTCAACGCCTAGGAATATACCTGACTAGGAAGAATCTTAAAACCCATGGAAATATATGTCTCCGTAAGAGAATCAAGCGTGTGTACAGTGGCCGAAACGCAGTAGTGCAAATCCGATAAATCCCATTATCAAAATAAATTTTTTAAACAAAACACAAAGACAGTGAAATAGAGAGCAATTCTTAAATAATTCACTCAGGGCATATGATGCAACCGGGATTGACCACATCTACACCCAGAGTTGGTTGAGACATAAGGCTGGACACTTCAGGCTGATAGCATTGGTGAGTTTTGGTGAGCAAATGCAGACCCTTTGAAGTCATACTGCATGGTACCCATTCCATGGGTCCCAACTCTCCAGGTTCAAGGGATTCTTCCTCCAGCTAAAACATGCATGGGAAACCCACAGTATGGTCCACCGTTTGATTGGGAAAAGATTTAAAATGCATCTCAGTTTTCATATCCTGGTCCTCGGGTTCACCATTCCAGATGCTTTACAAACACTCTCCCCGCTTGGAGAGTCAGTGCCTTTAACCTCCTCTTTGGCACAGCTTGCAATTTCTGTGCAAGATGAACAGGAATAGGGAGAACCAATGAGAGACTAGCTATAGGTGTCTGCACGGGAAAATGTAACGCTCATTGCCCACCAGGAAGAGGAATTAACCAAAGGCTCCTTGTGCCCTGCCGGAAACAGATTAGGGCCTGAAGTAATCCTGCGGTTTTGTGCCCAGCTCACAAGAAAGCGAGTTGAAGAAAGGAGCTCAGGGGCACTGTAATTCACAAACCTGCAGAGTTATAAATGACAGCTATCCTCCAAGAATATATTGAAGTAAGCCTGCAAAGGGGACTTGAAAGCGGGGCAGAATTTCAGGAAAACGATTGCAGGGGGTAGACTGGAATTGCCCTGAAAGCATAGGAAAAGAGGCAGAACGTCAACAAAGATGCACTTGGCCAAAAAGAGCATATGCGTTTTTTCCTGAATATATTCAGGAAAGAACGCATAGGCACTTTTTGGCCAACCAAGCCAGCATGTAAAGGAAATCTGCACTACAATGAAGTCTCACTGCCCCCTGGGCAAAACATCCATCTGAAAACAGTGTAAAATCCAGAAAGGTAGGACAGGATATGGAGAATAGGGAGCCTTGTTATGCTGATTGGCAGGATGTAAATTGCCAACAGTCACCCTAGAGAAGTGTATGGTGTTTCCTGAAACACGTAAGAAATAAAACAACACAGCCTATGGCAATTGCACTTATGGTCCTATTGCTTAGGGAAATTAAAATAAAAAACAGAGAGCCACCCCAAAATTTGGGGCGGCTGTGTTCCCATGAAGCTCGTCTACAATACCAGGTAAATATCCCAGAAAGCAAAAAATGGATAAAGAATTTGTGGCACGTACGTGCAATGCAATATCACTCAGCAATGAAATCTGTGTCATCAGGCCCGTAGCGGCACAGTGAGTGGATGCAGGTACGGTGATTCTACATGAACTACGTCACACAGAAAAAGAAACATCATAAGATATCACTAATACACGGAATGTAAACTTGACTACACATGAACTGAATTACAAAACAGAACAGGGTCGCAAATTTAGAAAACCAAGCAGTGCTTGCTTATGGGGAAAGGTGCCTTGGGGTGCTGCGTAAAACCAGAGACTGAAATTCGCACAGATAACATTCCATAAGCCAAATATGTAATAGACAAGACCTACTCCTTGCTCAACGAAATGGACTCAACACCACATATTCAACGCCTAGGAATATATCTGACTAGGAAGAATCTTAAAACCCATGGATTTATATGTCTCCGTAAGAGAATCAAGCGTGTGTACAGCGGCATAAACGCAGCAGTGAAAATCCGATAAATCCCATTATCAAAATAAATTTCAAAAACAAAACACAAAGACCGTGAAACAGTGAGCAATTCTTAAATAATTCTCTCAGGGCATGTGATGCAACCGGGATTTTCCACATCTACACCCAGAGCTGGTTGAGACATAAGGCTGGACACTTCAGGCTGATAGCATTGGTGAGTTTCGGTGAGCAAATGCAGACCCTTTGATGTCATACTTCATGGTACCCATTCCATGGGTCCCAAATCTCCAGGTTCAAGGGATTCTTCCTCCATCTAAAACATGCATGGGAAACCCAGAGTATGGTCCACCGTGTGATTGGGAAATGATTTAAAATGCATCTCAGTTTTCGTATCCTGGTCCTCGTGTTCACCATTCCGGATGCTTTACTAACACTCTCCCCTCTTGGAGAGTCAGTGCCTTTAACCTCCTGTTTGGCACAGCTTGCAATTTCTGCACAGGATGAACAGGAATAGGGAGAACCAATGAGAGATTAGCTGTAGGTGTATGCACCGGCAAATGTAACGCTCATTTCCCACCAGTAAGAGGATTTAAACAAAGGCTCAGCGTGCCTTGCCGGAAAGAGATTAGGGCCTGAAGCAATCCTACGGTTTTTTGCCCAGCTCACAAGAAAGCGAGTTGAAGAAAGGAGCTCAGGGGCACTGTAATTCACAAACCTGCAGAGTTATGAAAAACAGCTATCCTCCAAAAATATATTGAAGTAAGCCTGCGAAGGGGACTCGAAAGCGGGGCAGAATTTCAGGAAAACGATTGCAGGGGGTAGACTGGAATTGTCCTGAAAGCATAGGAAAAGAGGCAGAACGTCGACAATGATGCACTTGGCCAAAAAGGGCGTATGCGTGTTTCCTGAATATATTCAGGAAAAAACGCATACGCCCTTTTTGACCAACCAAGCAAGCTTTTAAAGAAATCTGCACTACAATGAAGTCTCAGTGCCCCCCAGGGCAAAAGGGCCATTTAAAAAAATTGTAAAATCTTGAAACGGAGGACAGGCAATGGAGAACATTGATCCTTATTATGCTGATTCATATGATGTAAATTGCCAACAGCCATTCTGGAGAAATGTTATGTGTTTCCTGAAACACATGAGAAACAAAGCAATACAGCCTATGGCACTTCCACTTATGGTCCTACAGCTTAGGGAAATTAAAATCAAAAACACATAGCCACCTCAAGTTTGGGACCTCTCTGTTTACAAGAACCTCGTTTACAGTACCAGGTAAATATCTCAGAGAGTATACAATGGATTAAGAAGTTGTGGTACGTACGTACAATGGAATACCACTCAGCAATGAAATCTGTGTCATCCGGCCCGTAGTGGCATAGTGAGTGGATTCAGGTACGGTGATTCTACGTGAAATAAGTCACACAGAAAAAGAAACATCATAAGATATCACTAATACACGGAATATAAACTTGACTACACATGAACTGAATTACAAAACAGAACAGGGTCTCAAATTTAGAAAACCAACTAGTGCTTGCTTACGGGGAAAGGTGCCTTGGGGTGCTGCATAAAACCAGAGACTGAAATTAGCACAGATACCGTTCCATAAGCCAAATATATAATAGACAAGACTTACTCCTTGCTCAACGAAATGGACTCAACACCACATATTCAACGCCTAGGAATATACCTGACTAGGAAGAATCTTAAAACCCATGGATTTATATGTCTCCGTAAGAGAATCAAGAGTGTGTACAGCGGCATTAACGCAGCATTGAAAATCGGATAAATCCCAGTATCAAAAAAAATTTCAAAAAGAAAACACAATGACAGTGAAACAGAGAACAATTCTTCAATAACTCACACAGGGCTTGTGATGCAACCTGGATTTACCACATCTACACCCAGAGCTGTGTGAGAGATAAGGCTGGACACTTTGGGCTGATTGCATTGGTGAGTTTGAGTGAGCAAATGCAGACCCTTTGATGTCATACTGCCTGGTACCCATTCCATGGTTCCCAACTCTCCAGGTTCAAGGGATTCTTCCTTCAGCTAAAATTTGCATGGGAAACCCAGAGTATTCTCCACCGTGTGACTGGGAAACCTTTTTACATGCATGTCAGTTTTCGTCCCCTGGTACTCAGGTTCACCATTCCAGACCCTTTTCTTACACTCTCCCCATTTGTAGAGTCAGTGCCTTTAACCTCCTGTTTGGCACTGCTTGCAATTTCTGCGCAAGATGAACAGGAATACGGAGAACCAACGGGAGACTATCTGTAGGTGTGTGCACGGGCAAATTTTTTTTTAACATCTTTATTGGGGTATAATTGCTTTACAATGGTGTGTTAGTTTTTGCTTTATAACAAAGTGAATCAGCTATACAAATACATATACTCCCATGTGTCTTCCCTCTTGTGTCTCCCTCCCTCCCTCTCTCTCCCTCCCACCCCTCCAGGTTGTCCCAACGTCCCAAGCTAATATCCCTGTGCCTTGTTGCTGCTTCCCCCTTGCTATCTACCTTACTACGTTTGTTAGTGTGTATTTATCCATGACTCTCTCTCGCCCTGTCAAAACTCACCCTTCCCCCTCCCCATATCCTCAATTCCGTTCTCCAGTAGGTCTGCGCCTCTATTCCTGTCTTATCCCTAGGTTCTTCATGACATTTTTTTCCTTTAAATTCCATATATATGTGTTAGCATACGGTATTTGTCTTTTTCTTTCTGACTTACTTCACTCTGTATGACAGACTCTAGGTCTATCCATCTCATTACAAATAACTCAGTTTCATTCCTTTTTAAGGCTGAGTAATATTCCATTGTGTATATGTGCCACATCTTCTTTATCCATTCGTCCAATGATGGGCGCTTAGGTTCTTTCCATCTCCAGGCTATTGTAAATAGAGCTGCAATGAACATTTTGGTACATGACTCTTTTTGAATTTTGGTTTTCTCAGGGTATATGCCCAGTATGCACGGGCAATTTGAACACTCATTTCCCAACAGGAAGAGGAATTAACCAAAGGCTCAGCATGCCATGCTGGAACAAGATTAGGGCCTGAAGCAATCCTGCGATTTTGTGGCCAGCTCACAAGAAAGCGAGTTGAGGAAAGGAGCTCAGGGGCACTGTCATTCACATACTTGCAGACTTATAAATGACAGAAATTGTAGAAAAATATATTGAATTAAGGCTGCAAAGAGGACTTGAAAGTGGGGCAGAATTGCCGGAATCCGATTTCAGGAGGTAGACGTGAATTGCTGTGAAAGCATAAGAGAAGTGGCAGAACCTCGTCAATGAAGCACTTGGCCAAAAAGGGCATATGCATTTTTTCCAGGGCCATCATTAACGGGAGTAGGAGGCTCCCAGCATGCTCCAGTGGCCAACAGAGGGCCCACGTCACCAAGGCGATGTAAGCTAGCCAGGCAGGAGTGACCTGACATCAGAGGGCCCACCGCACAGAATGGTAAGGAACCCAGCCAGGATCAGACTCTCCCCAGAGGGCCCACATCACCAAGGTGATGGGAACCAGGCAGGAGTGTCCTCACACCCGTGGGGCTACATCATCAAAAGTTGAGGTACCCAGCACATGTGTCCTCGAACCAGAGGACCCACATCACCATGGGTTTCGGAGTGAGGCAGGCAGGATTAACCTCACAACACATGTCCCACTGTATACAAAAGGTGTGGAAACCAGCAGTTGGATCTTCCTAGCAGGCGGCCCAGAGCACTGAGGCTATGAGATCCAGGCCGGCATGAACTCACAACAGAGGGCCCTCATTGTGATTCTGTAAGCAACCCAGCCGTTGTGACCTCAGAGCAGAAGGCCCACATCCCCATGGGGAAGGGAAACAAGCAGGAGTGTTATCGCAAGAGTGGGCACACATGAAAAAATGTGGGGAGCCCAGCAATTAGTGCCTGATGCCAGAGGGCCCTCATCACCGAGGGGCGGTGGCTCCCAGCCAGCTTGGACTGCTACCAGCGGGGCGACGTCGCCAATGCGGAGTGCGACAACCAGGCAGGAGTGACCTCAGAGCAGAGGGTCAACCTCACAGAAGTGTGAAGAACCAAAGAGGATCAGATTCTCACCAGAGGGCCCACATCACCAAGGGAATGGGAACCAGGCAGGAGTGTCCTCACACTAGTGGGGCCACATCACCGAAAAGTGAGGGACCCAGCACACATGGCCACAAACCAGAGGACACACATCACAAGGGAGCTGGGATTGAGGCAGGCAGGAGGAGCCTCAAAACAGAGGGACCATAGAATTAAAAAGGTGAAGAATCCCGCAGTTGGAACCTCCCAGCAGGCGGCCAGGAGCAGCGAGACTATGGGATCCAGGCCGGAGGGATCTCACACGAGAGGGCCGTCATCATGAAACTGTGAGCAACCTAGGCGTTGGGATCACAGAGCAGAAGGCCCACATTCCCATGGGGTTGGGAACCTGTCAGAAGTGTACTCGCACCACAGGGCACACATCAGAGAATTTAGGGAGCCCAGGAGTTGGGGCCTGACGCCAGAGGGCCCTCATTACCAAGGGGAGGAGACTCCAATCAGGCACCAACACCCAACTGAGGGCCCACATCGCCAAGGTGACGTGTGACAGCCAGGTAGGAGTGACCTCACCGCAGAGGGCCTACCTCACAGAAGGGTGAGGAACACAGCCAGGATAAGACTCTCACCAGAGGGCCCACATCACCAAGGTGATCAGAACCAGGCAGGAGAGTCTTCACACCAGTGTGGCCACATCATAGAAAGGTGAGGAACCCAGCACATGTGGCCTAAACAAGAAGACCCACATCTCCAAGGGGCTCGGAATGAGGCAGGCAGGAGTAGCCTCACAACACAGGGCCCATAGAATAAAAAAGCTGAGGAATCCAGCAATGGAAACCTCCCAGCAGGCGGCCAAGAGCACCAAGTCTATGCGATTCAGGCCGCAGTAAACTCACAGCAGAGGGTCCACATCATGAAAATGCGAGCAACCCAGCCATTTGGACCTCAGAGCAGAAGGTCCACATCCCCAAGGTGTTGGGAGCATGGCAGGAGTGTCCTCGCACCACTTAGCACATATCAGAAAATGTGGGTACCCAGCAGTTAGGGCCTGACGCCAGAGGGCCCTCATCACTGAGGGGAGGAGGCTCCCAGCATGTTCCAACTACCACAAGAGGGCCTACGTCACCAAGGAGGGGTGTGCCAGCCAGGCAGGAGTGACCTCACAGCAGACGGCCCACCTCAAAGAAGTGTGAGGAACCCAACCAGGATCAGACTCTCACCAGAGGGCCCATATCACCAAGGGGACAGGAACCAGGCACGAGTGTCCTCACACCAGTGGGGCCACATCATTAAAAGATGAGGAAACTGGCACATGTGGCCACAAACCAGAGGACCTACATCACCAAGGGGCTGGGAGTGACACAGGCAGGAGGAGCCTCCCAACACAGGGCCCAAAGAATAAAAAAGGTGAGGAACCCAGCAGTTGGAACTTCCCAGCAGGTGGCCCAGAGTACAGAGGCTATGGAATCTAGGAATGAGTGAACTAACACCAGAGAGCTAACATCAGGAAACTGTGAGCAACCCAGTGATTGGAACCTCAGAGCAGAAGGCCCATATCACCATGGGGATGGGAACATTTCACGAGTGTCCTGGCATCACTGGGCTCACATCAGAAAACCTGGGGGGCCCAGCAGTTAGAGCCTGACGCCAGAGGGACCTCATCACCGAGGATAGGAGTCTCCAAAAGGATCCAATTGCCACCAGAGGGCCGACGTCACCAAGGCAATTGGAGCAAGCCAGGCAGGAGTTACCTCAGAGCACAGGGCCCACCTCACAGAACGGTAAGGAACCCAGCGAGGATCAGACTCTCACCAGAGGGGCCACATCACCAAGGGAATGGGAACCAGGCAGGAGTGTCCTCACACTAGTGGGGCCACATCACCGAAAAGTGAGGGACCCAGCACACGTGGCCTCAAACCAGAGGACACACATCACAAGGGAGCTGGGATTGAGGCAGGCAGGAGGAGCCTCGAAACAGAGGGCCCATAGAATAAAAAAGGTGAGGAATCCCGCAGTTGGAACCTCCCAGCAGGCGCCCAGGAGCAGCAACCCTTTGGGATCTAGGCCGGAATGAACGCACATCAGAGGGCCCTCATCATGAAACTGTGAGCACCCCAGTCGTTGCGACCTCAGAGCAGAAGGCCCAAATTCCCATGGGGTTGGGAACCTGACAGGAGTGTACTCGCACCACAGGTCGCACATCCGCAAATTTTGGGAGCCCAGGAGTTAGGGTCTGACGCAAGAGGGCCCTCATTACCGAGGGACGGAGACTCGCAGCAGACACCAACTCCCAACTGAGGGCCCACGTCACCAAGGTGATGTGTGCCAGCCAGGCAGGAGTGACCTCACCACAGAGGGCCTACCTCACAGAAGGGTGAGGAAACCAGCCAGGATAAGACTCTCACCAGAGGGCCCACATCACCAAGGGGATCGGAACCAGGCAGGAGGGTCCTCACACCAGTGTGGCCACATTATAGAAAGGTGAGGAACCCAGAACATGTGGCCTAAAACAGGGGACCCACATCTCCAAGGGGCTTGGAGTGAGGCAAGCAGGAGTATCCTCACAAAACAGAGCCCACAGAATAAAAGTTGTGAGGAATCCAGCAGTTGGAACCGGCCAGTAGGCCGCCCAGGGCACAGAGTCTATGGGATCCAGGCCACAGCGAACTCACAGCAGAGGTCCCACATGATGAAACTGTGAGCAACCCGGCGGATGGGACCTCAGAGAAGAAGGCCCACATCCCTATGGGGATGGGAACCTGACAGGAGTGTCCTCGGCCCACTTCCACGAATCAGAAAATGTGGGATCCCAGCACTTAGGACCTGAGGCCAGAGGACCCTCATCACCGAGGGGAGGAGGCTCCCAGCAGGCTCCAACTGCCACCATAAGGCTGATGTCACCAAGGCGGGGTGTGCCAGCCAGGCAGGAGTGACCTCAGAGCAGAAAGCCCACCTCACAGAAGTGTGAGGAACCCAACAAGGATCAGACTGTCACCAGAGGGCCAACATCACGAAGGGAATGGGAACCAGGCAGGAGTGTCCTCACACCAGTGGGGCTACATCACTATAATTTGAGGGACCCAGCACACGTGGCCTCAAACCTGAGGACAGACATCACCAAGGGGCTGGGAGTGAGGCAGGCCGGAGGATCCTCAAAACAGAGGGAACATAGAATAAAAAAGGTGAGGAATCCCACAGTTGGAACCTCCGGTAGGCAGCCAGGAGCAGCGAGGCTATGGGATCTAGGCCGGAGTGAACTCACACCAGAGGGCCCTCATCATGAAACTTTGAGCAACACAGCCGTTGGGACCTCAGAGCAGAAGGCTCACATCCCCATGGGGATGGGAACCTGGCAGGAGTGTCCTTGCACCACTTAGCACGAATCAGAAAATGTGGGAACCCAGCAGTTAGGGCCTGAGGCCAGAGGGCCCTCATCACCGAGGGGAGGAGGCTCCCAGCAGGCTCCAACTGCCACCATATGGCCGATGTTGCCAAGGCGGGGTGTGCCAGCCAGGCAGGAGTGACCTCTGAGCAGAGGGCCCACCTCACAGAAGGGTGAGGAACCTAACCAGGATCAGACTCTCACCAGAGGGCCAACATCACCAAGGTGATGGGAACCAGGCAAGACTGTCCTAACACCAGTGGGGCCAACATCACCAAGGGAATGGGAACCAGGCAAGAGTGTCCTCACACCAGTGTGACCACATTATAGAAAGGTGAAGAACACAGCACATGTGGCCTCAAACAAGGGGACACACATCACGAACGGGCTGGGAGTGAGGCATGCAGTAGGAGACGCACAACCGAGGGCCCATAGAATAAAAAAGGTGAGGAATCGAGAAGTTGGCATCTCCAAGCGGGAGGCCCAGAGCACTGACACTATGGGATACAGGCCAGAGTGAACACACAGCAAAGGGCCCACATCATGAAACTGTGAGCAACCCAGCAGTTGGGACCACAGAACAGAAGTCCCACATGCCCATGGGGATGGGAACCTGGCAGGAGTGACTCGCACCACTGGGCACACATCAGAAAATGTGTGGAGCCCAGCACTTAGGGCCTGACACCAGAAGGCCCTCATCACTGAGGGGAGGAGGCCCCAGCACGCTCCAACTGCCACCAGAGGATCCACATTGCCAAGGCGACGTGCGCCAGCCAGGCAGGATTGACCTCACAGCAGAGGGCCCACATCATGAAAGTGTGAGCAACCCAGCCGTTAGGACCTCAGAACAGAAGGCCCACACGCTCATGAGGATGGGAACCTGGCAGGAGTGCCCTCGCACCACTTAGCACGTATCAGAAAATGTGGGAACCCCGCCATTAGGGCCTGACACCAGAGGACCTCATCACCGAGGGAAGGAGACTCCCAGCAGGCTCCAACTGCCACCAGGGTGCCGAAGTCAGCAAGGCGGGTTGTGCCAGCCAGGCAGGAGTGACCTCAGAGAAGAGGGCTCACCTCACGGATGTGTGAGGAACCCAACCAGGATCAGAGTCTCACCAGAGAGCCCACATCACCAAGGGGATGGGAACCAGGCAGGAGTGTCCACACACCAGTGGGGCCACATCATCAAAAGATGAGGAACCCATCACATATGGCCTCAAACCTGAGGACACACATCACCATGTGGCTGGGAGTGAGGCAGGTGTCTGGAGGGGCACATTTAACTCTAATTTCCCACCAGGAAGAGGAATTAACCAAAGGCTCAGAGTGCCGTGCCGGACCCTGATTACGGCCTGAAGGAAACCTGCAGTTTTGTGGCCAGCTTACAAGGAAGCGAGTTAAGAAAGGAGCTCAGGGGCACTGTAATTCACAAACCTGCAGAGATAAATGACAGCTATTGGCAAAAATATATCGAAGTAAGTCTGCAAAGAGGACTTGAAAACGAGGCAGAATTGCAGGAATCATATTTCAAGAGGTAGATTGGAATTGCATTTAAAGCATATGAAAAGCGGCAGATCTTTGACAGTGATGCACATGGACAAAAAGTGCGTATACATTTTTCCTGAATATATTCAGGAAAAAACGCATATGAACATTTTGGCCAACCAAGCACTCCAGCAATGGAAATCCACACTACAATGAAGTCACATTTCCCATTCGTCAAAAAGGCCATCTGAATAAAGTGTAAAAACCAGAAACACAGGACAGGCCATGGAGAACAGGGAGCTGTGTTATGCTGATGGGCGGGATGTAAATTGCCAACAGACACTCCGGAGATGTTCATGGTGTATCCTGAAACATCTAAAAAACAAAGCTACAGAGCCTAGGGCACTTCCAGTTTTGGCCCTATAGCTTAGGAAAATTAAAATCAACAAGACACAGCCAACACAAAATTTAGGGCTGCTGTGTTTACAAGAACCTCGAGTCCAGTACAAATTAAATATCCCAGAAAGAAAAAAATGGATAAAGAAGTTGTGCTACTTACGTACAACGGAATATCACTCAGCAGTGAAATCAATGTCATCAGGCCTGTAGCAGCAAATTGAGTGGATTTAATTATGATGATTCTAAGAGAAATATGTCACACAAAGAAAGATAATTATCATAAGATATCACTAATAGAGGGAGTGTAAACTTGGCTACACATAAACTGAATTACAAAACCGAACAGAGTCTCACATTTAGATAAAAACCTTATGCTTGCTTAAGGGGAAAGTTGAGTTGGGCTGCTGTATAAAAACAGATTGAAATTAGCACACATACCATTCCATAAGCCAAATACGTAATAAACAAGACCTACTCTGCTCAACGAAATAAACTCATCCATGGTGTATCACCTCACACCTATTAGAATGGGCATCATCAGAAAATCTACAAACAACAAATGCTGGAAACGGTGTGGAGATAAGGAATCCTCTTCCACTATTGTTGGGAACGTAAATTGATACAGTCACTGTGGAGAACATTATGGAGTTTCTTATAAAACTAAGAATAGAATTACCATATGATACAGCAATCCCTCTACTGGGCATATACCCAGACAAAACCATAAATCAAAAAGAGACATTCACCACAATGTTCATTGCATCACTATTTACACTATCCAGGAAATGGAAGCAACCTAAATGCCCACAGACAGACGAATGCATAAAGATGTGGTACATATATAAAATGGAATGTTACTAAGCCATAAAAAGGAATGAAATTGGGACATTTGTAGAGACGTTGATGGATCTAGAGACTGTCATACAGAGTGAAGTAAGTCAGAAAGAGAAAAACAAATCTTGTATATTAATGCATATATGTGGAACCTAGAAAAATTGTACAGATGAACCGTTTTGCAAGGCAGAAATAGAGCAACACATGTATAGAACAAACGTATGGACAACAAGGGGGGAAAGCTGTTGGGGATGGTGGTGGGAGGAGTTGAGATATTGAGATTGGTATGTATACATTTATATGTATAAAGTAGATAACCAAAAACAACCTGCTGTATAAAAATATAAAATTAAATTCAAAATAAAAAAATAAAATTAAAAAAAAACAGAAAAAATATTCTTCCCTTCACATACATGTATTTATATGAATAAATTATTTCCATGCTTACATCTGTAAATACACAAAAGAGGAATAAAATCTACCTTGAACCAAAAACGAAAAAAAGATAAAAAAGAACAGAACCCACCAGTTACACAGAGGAAAACCGTTTCAGGGCACTTGCTCCAATTGCAAACAATTCTGAAGTTGGTCAGTGGTGGGGAATCATCTCCCATTCAGCCAGCATGCTCCTCGCAACAAGCGTCCTCACTGCAAAGCTGGGGGACCGTGCCGAGGTATCTGTGAGTAAACGTGGGCTGAGCCCCAGGCCATCTGCTGCTGAAATATTCCCACCCTTCCAAGGCTGAACACCTGAATATGTACAAGGACTTGAAAACCTAGAGGAAGGGCCATGGAGCCATATGAGGGACAGCATGCCAGCCGACTTGGTGCCTGCAGGCCAGCCAGGATGGTCCTGGCCCTGGGTGCTCTTCTGGAAGCTCTCCATTTCCCTGCCTGAGATACCCCTGCTGTCCCGGCCCCCACTGCTTTCTTCCTTCCTCACCTGTGCCCAGGGAGAAATTCCAGCGGCAGGTGTGGGTGACACATCCTCTTCTTTAGCAGGTAGCATCTTGGCAACTGCTGCAGAAAGTCCAGCAGAGCCCCACTCACACTGGGACACCCACAAAGCCGTGGCCTCTCACTCCCTCCCACCAGCCCAGCCCCGAGACTGCTGACAGGGCAGAGAAAATGGCGTCAGGCACAGCTGCAGGGGCTCTTGCTGCCTGGAGCGGTGTTTATATTGATCTCAACCCAGGCACACCTGGGGAGGGCTGGCCGGCACGGTCAGGCTTCCCAGGCCAGCCAATAATCACCACTCAGGGGCTCACAGTTGCAGAAAATGGAACTTGCTGAATCGGCCAGGTCCAAGGAACAGGTGTGGGCTCCTGAGAGTCAGGATAGACAAGGGGCTGCAGCTCTGGCTTGTTTTCTAATTATATTATCTGGCCCATGAGTGGGAGACAACTTCAAGAAAACCCTCTCTTAATGAGAGGAACCCAGGAGTCAGGGAGAGGAGGGGTGGGTGGTGGGTGGAGACAGAGGCCTGGTGCCCCGGGTGCAGTGGAAGTCTCTGGAAGACCAGGTGGAGGGAGGCCGCACAGAGTGATGCCCAGGGTCACAGACCTGTCAGAGCTGCTCTTTGTTAGTTCAAGTCCTGCTCTGAGGTGCTCTGTGTCAGATCTGAGCGACAGGTGAGCTGGGAGTGCTCTGCAATGAGGGCTATGTGCACGGTTCCTGTGTGCCCAGCCCTGCCACGGTACCTGCAAGGGTAGCTCTGTATCCTGGGAGGGGCCTGACCACGGGAGCCCCATGGACTGCAGAGGACCTGCCCAGGGAATCCCATATCCTGGGAGGGGCCTGAACACGAGAGCCCCGTGGGCTGGGGTGGGGGTAGGGTACCTGCCCAGGTGAGCTCCATATCCTGGGATTGGCCTGACCTCGAGAGCCCCATGGGCTGCTGGAGTCCTGGTAAAGGATGTCAGGACAGTCAGTGAAGCCACCGAGGATATACCTCCAGTAGTTCCTAAATCCTACACCCTGCTGTTCATTCTACCAACCACCAGGACTTGGTATTCTGTATTACTCTTCAATGATGCCTTCTTTTGTATTCCATTAGTCCCAGAGTCACAAGAAATTTTGGCTTGTCAGTGACAGGACTCAACATACAACTAAAACAATACTTCCAGGCTGTCTTGCCCCAAGGGTTCAAAAATTCCCACACCATCTTTGGGGAAAGCTAAGCTAAAGACCTAAAACTTCTACCTCTGGAAAAGGAAACACTCCTTCAATATTCAGACGACATTCTGATCGCCAGCCCTACTAAGGAGTCCTCAGACCTACCAAGCCAATAAAGGATAGAAGTTGTCCACGGAAAAGCTCAAATATCACAGACTACGGTGACCTGCCTGGGCTTCATTCTCACAGAAGGTCGGAGAAGCCCATCCCAGGAAAGGGAAGAAACAATTTACAGCCTTACCCCTTTCTGAAACTAGAAGACAGCTTAGGGGTTCCTGGGGAAGCCAGGGTTTCCTGCCTCTGGATCCCTAACTACAGTCTACTAGCTGGGCCTCTATATGAAACACTGAAAGGAAAAGATGATGATCCTTTTGAATAGAATCCAGAAGTGGCCTTTCAAGAATGGAAAGAGCAGTCAATTCAGACCCTTGCCCTGGAACTCCCTAATTTAGCTAAACCCTTTGACCTTTACATTCCTGGTGAAAGGTGAATCGCCATTGGAGTATTAGTGCAAAAACTGGGACCACTTGAAATGGAACAATGCAAGAATGCCATCCAGGTAGGATAAACTATGGTCACCAAGGGGCTTGGCCCACTGCCACATCTGGCCAAGATACTGGTGGTATCTGAAAACCTAGATATCAGCAGCCCAAAAAGCCACCTCCCTTCTAAGGGAAACGGACCCCACGTGGTGATCCTAACCCCCAACCATGCCCTGAAGTTGCAGGGTTTGCTCCGTGGGCACACTGACCTCGATTGAGGAGGCCCTCCAACTCCAACCTCCAGAGAGATAACCAGGGGCAACGGGGCACCATGACGACCCGTGTGACCATCACTTGACCTGGAGTTTCTCTCATAAAACAACAAGAGTGTGTCCCAAAAGAGTAGACTACTGCTTGCAGTACTTACTGTAGCCAGAGAGGAGCTAATAATCTTGGCAGGGGAACCGTATATCATGCTGTCACCATAGAAAAGCCTACAGACACCCTGATGATGGTGGCCAATAAGACCGGCTGGACTCCTGTTTACTTCCAAAGGCTCTTGACTCAGTGACCATCATGATCCTTCATCACCACTAACCCTGGAGTGTCTGGGAGCTGAGCGGGCAGGGTCCTGACACCTGGTGCTGTTTTTACATTAATTCAGGGGCCTAATGGAAGAAAGCGCAGACTGTTGGTCAGAGCATCTAGGCTGGCAGAAACGGTCAGTCAGAGCATCTAGGCTGGCAGAAATGGTCAGCCTAAGGTGGCTGAACAAATGTGCGGCGGGGTGAAACTGGACCTCACAGCGCCACTGCACATCTCCTTTCTGGACCCTTAAAGGTCATTAGAATCTATAACACTTCCAATACTGGTGCTCAGGCGGACGAGCAGGGAGGCAGGAGGCCTGGGGACAATCAACGTCACCTGGAGGCTGCTGGGGAGAAGTTTTGACCCTCGCCCACGGGTATGAGGCCTCCTAACTCAGCACTCAGCATTTAGAGAAGAAGGGTCTGCACCCGTAGCACTCCAAGAATGAGGAAAGGGACAAAAGGCAGAAGAGGAGTTTGTCCCAGGCAAAGCCCCTTAAAAATCCCTGGGAGATAAAAATAGAATCTGGGCAATAAAATAAAGTCTAACCTTTTTTATCATTTGTGCTTTGTCTAATTTCAGGTGCTCCTAGTGTCCCGCATACAGAGGTTCCACACCCGGCACTTCAGACCAGATTTCCTAGAGCAGAATGGCTCGATGACACTTCAGCTCCTGGGGCCCAGTTCAGACTCCGTGACATAGAGCCTGAGCTGCAGCCAACCAGGTCCTCGAGAGCTCAGCCCCCTCCCTCCCAGTGACTCTGACAGGATCTCTACACAGCAGCCCAGCCCACAGCCCACAGGGTAGCACCTCTCCATCCTCTGATCAAAATATAAAGTTTCCTTTGCTTTTGAACCAAACTCAGTCTCGATCTATTGGCTCCAATGACACTGGGCAGGGGGACACTTGTTGGCGTCCACTCTGGAGGATCAGTAACAGAAATTGAGAACATTGTAACTTCAATGAACAGATGTGTGAGCCAAACTGTAATTAACATAGAACAGTGTATAAGGCTCGGGTAAAATAAGATGTTTCTAACACTTCCATTTGATATTTCCATCACTTTATTATAAGCAAGTTCAGTGAAAAGGTCTGTCTTCTTTGTCAGGTCAATATTAGAGAAACAAAGTGATTTCTTTCCAAGGATGTACATCTAATAATCTTGGTTAAAGCTTCAATCTTGTTTTAAATGCTTTTGCATTTAAAATGATACCTCTCTTTCAGCTCCCCCATTTCTGAGAAGCATAAAATCTTATAATTTATTATTACCAAAGGGAAATGGTAGGAGGAGGGATAAATTAACAGTTTGGGATTAACACATACACACTGCTATGTATGAAATCATCAGCAAGGAACTACTGTATAGCACAGGGAACTACACTCAATATTTTGCAATAACCTATAAGGGGAAATGATCTGAAAAAGAATAGATATTTTTATTGACATCATCCATCAATGACAGTAAAAATGGAACCTAAGGGAAGACAGTGGTGAGTGCTTCTGACCCTGAAGACTTCAATCATCTAAAGTTTGGACTCTGCCTACTTCCCAAGGCCCTTAATGAACATATGTGTAGCCGTAGCTTAAAAAATTCCCCAGTTTGGGTTGCGGAGAGACACTGATATTGAAAATCCCCTGGTGTTCTCCTCACATGAATGGGACCCTTCCTACACCTAAAACATGCCTGTCACACCCAGAGGATGGTATACCGTCTGATCGGGAAAAGTTTGGAAAAGGCATCTCATCTCCTCATCTCTTGGTGCTAGGGTTCACCACTCCAGCGTCTTTACTAACAGTCTCCCCACTTGGAGATGTCAGCACTGTCAACACCCTGTTGCATACAGTTTGGAATTTGTCCAGAGGATGAAGCGGAAGGAGGAGGAACAATGAGAGACAAGTCCTAGGTGTTCGGACAGGCACATGTCACTCTAATTTCCAATCAGGAAGACGAATTGACCAAAGGCTAGGGTTGCCCATGGAAACAGAATAGGGCTTGAGGAATCCTGATGCTTTGTGGCCAGTTCCCATAAACACAAGTTGGAAAATGGAACTCAGGGGCACTAAAATTCACGAAACTGCAGAGTTGAAAATATCTATCACTGAAAAATGTCTTGAGGAAAGTCAGAGAAAAGGACTTGTAAGCAATGGAGAATGGCAGGAAAGGGATTGGAAGAGGTAGAAAGGACTCGCCATTAAGCACAAGAAAAGGGGCTGAACATTGCCAACATTGCAGTTGGCCAAAAAGGGTGTATGCGTCTTTTTCTGTATATATTCAAGAAAAGGGCATACACTTTTTTAGCCAACCAAACAGGTGGGCACTGGAAATCAATACTACAAAACATATCACTTTGCATCAGTCAGAAGAGCCGTCCTCATAAAGTGTAAACACCAGAAATGCAGGACAGGGCAAGGAGAAAAGGGAGCCCTGTGAGTCTTATAGTGGAAATGTATATTGCCAACGGTCACTCTGGATAAGTGTATTGTGTTTACTAAAGCATCTAAAAAATGAGCTACCGAGCACAGGGCACTTGCACTCATGGAAGTATATCTTGGGAAAAACAAAAATCGAGAGGACACAGGCACCCCAATGTTTACCACCTCTCTGTTTAAAAGTTCCTCGACTAGGATATAACTTAAATGTTTCTGCAGAGAAAAAATGGATAGAGATGTTGTGCTTATGTAGAGTGGAATATTACTCAGCCTGGAAATCAATGAAATACGGCCAGTTGTAACAACTCCAGAGGAGTTACGTGTGATCATTCGATGTCATATAATTCAAAAAGAAAAAGACATAAGATATTACTAATACATGGAATGTTAACATGGCTACATATGAACTGAATTACAAAAGAGAAGAGGGTTTCAAATTAAGAAAACCAACTTATGCTTCCTTAAGGGGAAAGGTGAGTTGGGGTGCTGCATAAAACCAGAGATTGAAATTAGCACAGATACCGTTCCATAAGCCAAATATGTAATAGTCAAAACCTAATCCTTGCTCAATGAAATGGACTCAACAAGCGATATTCAATGCCTAGGAATATACCTGATTAGTAAGAATCTTAAAACCCATGGACTTATATGTCTCCGTAAGAGAATCAAGCGTGTGTACAGTGGCATAAACGAAGCAGTGAAAATCCGATAAATACCGTTATCAAAATAAACTACAAAAACAAAACACAATGACAGTGAAATAGAGAGCAATTCTTAAATAATTCATTCAGGGCTTGTGATGCAACCTGGATTTACCACATCAACACCCAGAGCTGGGTGAGACATAAGGCTGGACACAAGGGGCTGATAGCATTGGTGAGTTTCTGTGAGCAAATGCAGACCCTTTGAAGTTATACTGCATGGAACCCATTCCATGGGTCCCAACTCTCCAGGTTCAAGGGATTCTTTATTCAGCTACAGCATGATTGGGAAACCCAGAGTATGGTCCACCATGTGATTGGGAAACAATTTAAAATGCATCTCAGTTTTCGTATCCTCTTCCTCAGGTTCACCATTCCAGATGCTTTACTAACACTCTGCCTACTTGGAGAGACAGTGCGTTTAAACTCCTGTTTGGCACATTTCGCAATTTCTTCACAAGATGAACAGGAATAGGGAGAAACAATGAGAGACAAGCAGTAGGTGCCTGCACGGGCAAATGTAACGCTCATTGCCCACCAGGAAGAGGAATTACCCAAAGGATCAGAGTGCCCTGCCCGAAACAGATTGGGGCCTGAAGCAATCCTGCGGTTTTGTGCCCAGCTCACAAGAAGGGGGGTTGAAGAAAGGAGCTGAGGGGCACTGTCATTCACAAACGTGCAGAGTTATAAATGAAAGCTATCGTCCAAAAATATACTGAACTAAGGCTGCGAAGAGGACTTGAAAGCAGGGCAGAATTTCAGGAAAACGATTGCAGGAGCTAGACTGGAATTGCCCTTAAAGCACAGGAAAAGAGGCAGAACGTCGACAATGATGCACTTGGCCAAAAAGGGCGTATGCGTTTTTTCCTGAATATATTCAGGAAAAAACACATACGCCCCTTTGGGTCAACCAAGCAAGCCTATAAAGAAATCTGCACTGAAATGCAGTCTCACTGCCCCTACCTGGCAAAAGGGCCACCTGATAAAAGTGTAAAATCCAGAAAGGCAGGACAGGATATGGAGAACAGGGAGCCTTGTTATGCTGATTGGCAGGATGTAAATTGCCAACAGCCACCCTGGAGAAGTGTATGGTGTTTCCTGAAACACCTAAGAAACAAAGCAACACAGCCTATGACACTTCCACTTATGGTCCTATAGATTAGGGAAATTAAAATCAAAAAGAGACAGCCACCACAAAGTTTGGGACGGCTGTGTTCACAAGGAGCTCATCTACACTACCAGGTAAATAACACAGAAAGCAAAAACTGTATAAAGAGTTTGTGGTAGGTACGTACAAAGGAATATCACTCAGCAATGAAATCTGTGTCATCAGGCCCCTAGCGGCATAGTGAGTGGATGCAGGTATGGTGATTCTACGTGAACTACGTCACACAGAAAAAGAAACATCATAAGATATCACTAATACACGGAATGTAAACTTGACTACACATGAACTGAATTACAAAACAGAACAGGGTCTCAAATTTAGAAAACCAACTAGTGCTTGCTTATGGGGAAAGGTGCGTTGGGGTGCTGCATAAAACCAGAGACTGAAATTAGCACAGATAACATGCCATAAGCCATATATGTAATAGACAAGACCTACTCCTTGCACAACGAAATGGACTCAACACCACATATTCAACGCCTAAGAATATACCTGACTAGGTAGAATCTTAAAACCCATGGATTTATATGTCTCCGTAAGAGAATCAAGCCAGTGTACAGCGGATTAAACGCATCAGTGAAAATCCGATAATTCCCATTATCAAAATAAATTTCAAAAACTAAACACAAAGACAGTGAAATAGGGAGCAATTCTCAAATAATTCACTCAGAGCATGTGATGCAACCGGGATTTACCACATCCACACCCAGAGTTTGTTGAGACATAAGGCTGGACAGTTCAGGCTGATAGCATTGGTGAGTTTTGGTGAGCAAATGCAGACCCTTTGACATCATATTGCATGGTACCCATTCTATGGGTCCCAACTCTACAGGTTCAAGGGATTCTTCCTCCAGCTAAAACATGCATGGGAAACCCAGAGTATGGCCCACCATGTGATTGGGAAATGATTTAAAATGCATCTCAGTTTTCGTATCCTGGTCCTCGGGTTCACCATTCCAGATGCTTTACTAACACTCTCCCCGCTTGGAGAGTCAGTGCCTTTAACCTCCTGTTTGGCACAGCTTGCAATTTCTGTGCAAGATGAACAGGAATAGGGAGAACCAATGACAGACTAGCTGTAGGTGTCTGCACGGGCAAATGTAACGCTCATTTCCCACCAGGAAGAGGAATTAACCAAAGGCTCAGAGTGCCCTGCCAGAAACAGATTAGGGCCTGAAGCAATCCTGCGGTTTTGTGCCCAGGTCACAAGAATGCGAGTTGAAGAAAGGAGCTCAGGGGCACTGTAATTCACAAACCTGCAGAGTTATAAATGACAGCTATCCTCCAAAAATATATTGAAGTAAATCTGCGAAGGGGACTTGAATGCGGGGCAGAATTTCAGGAAAACGATTGCAGTAGGCAGACTGGAATAGCCCTGAAAGCATAGGAAAAGAGGCAGAACGTCGACAATGATGCACTTGGCCAAAAAGGGCGTATGCGTTTTTTCCTGAATATATTCAGGAAAAAACGCATACGCCCTTTTTGGCCAACCAAGCAAGCCTGTAAAGGAAATCTGCACTACAATGAAGTCTCACTGCCCCCCGGGCAAAAGGGCAATCTGAAAAAAGGGTAAAATGCAGAAAGGCAGGACAGTACATGGAAAAAAGGAAGCCTTGTTATGCTGATTGTCAGGATGTTAATTGCCAACAACCACCCTGGAGAAGTGTATGGTGTTTCATGAAACACATAAGAAACAAAGCAACACAGCCTATGGCACTTCCACTTATGGTCCTATAGCTTACGGAAATTAAAATCAAAAACAGACAGCCACCCCAATATTTGGGACGGCTGTGTTCACCAGAAGCTCGTCTACAGTATCAGGTAAATATCCCAGAAAGCAAAAAATGGATAAAGAAGTTGTGGCACGTACGTACAATGCAATATCACTCAGCAATGAAATCTGTGTCATCAGGCCCCTAGCGGCATAGTGAGTGGATGCAGGTACGGTGATTCTACGTGAACTACGTCACACAGAAAAAGAAACATCATAAGATATCACTAATACACGGAATGTAAACTTGACTACACATGAACTGAATTACAAAACAGAACAGGGTCTCAAATTTAGAAAACCAACTAATGCTTGCTTAAGGGGAAAGGTGTCTTGGGGTGCTGCATAAAACCAGAGTCTGAAATTAGCACAGATAACATTCCATAAGCCAAATATGTAATAGACAAGATCTACTCCTTGCTGAATGAAATGGACTGAACACCACATATTCAACGCCTAGGAATATACCTGACTAGGAAAAATGTTAAAACCCATGGATTTATATGTCTCCATAAGAGAATCAAGCGTGTGTACAGCGGCATAAACGCAGCGGTGAAAATCCGATAAATCCCATTATCAAAATAAATTTCAAAAACAAAACACAAAGACAGTGAAATTGAGAACAATTCTTAAACAATTCACTCAGGGCATGTGATGCAACTGGGATTTACCACATCTACACCCAGAGCTGGTTGAGACATAAGGCTGGACACTTCACGCTGATAGCATTGGTGAGTTTTGGTGAGCAAATACAGACCCCTTGCAGTCATACTGCATGGTACCCATTCCATGGGTCCCAACTCTCCAGGTTCAAGGGATTCTTCCTTCACCTAAAACATGCATGGGAAACCCAGAATATGGTCCACCATGTGATGGGAAAGGATTTAAAATGCATCTCAGTTTTCGTATCCTGGTCCTCGGGTTCACCATTCCAGACGCTTTACCAACACTCTCCCCACATGGAGAGTCAGTGCCTTTAACCTCCTCTTTGGCACAGCTTGCAATTTCTGTGCAAGATGAACAGGAATAGGGAAAACCAATGAGAGACTAGCTGTAGGTGTCTGCACGGGAAAATGTAACGTTCATTTCCCACCAGGAAGAGAAATTAAACAAAATCTCAGCGTGCCCTACCAGAAACAGATTAGGGCCTGAAGCAATCATGCGATTTTGTGCCCGCTCACAAAAAAGCGAGTTGAAGAAAGGAGCTCAGGGACACTGTAATTCACAAACCTGCAGAGTTATAAATGACAGCTATCCTCCAAAAATATATTGAAGTAAGCCTGCGAAGGGGACTTGAAAGCGGGGCAGAATTTCAGGAAAACGATTGCAGGGTGTAGACTGGAATTGCCCTGAAACCATAGGAAAAGAGGCAGAACGTCGACAATGATGCACTTGGCCAAAAAGGGCGTATGCATTTTTTCCTGAATATATTCAGGAAAAAACGCATACGCCCTTTTTGGCCAACCAAGCAAGCCTGTAAATGAAATCTGCACTACAATGAAGTCTCACTGCCCCCCGTTCAAAAGGGCCATCTTGAAAAAGAGTAAAATCCAGAAATGCACGACAGGGCATGGAGAACAGAGAGCCTTGTTATGATGATGGGTGTGATGTAAATTGCCAACAGACACTCTGGAGAAATATATGGTGTTTCCTGAATACCTAAAAAACAAAGCAACAGAGCCAACGCACTTCCACTTATTGTCCTATAGGTTAGGAAAATTAAGATAAAAAACACACATCCACCCAAAAGTTTCGGACGGCTCTGTTTCCAAGCACCTCGTCTACGCTACAAGTTATATATGCCAAAAGGCGAAAAATAGACAAAGATATTGCAGTACGTACGTACAATGGAATATCACCCAGCAAAGAAATCTATGTCATCAGGCCCGTCGCGGCATAATGACTGGATTCAGGTACGATGATAATACGTGAAATAAGTCACACAGAAAGAGAAACATCATAAGATGTCACTAATACAGGGAATGTAAACTTGGCTATACATGAACTGAATTACAAAAGAGGAGAGGGTCTCAAATTAAGAAGACCAAGTTACGCTTGCTTAATGGGAAAGGTGAGGTGGGGTTCTGCATAAAACCAGAGATTGAAATTAGCACAGATACCATTCTAAAACCCAAATATGTAATAGAGAAGACCTATTCCTTGCTCAACGAAATGGACTCAACACCCCGTATTCAACGCCGAGGAATATACCTGACTAGGAAAATTCTTAAAACACATGGATTTATATGTCTCTGTAAGAGAATCAAGCGTGTGTACAGCGGCATAACCTCAGCAGTGAAAATCCGAAAAATCTCATTATCAAAATAAATTTCAAAAACAAACACAATGACAGTGCAGTAGAGAGCAATCCTTAAATAATTCACTCAGGGCTTCTTATGCAACCTGGATTTACCACATCTACACCCAGAGCTGGGTGAGACATAAGGCTGGACACTTCGGGCTGAGAGCATTGGTGACGTTCGGTGCGCAAATGCAGACACTTTGTAGTCATACTGCATAGTACCCATTCCATGGGTCCCAACACTCCAGGTTCAAGGGATACTTCCTTCAGCTAAAACATGAATGAGAAAACCAGAGTATGGTCCACAGTATGACTGGGAAATGTTTTTAAACGCATCTCAGTTTTTATCCTCTGGCACTTGTGTTAACTATTCCAGATGCTTGACTAACACTCTCCCCACTTGGAGAGTCAGTGTCTTTAACCTCCTGTTTGGCAGAGTTCGAAATTTCTGTACAAGATGAACAGTAATAGGGAGAACCAATCAGAGACTAGCCATAGGTGCCAGCTCGGGCAAATGTACTGCTCATTTCACACCAGGAAGAGGAATTAACCAAAGGCTCAACATGCCATGTCAGAGCCAGAGTAGCACCTGAAGCAATCCTCCAGATTTTCAGCCAGCTGCAAGAAAGCGAGTTGAAGAAAGGAGCTCGGGGGCACTGTAATTCACAAACCTGCAGAGTTATAAATCACAGTTATCGTCCAAAAATATACTGAAGTAAGTCTGTGAAGAGGACTTGAAAGCGGGGCAGAATTTCAGGAAAAGGATTTCAGGGCGTAGAGCGCAATTTCATTTAAAGCATAGGAAAAGAGGCAGAACGTCGACAATGATGCACTTGGCCAAAAAGGGCGTATGCGTTTTTTCCTGAATATATTCAGGAAAAAACACATACGCCCTCTTTGGCCAACCAAACAAGCCTGTAAAGGAAATTTGCATTTCAATGAAGTCTCACTGCCCCCCGGTCAAAAGAGCCATCTGGAAAAAGTGTAATATCCAGAAAGGCAGGACAGGCCATTGAGAACAGGGAGCCTTGTTATGCTGATGGTCGGGATGTAAATTGCCAACAGCCACTCTGGAGAAGTGTATGGTGTTTCCTGAAATACGTAAGAAACGAAGCAACACAGCCTATGGCACTTAAACTTATGGTCCTATAGCTTAGGGAAATTAAAATGAAAAACACACAGGCACCCCAAGGTTTGGGACGGCTCTTTCTACAAGAACCTTGTCTATGGTACAAGTTAAATATCCCAGAAAGCGAAAAATGGATTAAGAAGTTGTGGTACGTACGTACAATGGAATATCACTCAGCAATGAAATCTATGTCATCAGGCCGTAGTGGCATACTGAGTGGATTCAGGTACGGTGATTCTACGTGAAATAAGTCACACAGAAAAAGAAACATCATAAGATATCACTAATACACGGGATATAAACTTGACTACACATGAACTGAATTGCAATAGAGAACAGGGTCTCAACTTTAGAAAACCAACTCGTGCTTGCTTATGGGGAAAGGTGAGTTGCGGTGCTGCATAAAGCCAGGGATTAAAATTAGCACAGATACCGTTCCGAAAGCCAAATATGTTATAGACAAGACCTAATCTTTGCTCAAGGAGATCGACTTAGCACCACATATTCAACGCTTAGGAATACACCTGACTGGGAAGAATCTTAAAACCCATGAATTTATATGTCTCCGTAAGAGAATCAAGTGTGTGTACAGCAGCATAAATGCAGCAGTGAAAATCCTATAAAACCCATTATCAAAATAAATTTCAATAACAAAACACAATGACAGTGAAATAGAGAGCAATTCTTAAATAATTCACTCAGGGCTTTTGATGCAACCTGGATTTACCACATCTACAACCAGAGTTGGGTGAGACATAAGGCTGGACACTTCGGGCTGATAGCATTGGTGAGTTTCGGTGAGCAAATGCAGACCATTTGAAGTCATACTGCATGGTACCCATTCCAAGAGTCCCAACTCTCCAGGTTCAAGGGATTCTTCCTTCAGGTAAAACATGCATGGGAAACACAGAGTATGGTCCACCGTGTGATTGGGAAACGTTTTTAAATGCATCTCAGTTTTCATCCCCTGTTTTTCGTGTTCACCATTCCAGACGCTTTACTAACACTCTCCCCACTTGGAGAGTCAGTTCCTTTAACCTCCTGTTTGGCACAGCTTGCAATTTCTGCGCAAGATGAACAGGAATAGGGAGAACCAATTATAGACTAGCTGTAGGTGTCTGCACGGGTAAATGTAACCCTCATTTCCCACCAGGAAGAGGAATTAACCAAAGGCTCAGCGTGCCCTGCCGTAACCAGATTAGGTTTTGAAGAAATTCTGTGGTGTTGTGCCCAGCTCACAAGATAGTGAGTTGAAGAAAGGAGTTCAAGGTCTCTGTAATTCACAAACCTGCAGAGTTATAAATGACAGCTATCGTCCAAAATTGTATTGAAGTAAGCCTGTGAACAGGACTTGAAAGCGGGGCAGAATTTCAGGAAAACAATTTCAGGGGATAGACTGGAATTGCACTTAAAGCATAGGAAAAGAGGCAGAACGTCGACAATGATGTACTTGGCCAAAAAGGACATATGCGTTTTATCCAGAGCCCTCATTAACGAGGGTAGGATGCTCCCAGCATGCTCCAGGGGCCAACAGAGTCCCCACATCGCCAAGGCGACATGAGGCAGTCAGGCAGGATTGACCTCACATAAGAGGGCACACCTCACAGAAGTTTAAGGTACCCAGCCAGGATCAGACTCTCACCAGAGGGCCCACATCACCAAGGGGATGGGAACCAGGTAGCAGTGTCCTCACACCCATGAGGCCACAAAATCGAAGTTGAGGTACCCAGAATATGTGGCCTCAAACCAGAGGACCCACATCACCATGGGTCTCGATGTGAGGCAGGCAGGTTTAACCTTAAAACACATGGCCCATTGTATAAAAAAGGTGAGGAATACAGCAGTTGGAGCTTCCCAGCAGGCAGCCCAGATCACCATGGCTATGGGATCCAGGCCACAGTGAACTCACAGCAGAGGGCCCTCATCATGAAACTGTGAGCAACCCAGGCATTGGGAACTCAGAGCAGAAGGCCCACATTCCCATGGGGTTGGGAACCTTGCAGGAGTGTACTCGCACCACAGGGCGCACATCAAAAAATTTTGGGAGCCCAGGAGTTAAGGCCTGATGCCAGAGAGCCCTCATTACCGAGGGGAGGAGACTCCCAGCAGTCACCAACACCCAGCTGAGGTACAACGTCCCCAAGGTGACGAGTGCCAGTCAGGCAGGAGTGACCTCACAGCAGAGGGCCTACCTCACAGAAGAGTGAGGAGCCTAGCCAGAATAAGACTCTCACCAGAGTGCCCACATGACCAATGGGATACGATCCAGGCAGGAGTGTCCTCACACCAGTGTGGCAACATCATAGAAAGGTGAGGAACCCAGCACATGTGGCCTAAACCAGAGAACCCACATCTCAAATGGGCTCAGAGTGAGGCAGGCAGGAGTAGCCTCACAACTCAGAGCCCATAGAATAAAAAAGTTGAGGAATCCAGGTGGGAACCTCCCAGCAGGCGGCCCAGAGCACCCAATCTATGTGATCCAGGCCTCAGTAAACTCACAGCAGAGGACCCACAACATGAAACTGTGAGCAACCCAGTCTTTGGGACTTCACAGTAGAAGGCCCAAACCCCATGGGGATGGGAACCTGGCAGGAGTGTCATCGCACCAGTGGGCACACATCAGAAAATGTGGGGAGCCCAGTACTTAGGGCCTGACGCAAGGGGACCCTCATCACCGAGGGGAGGAGGCTCCCAGCATGTTCCTCACAGCAGAGGGCCTTCCTCTCAGAAGTGTGATGAATCCAGCCAGGATCTGACTCTCAGCAGAGGGCCCACATCACCAAGGGGATGGGAACCAGGCAGGAGTGTCCTCACACCCATGGGGCCACATCATCGAAAGTTGAGGTACTCAGAACATGTGGCCTCAAACCAGAGGACCCACATCACCATGGGTCTCGGAGTGAGGCAGGCAGGATTAACCTCACAACACATGACCCATTGTATATAAAAGGTGAGGAATCCAGCAGTTGGAACTTCCCAGGAGGCGGCCCAGAGGACCGAGGCTATCGGATCCAGGCCACAGTGAACTCACAGCAGAGGGCCCTCATCGTGATACTGTAAGCAACCCAGCCGTTGTGACCTCAGAGTACAAGGCCCACATCCCCATGGGGAAGGGAACCAAGCAGGAGTGTCATCGCACCAGTGGGCACACATCAAAAAATATGGGGAGCCCAGCAGTTAGAGCCGGACGCCAGAGGACCCTCATCACTGAGGAGAGGAGGCTCCCAGCAGGCTCCAAATGCCACCAGAGGGCCGACGTCACAAAGGCAATGGGAGCAAGCTAGACAGGAGTTACCTCACAGCACAGGGCCCACCTCACAGAAGGGTGAAGAACCCATCCAGGATAAGAATCTCACCAGAGAGCCCACATCACCAAGGGGATCGGAACAACGCAGGAGTACCCTCACACCATTGTGGCCACATTATCAAAAGGTGAGGAACCCAGAACATGTGGCTAAACCAGAAGACCCACAATTCAAAGGGGCTCAGAGTGAGGCAGTCAGGAGAAGCCTCACAACACAAGGCCCATAGAATAAAAAAGCTGAGTAATCCAGCAGTTTGAACCTACCAACAGGTGGCCCAGAGCACCCAGTCTATGGGATCCAGGCTGCAGTGAACTCACAGCAGAGGGCCCACATCATGAAACTATGAGCAACCCAGATAGTGGGACCTCAGAGCAGAAGGCCCACAACCCCATGGGGATGGGAACCTCGCAGGAGTGTCCTCGCACCACTTAGCATGTATCCGAAAATGTGGGAACCCAGCTGTTAGGGCCTGATGCCACAAGGCCCTCATCACCGAGGGGAGGAGGCTACCAGCAGGCTGCAATTTCCACCAGACGGCCGATGTTGCCAAGGAGGTGTGTGCCAGCCAGGCAGGAATGACCACAGAGCAGACGGCCCACCTCACAGAAGTGTGAGGAACCCAAACAGGATCAGACTCTCACCAGAGGGCACACATCACCAAGGGGATTGAAACCAGGCAGGAGTGTCCTCAAACCAGTGGGGCCACATCAGTGAAAGATGAGGAACACAACACATGTGGCCTCAAACAAGGGGACACACATCACGAAGAGGCTGGGAGTGAGGCATGCAGGAGGAGATTCACAACAGAGGGCCCATAGAATAAAAAAGGTGAGGAATCCAGGAGTTGGAAACTCCAGGCTGGTGGCCCAGAGCACCGACGCTATGGGATACAGAACAGAGTGAATACACAGCAAAGGGCCCACGTCATGAAACTGTGAACAACCCAGCCGTTGGGACCACAGAACAGAAGTCCCACATGCCCATGGGGATGGGAACCTGTGAGGAGTGTCCTCGCACCACTGGGCACACATCAGAAAATGTGTGGAGCCCAGCACTTAGGGCCTGACACCAGAAGGCCCTCATCACTGAGGGGAGGAGGCCCCAGCACACTCCAACTGCCACCAGAGTGCCCATGTCGCCAAGGCGACGTGTGCCAGCCAGGCAGGATTGACCTCACAGCAGAGGGCGCACATCATGAAAGTGTGAGCAACCCAGCCGTTGGGAGCTCAGAATAGAAGGCCCACATCCCCATGGGGATGGGAACCTGGCAGGAGTGTCATCGCACCACTAGGCGCACATCTGAAAATGTGGGGAGCCCAGCAGTTAGGGCCTGACGCCACTGGGTCCTCATCACCGAGGGGAAGAGGCTCCCAGCACGCTCCATCTGCAACCAGTGGACCCATGTGGCCAAGGCAACGTGTGCCAGCCAGGCAGGAGTGACCTCACAGCAGAGGCCCCACCTCCCTGAAGTTTGAGGAGTTCAGCCAAGGTCAGACTCTCAGCAGAGGGCCCACATCACCAAGGGGATGGGAACCAGGCAGGAGTGTCCTCACACCAGTGGGGCCACATCATCGAAAAGTGAGGGACCCAGCACACGTGGCCTCAAACCAGAGGACACACATCACCATGGGGCTCGGAGTGAGGAAGGCAGGAGGAGTCTCACAACACAGGGCCCATAGAATAAAAAAGGTGAGGAATCCCGCAGTTGGAAACTCCAAGCAGGTGGCACAGAGCACCGAGGCTATGGGATCCATGCCGGAGTGAACTCACAGCAGAGGGCCCACATTCTGACACTGTGAGCAACCCAGCCGTTGGGACCTCAGAGCAGAAAGCCCACATCCCCATGGGGATGGGAACCTGGCAGGAGTGTTGTCGCACCACAGGGCGCACCTCAGAAAATTTGTGTATCCCAGGACTTAGGGCCTGACAGCAGAGGGCCCTCATCACTGAGGGGAGGAGGTTCCCAGCAGGCTCCAAATGCCACCAGAGACCTGACGTCACCAAGGCAACGCGAGCTAGCCAGGCAGGATTGACGTCACAGCAGAAGGCCCACCTCACAGAATGGTGAGGAACCCAGCCAGGATCAGACTCTCACTGGAGGGCCCACATCACCAAGGGGATGGGAACCAGGAAGGAGTGTCCTCACACCAGTGGGGCCACATTATCGAAAGGTGAGGGACCCAGCACACGAGGATTCAAACCAAAGGATACACATCACCAAGGGGCTGGGTGTGAGGCAGGAAGGAGGAGCCTCAAAACAGGCGTGCATTGAATAAAAAAGGTGAGGAATCCCAGAGTTGGAACCTCCCATCAGGCACCAGGAGCAGCGAGTCTATGGGGTCCAGGCCAGAGTGAACTCACACCAGAGGGCCTTCAACATGAAACTGTGAGCAACCCAGCAGTTGGGACCTCAGAGCAGAAAGCCCACATCCCCATGGGGATGGGACACTGGCAGGAGTGTACTCGCACTACAGGGTGCACATCAGAAACTTCTGGAAGCCCATGAGTTAGGGCCTGATGCCAGAGGGTCCTCATTACCGAGGGGAGGAGACTCCTAACAGGCACCAACTCCCAACTGAGGGCCCACATCGCCAAGGTGACGTGTGCCAGCCAGGCAGGAGTGACCTCACAGCAGCGGGCCCACCTCCCAGAAGTGTGAGGAATGCAGCCAGGATCAGACTCTCAACAGAGGGCCCACATCACCAAGGGGATGGGAACCAGGCAGGAGTGTCCTCACACCAGTGGGGCCACATCAATAAAGGTGAGGAAACTGGCACATGTGGCCTCAAACCAGAGGACCTACATCAAAAAGGGGCTGGGAGTGAGGCAGGCAGGAGGAGCCTGAAAACAGAGGGCCCAAAGAATAAAAAAGGTGGGAATCCAGCAGTTGGAACCTACCAGCAGGCGGCTCAGAGCACAGAGTCTATGGGATCTAGGCCTGAGTGAACTAACACCAGAGAGCCAACGTCATTAAACTGTGAACAACACAGGCGTTGGGACCTTAGAGCAGAAGGCCCACATGCCCATGTGAATGGGAACCTGGCAGGAGTGCCCTCGCACCACTTAGCACATATCAGAAAATGTGGGAACCCAGCAGTTAGGTCCTGACGCCAGAGTGTCTCATCACAGAGGGGACGAGGCTCCCATCAGGCTCCAACTGCCACCAGAGGGCCGAAGTCACCAAAGCGGTGTGTGCCAGCCAGGCAGGAGTGACCTCAGAGAAGAGGGCCCACCTCACAGAAGTGTGAGGAAACCAACCAGGCTCAGACTCTCACCAGAGGGCCCACATCACCAAGGGGCTGGGAGTGAGGCAGATGTCTGGACGGGCACATTTAACTATAATTTCCCACCAGGAAGAGGAATAAACCAAAGGGTCAGAGTGCCGTGCCAGACCCTGATTATGGCCTGAAGGAAACCTGCGGTTTTGTGGCCAGCTTACAAGGAAGTGAGTTAAGAAAGGAAATCACGGGCACTGTAATTCACACACCTGCAGAGTTATAAATGACAGCTATTGGCAAAAATATATTGAAGTAAGTCTGCGAAGAGGACTTGTAAACGAGGCAGAATTGCAGGGAATCATATTTCAGGAGGTAGATCGGATTTGCATTTAAAGCATATGAAATGCGGCAGATCTTTGACAGTGATGCACTTGGACAAAAAGTGCATATACATTTTTTCCTGATTATATTCAGGAAAAAAACGCATATGCCCTTTTGGCCAACCAAGCACTCGAGCAATGGAAATCTGCACTAAAATGAAGTCTCATTTCCCATTCGTCAAAAGGGCCATCTGAAAAACGTGTAAAATCCAGAAAGGCAGGACAGGCCATGGAGAACAGGGAGCCTTGTTATGCTGATGGGCGGATTGTAAATTGCCAACAGACACTCTGGAGATGTTTATGGTGTATCCTGAAACATCTAAAAAACAAAGCTACAGAGCCTAGGGCACTTCCATTTATGGCCCTATAGCTTAGGAATATTAAAATCAACAAGACACAGCCAACACAAAATTTAAGGCTGCTGTGTTTACAAGAATCTCGAGTCCAGTACAAATTAAGTATCCCCGAAAGAAATAAATGGATAAAGAATTTGTGCTACTTACGTACATCGGAATATCACTCAGCAACGAAATCAATGTCATCAGGCCTGTAGCAGCAAATTGAGTGGATTTAAGTATGATGATTCTAAGAGATATATGTTGCATAGAGAAAGATAATTATCATAAGATATCACTAATAGAGGGCGTGTAAACTTGGCTACACATAAACTGAATTACAAAACCGAACAGTCTCACATTTAGATAAACACTTATGCTTGCTTAAGGGGAAAGTTGAGTTGGGGTGCTGTATAAAACCAGAGATTGAAATTAGCACACATACCGTTCCATAAGCCAAATATGTAATAGACAAGACCTACTCTTTGCTCAACGAAATGGACCCATCCATGGTGTATCATCTCACACCTGTTAGAATGGGCATCATCAGAAAATCTACAAACAACAAATGCTGGAGAGTGTGTGGATATAAGGAACCCTCTTCCACTATTGTTGGGAATGTAAATTGATACAGTCACTGTGGAGAGCATTATGGAGTTTCTTATAAAACTAACGATAGAATTACCATACGATACAGCAATCCCACTACTGGGCATATACCCAGACAAAACCATAAATCAAAAAGAGACATTCACCGCAATGTTCATTGCATCACTATTTACAATATCCAGGTAATGGAAGCAACCTAAATGCCCACAGACAGACGAATGCATAAAGATGTGGTACATACATAAAATGGAATATTACTAAGCCATAAAAAGGAATGAAATTGGGTCATTTGTAGAGACGTTGATGGACCTAGAGACTGTCATACAGAGTGAAGTAAGTCAGAAAGAGAAAAACAAAACAAATCTTGTATATTAATGCATATATGTGGAACGTAAAAAAATTGTACAGATGAACCGTTTTGCAAGGCAGAAATAGAGCAACAGATGTAGACAACAAACGCATGGACACCAAGGGAGGAAAGCTGTTGCGGGGGTGGTGGTGGGAGGAGTTGAGAGATTGGGATTGGCATGTATACATTTATATGTATAAAATAGATAACCAATAAGAACCTGCTCTACAAAAAATAAAATTAAATTAAAAAAATAAAATTAAAAAAAGTAAAACAGAAAAAATATTCTGCCCTTCACATACATGTATTTATATGAATAAATTATTTCCATGCATATATCTGTAAATACAGAAAAGAGGAATAAAATCTACCTTGAACCAAAAATGATAAAAAGAAAAATGAAAACAGAACCCACCAGTTACACAGAGGAAAATCATATCAGGGCACTTGCTCCAGTTGTAAACAATTCTGAAGTTGGTCAGTGGTGGGGAATCATCTCCCATTCAGCCAGCAGGCCCCACGCAACAAGCGTCCTCATCCAAAGCTAAGGGACCATGCCGAGGCATCTGTGAGTAAACATGGGCCGAGCCCCAGGCCAGCTGCTGCTGCAATGTTCCCACCCTTCCCAGGTAAAACACCTGAATATGTACAAGGAGTTGAAAGCCTAGAGGAAGGGCCATGGAACCACATGAGTGACAGCATGCCAGCCGACTTGGTGCCTGCAGGTCAGCCAGGATGGTCCTGGCCCTGGGTGCTCTTCTGGAAGCTTTCCATTTCCCTGCCTGAGATACCCCTGCTGTCCCGGCCCCCACTGCATTCTTCCTTCCTCACCTCTGCCCAGGGAGAAATTCCAGCAGCAGCTACGGGTGAAACATCCTCTTCTTTAGCAGGTGGCATCTTGGCAACTGCTGCAGAAAGTCCAGCAGAGCCCCACTCACACTGGGACACCCACAAAGCCGTGGCCTCTCACTCCCTCCCACCAGCCCAGCCCCGAGACTGCTGACAGGGCAGAGAAAATGGCGTCAGGCACAGCTGCAGGGGCTCTTGCTGCCTGGGGCGGTATTTATATTGATCTGAACCCAGGCACACCTGGGGAGGGCTGGCCGGCACGGTCAGGCTTCCCAGGCCAGCCAATAATCACCCCTCAGGGGCTCACAGTTGCAGAAAATGGAACTTGCTGAATCGGCCAGCTCCAAGGAACAGGTGTGGGCTCCTGAGAGTCAGGATAGACAAGGGGCTGCAGCTCTGGCTTGTTTTCTAATCATATTATCTGGCCCGTGAGTGGGAGACAACTTCAAGAAAACCCTCTCCTAATGAGAGGAACCCAGGTGTCAGGGAGAGGATGGGTGGGTGGTGGGTGGAGACAGAGGCCTGGTGCCCCGGGTGCAGTGGAAGTCTCTGGAAGACCAGGTGGAGGGAGGCCACACAGAGTGATGCCCAGGGTCACAGACCTGTTGGAGCTGCTGTTTGTTAGTTCAAGTCCTGCTCTGAGGTGCTCTGTGTCAGATCTGAGCGACAGGTGAGCTGGGAGTGCTCTGCAATGAGGGCTATGTGCACGGTTCCTGTGTGCCCAGCCCTGCCAAGGTACCTGCAAGGGTAGCTCTGTATCCTGGGAGGGGCCTGACCACGAGAGCCCCATGGGCTGCAGGGGACTTGCCCAGGGAACCCCATGTCCTGGGAGGGACCTGACCACGAGAGCCCCGTGGGCTGCGGTGGGGGTGGGGTACCTGCTCGGGTGAGCTCCATATCCTGCGATTGGCCTGACCTCGATAGCCCCATGGGCTGCTGGAGTCCTGGTAAAAGATGTAAGGACAGTCGGTGAAGCCACCGAGGATATACCTCCAGTAGTTCCTAAATCCTACAGCCTGCTGGTCATTTTACCAACCACCAGGACTTGGTATTCTGTATTAGTGTTCAATGATGCCTTCTTCTGTATTCCATTAGTCCCAGAGTCACAAGACATTTTGGCTTGTGAGTGGCAGGACTCAACATACAACTAAAACAATACTTCCGGGCCATCTTGCACCAAGGGTTCAAAAATTCCCACACCATCTTTGGGGAAAGCTCAGCTAAAGACCTAAAAGTTCTACTTCTGGAAAAGGAAACACTCCTTCAATATGCAGACGACATTCTGATCATCAGCCCTACTAAGGAGGCCTCTGAACTACCAAGCCAATAAAGGATAGAAGTTGTCCAAGAAGAAGCTCAGATAGCACAGACTACAGTGACCTGCCTGGGCTTAATTCTCACAGAAGGTTGGAGAAGCCCATCCCAGGAAAGGGAAGAAACAATTTACAGCCTTACCCCTTTCTAAAACTAGAAGACAGCTTAGGGGTTCCTGGGGAGGCCAGGGTTTGCTGCTTCTGGATCCCTAACTACAGTCTACTAGCTGGGCCTCTATATGAAACACTGAAAGGAAAAGTTGATGATTCTTTTGAATAGAATCCAGAAGTGGCCTTTCAAGAATGGAAAGAGCAGTCAATTCAGACCCTTGCCCTGGAACTCCCTAATTTAGCTAAACCCTTTGACCTTTACATTCCTGGTGAAAGGTGAATCGCCATTGGAGTATTAGTGTAAAAACTGGGACCACTTGAAATGGAACAATGCAAGAATGCCATCCAGGTAGGATAAACTACGGTCACCAAGGGACTTGGCCCACCGCCACATCTGGCCAAGATACTGGCAGTATCTAAAAACCTGGAAATCAGCAGCCCAAAAGGCCACCTCCCTCCTAAGGGTAAAGGACCCCACGTGGTGATCCTAACCCCCAACCATGCCCTGAAGTTGCAGGGTTTGCTCCGTGGGCACACTGACCTCGAGTGTGGAGGCCCTCCAACTCCAACCTCCAGAGAGATAACCGGGAACAACGGGGCACCATGACAACTCGTGTGATCATCATTTGACCTGGAGTTTCTCTCATAAAACAACAAGAGTGTGTCTCAAAAGAGTAGACTACTGCTTGCAGGACTTACTGCACCCGGAGGGGAGCTAATAGTCTTGGCGGGGGAACCGTATATCACGCTGTCACCATAGAAAAGCCTACAGACACCGTGATGATGGTGGCCAATAAGACCGGCTGGACTCCTGTTTACTTCAAAAGGCTGTTGACTCAGTGGCCATCATGGTCCTTCATCACCACTGACCCTGGACTGTCTGGGAGTTGAGCGGGCAGGGTCCTGACACCTGGTGCTGTTTTTACGTTAATTCAGGGGCCTAATTGAAGAAAGTGCAGACTACTGGTCAGAGCATCTAGGCTGGCAGAAACGGTCAGCCTAAGGTGGCCCAACAAATGTGGGGCGGGGTGAAACTGGACCTCACAGCGTCACTGCACATCTCCTTCCTGGACCCTTAAAGATCATTAGAATCTATAACACTTCCAATACTGGTGCTCAGGCGGACGAGCACGGAGGCAGGAGACCTGGGGACAATCAACGTCACCTGGAGACTGCTGGGAAGAAGTTCTGACACTCGCCCACAAGTGTGAGGGCTCCTAACTCAGCACTGAGCAGTTACAGAAGAAAGGTCTGCACCCTCAGCACTCCAAGAATGAGGAAGGGGACAAAAGGCAGAAGAGAGGTTTGTCCCAGGCAAAGCCCCTTAAAAATCCCTGGGAGATAAAAATAGAATCTGGGCAATAAAATAAAGTCTAACCATTTTTATCCTTTGTGCTTTGTCTAATTTCACGTGCTCCTAGGGTCCCGCATACAGAGGTTCCACACCCGGCACTTCAGACCAGATTTCCTAGTGCAGAATGGCTGGGTCGACACATCAGCTCCTGGGGCCCAGTGCAGACTCTGCGATATAGAGCCTGAGCTGTAGCCAACAGGGCCCTCGAGAGTTCCACTGCTTCCCTCCCACTGACTCTGACAGGATCTCTACACAGCAGCCCAGCCCACAGCCCACAGGGTAGCACATGCTCTCACCTCTCCATTCTCTGATCAAAATATAAAGTTTCCTTTGCTTCTGAACCAAACTCAGTCTCAATCTGTTGGCTCCAGTGACACTGGGCAGGGGGACACTTGTTGGGGTACACTCTGGAGGATCAGTAACAGAAATTGAGAACATTGTAACTTTAATAAACAGATGTGTGAGCCATACTGTAATTAACAGAGAACAGTGTATAAGATGTTATACACTGTTAGAAATAAGATGTTTCTAACACTTCCATTTGATATTTCCATCACTTTCTTATAAGCAAGTTCAGTGAAAATGTTTGTCTTATGTGTCAGGTCAATATTAGAGAAACGAAGTGATTTCTTTCCAAGCATGTACATCTAATAATCTTGCTTAAAGCTTCAATCTTGTTTTAAATGCTTTTCCATTGAAAATGATACCTCTCTTTCAGCTTCCCCATTTCTGAGAAGTATAAAATCTTATAATTTATTATTACCAAATGGGAAAGGGTGGGAGGAGGGATAAATTAACAGTTTGGGATTAACACATACACAATGCTATGTATAAAATCGATCATCAACAAGGAACTACTGTATAGCACAGGGAACTACACTCAATATTTTTCAATAACCTATAAGGGGAAATGATCTGAAAAAGAATAGATATTTTTATTGACATCATCTATCACTGACAGTTAAAATCGAACCTAAGGGAAGCCGGTGGTGAGTGTTTCTGACCCTGAAGACTTCAATCATCTAAAGTTTGGACTCTGCCTACTTCTCAAGGCCCTTAATGAACATATGTGTAGCCATAGCTTAAAAAATCCCCCAGTTTGGGTTGCGGAGAGACACTGATTTTGAAAAAGCCCTGGTGTTCTCCTCACATGAATGGGACCCTTCCTACAGCTAAAACATGCCTGTCACACACAGAGGATGGTATACCGTCTGATCGGGAAGAGTTTGGAAAAGGAATCTCATCTCCTCATCACCTGGTGCTCGGGTTCACCCCTCCAGAGTCTTTACTAACAGTCTCCCCACTTGGAGATGTCAGCACTGTCAACATCCTGTTGTGCACAGTTTGGAATTTGTCCAGAGGATGAAGCGGAAGGAGGAGGAACAATGAGAGACAAGTCCTAGGTGTTCAGACAGGCACATGTCACTCTAATTTCCAATCAGGAAGACGAATTAACCAAAGGCTAGGGTTGCCCATGGAAACAGAATAGGGCTTGAGGAAATCCGGCTGCTTTGTGGCCAGTTCCCATAAACACAAGTGGAAAAATGGAACTCAGGGGCACAAAATTCACGAAACTGCAGAGCTCAAAATATCTATCACTGAAAAATGTCTTGAGGAAGGTCAGAAAAAAGGACTTGTAAGCAACAGAGAATGGCAGGAAAGGGATTGGAAGAGGTAGAAAGGACTCGCCATTAAGCACAAGAAAAGGGGCTGAACATTGCCAACATTGCAGTTGGCCAAAAAGGGTGTATGCATCTTTTTCTGTATAAATTCAAGAAAAGGGCATACACATTTTTAGCCAACCAAACAGGTGGGCACTGGAAATCAATACTACAAAACACATCACTTTGCATCAGTCAGAAGAGCCGTCCTCATAAAGCGTAAACACCAGAAATGCAGGACAGGGCAAGGAGAAAAGGGAGCACTGTGAGGCTTATAGTGGAAATGTATGTTGCCAACGTTCACTCTGGATAAGTGTATTGTGTTTACTAAAGCATCTAAAAAATGAGCTACGGAGCACAGGGCACTTGCACTCATGGACGTATATCTTGGGAAAAACAAAAATGGGGAGGACACAGGCACGCCAAAGTTTACCGCCTCTCTGTTTAAAAGATCCTCGACTAGGATATAACATAAATGTCTCTGGAGGGAAAAAATGGATAGAGATGAGGTACTTAGGTAGAGTGGAATATTACTCAGCCCGGAAAATAATGAAATATTGCCATTTGTAACAACTCCAGAGGACTTAAGTATGATCATAAAAAGTCACAAAATACTAAAAGAAAAACACATAAGATATCACTAATACATGGAATATAAACTTGGCTACACATGCACTGAATTACAAAACAGAACAGGGTCTCAAATTAAGGAAACCAACTTATGCTTTCTTATGGAGAAAGGTGAGTTGGGGTGCTGCATAAAACCAGAGATTGAAATTAGCACAGATACCGTTCCAAAAGCCAAATATGTAATAGACAAGACCTACTCCTTGCTCAACGAAGTGGACTCAACACCACATATTCAACACTTAGGAATATACCTGACTGGTAACAACCTTAAAACCCATGGATTTATATGTCTCCATAAGAGAATCAAGCATGTGTACAGCGGCAAAAACGCAGCAGTGAAAATCCGATAAATCCCATTACCAAAATAAATTTTAAACACAAAACAAAATGACAGTGAAATAGACAAGAATTCTTAAATAATTCACTCAGGGCTTGTGATGCAACATGGATTTCCCACATCGACACCCAGAGCTGGTGAGACATAGGGCTGGACACTTCGGGCTGATAGCACTGGTGAGGATTGGTGAGCAAATGCAGACCGTTTGAAGTCATACTGCATGATACCCATTCCATGGGTCCCAACTCTCCAGGTTTAAGCGAATCTTCCGTCAGTTAAAACATACATGGGAAACACAGAGTATGGTCCACCATGTGATTGAGAAAAGTTTTTAAATGCATCTCAGTTTTTGTCTCCTGGTATTCAGGTTCACCATTCCAGACGCTTTACTAACACTCTCCCCACTTGGAGAGTCAGTGCCTTTAACCTCCTCTTTGGCACAGTTTGCGATTTCTGCACAAGATGAACAGGAATAGGGAGAACCAAAGAGAGACTAGCTGTAGGTGTCTGCACAGGCAAATGGAATGCTCATTTCCCACAAGGAAGAAGAATTAGCCAAAGGCTCAGCATGCCTGCCAGAACCAGATTAGGGCCTGAAACAATCCGGTGGTTTTGCGGCCAGCTCACAAGAAAGCTAGCTGAAGAAAGGAGCTCAGGGACACTGTAAATCACAAACTTACAGAGTTGTAAATGACAGCTATCTTCCAGAAATATATTGAAGTAAGCCTGCAAAGAGGACTTGAAAGCGGGGCAGAATTTCAGGAAAGCTATTTCAGGGGATAGACTGGTATTGCACTTAAAGCATAGGAAAAGAGGCAGATCGTCGACAATGATGCACTCGGCCAAAAAGAGCGTATGCGTTTTTTCCTGAATATATTCAGGAAAAAACGTATACGCACTTTTTGGCCAACCAAGCAAGCCTATGAAGGAAATCTGCACTACAATGAAGTCTCACTGCCCCCCGGTCAAAAGGGCCATCTGAAAAAAGTGTAAAATCCAGAAAGGCAGGACAGGCCATGGAGAACAGGGAGCCTTGTTATGCTGATGGATGGGATGTAAATTGCCAACAGCTGCTCTGGAGACGTGTATGGTGTTTCCTGAAACACGTAAGAAACGAAGCAACACAGCCTATGGCACTTACACTTATGGTCCTATAGCTTAGGGAAATTAAAATCAAAAACACACAGCCACCCCAAGGTTTGCGACGGCTCTGTTTACAAGAACCTCGTCTACGGTACAAGTTAAATATCCCAGAAAGCGAAAAATGGATAAAGAAGTTGTGGTATGTACGTAAAATGGAATATCACTGAGCAATGAAATCTATGTCATCAGGCCCGTAGCGGCATAGTGGCAGGATTCGGGTACGGTGATTCTACGTGAAATAAGTCACACAGAAAGAGAAACATCATTAGGTATGACTAATACACGGGATGTAAACTTGACTACACATGAACTGAATTACAATAGAGAACAGGGTCTCAAATTTAGAAATACAACTTGCGCTTGCTTATGGGGAAAGGTGAGTTGGGGTGCCGGATGAAACCAGAGATTTAAATTAGCGCAGATAACGTTCCATAAGCCAAATTTCTAATACACAAGACCTACCCCTTGCTTAAAGAAATGGACTCAACACCACATATTCAATGCCTAGGAATATATCTGAATAGGAAGAAACTTAAAACCCATGGATTTATATGTCTCAGTAAGTGAATCAAATGTGTGTACAGACGGATAAACGCAGCAGTGAAAATCCGATAAATCCCAGTATCAAAATAAATTTCGAAAACAAAACACAATGACAGTGAAATAGAGAGCAATTCTTAAATAATTCAATCAGGGCTTGTGATGCAACCTGGATTTACCACATCTACACACAGAGCTGGGTGAAACATAAAGATGGATACTTCGGGATGATAGAATTGATGAGGTACAGTGAGCAAATGCAGACCTTTTGGTCATACTGCATGGTACCCATTCCATGGGTCCCAACTCTCCAGGTACAAGGGATTCTTCCTTCAGCTAAAACATGCATGGGAAACCCAGAGCATGGTCCACCGTGTGATTCAGAAACGTTTCTAAATGCATCTCAGTTTTCGTCCCCTGGTATTCGGGTTCACCATTCCAGACGCTTTACTAACTCTCTCCCCACTTGGAGAGTCAGTGCCTTTAACCTCCTCTTTGGCACAGCTTGCAATTTCTGTGCAAGATGAACAGGAATAGGGAGAACCAATGAGAGACTAGCTGTAGGTGTCTGCACGGGCAAATGTAACGCTCATTTCCCACCAGGAAGAGGAATTTACCAAAGGCTCAGCATGCCCTGCCCGAAACAGATTAGGGCCTGAAGCAATCCTGCGGTTTTGTGCCCAGTTCACAAGAAAGCGAGTTGAAGAAAGGAGCTCAGGGGCACTGTAATTCACAAACCTGCAGAGTTATAAGTGACAGCTAACGTCCAAAAATATATTGAAGTAAGCCTGCGAAGAGGACTTGAAAGCGGGGCAGAATTACAGGGAAACGATTTCAGGGGGTAGACTGGAATTGCACTTAAAGCATAGGAAAAGAGGCAGAACGTCGACAATGATGCACTTGGCCAAAAAGGGCGTATGCGTTTTTTACTGAATATATTCAGGAAAAAACGCATACGCCCTTTTTGGCCAACCAAGCAAGCCTGTAAAGGAAATCTGCACTACATTGAACTCTCACTACCCCCCGGTCAAAACGGCCATCTGAAAAAAGTGTAAAATCTAGAAAGGCAGGACAGGCCATGGAGAAGAGGGAGCATTGTTTTGCTGATGGGCGGGATGTAAATTGCCAACAGCCACTCTGGAGAAGTGTATGGTGTTTCCTGAAACACGTAAGAAACGAAGAAACACAGCCTATGGCACTTAAACTTATGGTCCTATAGCTTAGGGAAATTAAAATCAAAAACACACAGCCGCCCCAAAGTTTGGGACGGCTCTGTTTACAAGAACCTTGTCTACGGTACAAGTTCAATATCCCAGAAAGCGAAAAATGGATAAAGAACTTGTGGTACGTACGTACAATGGAATATCACTCAGCAATGAAATCTGTGACATCAGGCCCGAAGCGGCATACTGAGTGGCTTCAGGTACGGTGATACTACGTGAAATACGTCACAGAGAAAAAGAAACATCATAAGATATGACTAATACACGAGATGTAAACTTGATTACACATGAACTGAATTACAATAGAGAACAGGGTTTCAAATTTAGAAAAACAACTTTCGCTTGCTTATGGGGAAAGGTGAGTTAGGGTGCCGCATAAAACCAGAGATTGAAATTAGCACAGACTCCGGCCCATATGCCAAATATATAATAGAAAAGACATACACTAACCTTTACCCGAAGCCTTAACCTAACCCGTTCCCTAATCCTAACCCATACGCTAACACTAACCCGTACCCTAACACGTACGCTCACACTAAACCGTTGTCGTACGGTAAACTGTCCCCTAAATCGTCCTCATCCCCTAACCCTAACCCTAACCATAACCCGTACCATAAAACCTACACTCACCCTAAACCGTTGCTGTACGCTAAACTGTCACCTAAATCGTCCTCGTCCCCTAACCCTAACCCTAAACATAACCCTAAACCTAACCCTTACCCGAAGTCTTATGCTAAACCGTCACTTAATCCTAAACCGTACGCTAACACTAACCCGTACCCTAACACGTACGCTCAACCTACACTGTTGTCGTATCCTAATCTGTATCCTAAACCGTCCCCGTCCCCTAAACCAAACCCTAACCCTAACCCTTACTCGAAGCCTTCCACTAACACGTCCCCAATCCTAACACGTATGCTAACACTATCCCATACCCTAACACGTACGCTCAACCTAAACCGTTCTCCTAAACTAACCTGTCCGCTAAACCTTCCCCGTCCCCTAACACTAACCCTAACCCTAACCCTAACACTAACCCCTACCCAAAGCCTTACACTTACCCGTCCCTTTATCCTAACCCGTAGGCTATCACTAACCAGTACACTAACATGTACGCTCACACTAAACCGTTGTCGTACCCTAACCTGTCCCCTAAACCGTCCCGTCCCTAAACCCTAACCTTAACCATAACCCTAACCCTTACCGAAGCCTTAAACTAACCCGTCCCCTAATCCTAACCCATACGCTAACACTAACATGTACCCAAACACGTACGCTCACCCTAAACCGTTGTCGTACCCTAAACTGTCCCCTAAACGGTCCCCGTCCCATAACCCTAACCCTAGCCCTAACCCTAACACTACCCTAACCCAAACACTTACCTGAAGCCTTAACCTAACCCATCCCATAATCCTAACCCGTACGCTAACACTAATCCATACCCTAACACGTACGCTCACCCTAAACTGTTGTCGTACCCTAACCTGTCCCCTAAACCGTCCCCGTCCACTAACCCTAACCCTAACCCTATCCCTACCCCTTACCTGAAGCTTACCCTAACCCGTCCGCTAATACTAACCCGTACGCTAACACTAATCCATACCCTAACTTGTACGCTCACACTAAACTGTTGTCATTACGCTAACCTGTACCCTAAACCGTCCCCGTCCCCTAACCCTAAACGTAACCCTAACCCTAACCCTTACCCGAAGCCTTACACTAAGCCGACCCCTAATCCTAACCCGTACGCTAACACTAACCCGTACCCTAACACGTATGCCTCACCCTAAACTGTTTTCGTACACTAACCTGTCACCTAAACCGTCCCCGTCCCGTCCCCTACCCACTAACCCTAACCCTAACCCCTAACCCTTACCCGAAGCCTTACCCTAACCCGTCCCCTAATCCTAAGCCGTACGCTAACACTAACCCATACCCTAACACGTACGCTCAGCCTAAATCGTTGTCGTAACCTGACCTGTCCCCTAAACCGTCCCCGTCCCCTAACACTAACCCTAACCCTACCCCTACCCTAACACTTATCCGAAGCCTTACCCTAACCCGTTCCCTAATCCTAAACTGTACGCTAACACTAACCCGTACCCTAACACGTACGCTCACCCTAAACCATTGGCGTACACTAACCTGACCCCTAAAACCGTCCCCGTACCCTAACAATAACCCTAACCCTACCCTAACCCTAAACCTTACCCGAAGCCTTACCCTAAACCGTCCCCTAATCCTAAACTATACGCTAACACTAACCCATACCCTAACACGTACGCTCACCCTAAACCGTTATCGTACCCTAAACCTGTCCCCTAAACCGTCCCCGTCCCCTAACGTTAACCCTAAACCTAACCCTAACACTCACCCTTACCCGAAGCCTTTATGCTAAACCGTCCCCTAATCCTAACCCGGAAGCTAACACTAACCCGTACCCTAACTCGTACACTCACCCTAAACCGTTGTCGTACCCTGACCTGTCCCTTAAACCATCCCCGTCCCCTAACCCTAAGCCTAACCCTAATACTTACCCGAAGTCTTACACTCACCCGACACCTAATCCTAACGCGTACGCTAACACTAACCTGTACCCTAACACGTACGCTCACCCTAAACCGTTGTCGTACCCTAACCTGTCCCATAAACTGTCCCCGTCCCCTAACCATAACCGTAACCCTAAACCTTACCCGAAGCCTTAGACTAACACGTAGCCTAATCCTAACCTGTACGCTAACCCTAACCCATACCCTAACAGGTACGCTCTCCCTAAATTGTTGTCGTACCCTAACCTATACCCTAAACTGTACTCGCCACTTAACCCTAACCCTAACCCTAAAACTTACCCGTAGCCTTACCCTAACCCGTCCCTTAATCTTAACCCGTACGCTAAAACTAACCCATACCCTAACACGTACGCGCACCCTAAACCATTGTCGTACCTTAACCTGTCCCCTAAACCGTTCCCGTCCCATAACCCTAACACTAAACCTAACCCAAACCCTCACCCGAAGCCTTACCCTAACCCGTACCCTAATCCTAACTCGTACGCTAACACTAAACTGTACCCTAACACCTACGCTCACCCTAAAATGTTGTTGTACACTAACCTGTCCCCTAAACCGTCACGGTCCCCTAACCCTAACCCTAACCATAACCCTAACCCTAACCCTAACCCTTATCCGAAGCCTTACCCTAACCCCTCGCCTAATCCTAACACGTACGCTAACACTAACCCGTACCCTAACACGTACAATCATGATAAAACATTGTCATACCCTAAACTGTCCCCTAAACCGTCCCCAACACCTAACCCTAACACTAACCCTAACCCTAATCCTAACCCTAACCCTTACCCGAAGCCTTACCCTAACCCGTAACATAATCCTAACCCGTACGCTAACACTAACACGTACCCTAACACGTACCCTCACCCTAAACCGTTGTCGTACCCTAAACTGTCCCCTAAACCGTCCCCGTCCCTTAACCCTAACCCTAACCCTAACCCTAACCCTAACCCTTACCTGAAGCCTTACCCTAACCCGTTCCCTAATCCTAACCTGTATGCTAACACTAACCCGTACCCTAACACGTACGCTCACCCTAAACCATAGTCGTACCCTAACCTGTCCCCTAAACCGTCCACGACCCCTAACCCTAACACTAAACTTAACCGTAAACCTAACCCTTACCCGATGACTTACCATAACACGTCCCCTAATCCTAACCCGAACGCTAACACTAACCCATACCCTAACACGTTCGCTCACCCTAAACCGTTGTCGTACCCTAACCTGTCCCGTAAACCGTCCCCGTCCCCTAACCCTAACACTAACACTTACCCGAAGTCTTACCCTGACCCGTCCCCTAAACCTAACCCGTACACTAACACTAACCAGTACCCTAACACGTACGCTCACCCTAAACAGTTGACGTACCCTAACCTGTCCCCTAAACCGTCCCCATCCCCTAACCCTAACCCTAACCCTAACCCTTACCCGTAGTCTTACCCTAACCCGTCCCCTAATCCTAACCCGTATGCTAACACTAATCTGTACCCTAACACATACGTCCAACCTAAACCATTGTCGTACCCTAACCTGTCCCCAAAACCGTCCCCGTCCCCTAACGCTAACCCTAACCCTAACCCTATCCCTTACCCGAAGCCGTACCCTAAGCCGTCACCTAATCCTAACCCGTAGGCTAACACTAAATCATACCCTAGCATGTACGCTCACCCTAAACCGCTGTTGCACCCTAACGTGTCCTCTAAACCGTCCCTGTCCCCTAACCCTAACCAAACTCTAACCCTAAACCTAACCCTTACCCGAAGCCTTACCCTAACCCGTCCCCTAATCCTAACCCGTAAGCTAACACTAATCCGTACCCTAAGACGTACGCTAACCCTAAAGCGTTGTCGTACCCTAACCTGTCCCTTAAAACGTCCCCGTCCCCTAACCGTAAGGCTAACTTTAAACCTAACCATAAACCTTACCCGAAGCCTTACACTAACCCGTCCCCTAATCCTAACCCGTACGCTAACACTAACCCATACCCTAACACGTACGCTCACTCTAAACCGTTGTCGTACGCGAACCTGTCCCCTAATCAGTGCCCGTCCCCTAACCCTAACCCTAAACCTAACCCTAACCCTAACCCTTAGCCGAAGCCTTACCCTAACCCGTCCCCTAATCCTAAACCGTACGCGAACACTAACCCGTACCCCAAAACGTACACTCACCCTAAACCGTTGTCGTACACTAACCTGTCCCCTAAAACGTCACCGTCCCCTAACCCTAACCCTAACCCTAACCCTAAACCTAGCCCTAACCCTTACACAAAGCCTTACCCTAACCCCTCACCTAATCCTAAACCGTACGCTAACACTAACCCGTACCCTAACACGTACAATCACCCTAAAACATTGTCGTACCCTAAACTGTCCCCTAAACCGTCCCAAACCTCTAACCCTAAACCTAACCCTAACCCTAACCCTTACCCGAGGCCTTACCTTAACCAGTCCCCTAATCCTAACCCGTACGCTAACACTAACCAGTACCCTAACACGTACCCTCACCCTAAACCGTTGTCGTACCCTAAACTGTCCCCGTACCTTAACCCTAACCCTAACCCTAACACTAACCCTAACCCTTACACGACGCCTTACCCTAACCCGTTCCCTAATCCTAACCCGTATGCTAACACTAACCCGTACCCTAACACGTACGCTCACACTAAACCATAGTCGTACCCTAACCTGTCCCCTAAACCGTCCCCGACCCCTAAACCTAACACTAAACTTAACCCTAACCCTAACCCTCACCCGATGCCTTAAACTAACCCGTCACCTAATCCTAACCCGTACGCTAACACTGACACGTACCCTAACATGTACACTCACCCTAAACCGTTTTCGTACCCTAACCTGTCCCTTAAACTGTCCCCGTCCCCTAACCCTAACACTAACCCTAAACCTAACCCTTACCCGAAGCCTTACACTAACCCGTCCCCTAATCCTAACCCGTACGCTAACACTAATCCATACCCTAACACGTTCGCTCAACCTAAACCTTTGTCTTACCCTAACCTGTCCCCTAAACCGTCCCCTTCCCCTAACCCTAACACTAACCCTTACCCGAAGTTTTACTCTAACCCGTCCCCTAAACCTAACCCGTATGCTAACACTAACGAGTACCCTAACACGTACGCTCACACTAAACAGTTGTCGTACCCTAACCTGTCCCCTAAACCGTCCCCATCCCCTAACCTTAACCCTAACCCTAACCCTTACCCGTAGTCTTACACTGACCCGTCCCCTAATCCTAACCCGTATGCTAACACTAATCCGTACCCTAACACGTACGCCCAACCTAAACCATTGTCGTACCCTAACATGTCCCCAAAACTGTCCCGGTCCCATAACCCTAACCCTAACCCTAACCCTAACCCTTACCCGAAGCCTTACCCTAAGCCGTCCCCTAATCCTAACCCATACACTAACACTAAATCGTACCCTAGCATGTACGCTCACCCTAAACCGCTGTTGCACCCTAACATGTCCTCTAAACTGTCCCTGTCCCCTAACACTAACCCTAACCCAACACTAACCCTAAACCCAACCCTTACCCGAAGCCTTACCCTAACCCGTCCCCTAATCCTAACCCATACGCCAACACAATCCCGTACCCTAAGACGTACGCTCACCCTAAAGCGTTGTCATACCCTAACCTGTCCGCTAAACCGTCCCCGTCCCCTAACCCTAACGCTAACCTTAAAACTAACCATAAACCTTACCCGAAGCCTTACACTAACCCGTCCCGTAATCCTAACACGTACGCTAACACTAACACATACCCTAACACGTACGCTCAGCCTAAACCGTTGTTGTACACGAAACTGTCCCCTAATCCGTCCCCGTCCCCTAACCCTAACCCTAAACCTAACCCTAACCCTAACCCTTACCCGAAGCCTTACCCTAACCCGTCCACTAATCCTAAACCGTACGCGAACACTAACCCATACCCTAACACGTACACTCACCCTAAAATATTGTCGTACACTAACCTGTCCCCTAAACCGTCCCCATCCCCTAACACTAACCCTAACCCTAACTCTAACCCTAACCCTTACCCGAAGCCTTACCCTAAGCCGTACCCTAATCCTAACACGTACGCTAACACTAACCCGTACCCTAACACGTACGCTCACCCTAAACCTTTGTCGTACCCTAACCTGTCCCCTAAACCGCCCCTGTCCCGTAACCCTAACCCTAAACCTAAACCTAACCCTATGCCTAACCATTAGCCTTACCCGAAGCCTTACCCTAACCCGTCCAATAATCCTAACCCGTACGCTAACACTAACCCGTACCATAACACGTACGCTAACCCTAAACCGTTCTCGTAACCTAACATGTCCCCTAAAATGTCCCCGTCCCCTAACACTAACCCTAAACCTAGCCCTAACCCTAAACATTACCCGAAGCCTTACCCTAACCCGTTCCCTAATCCTAACCCATACGTTTACACTAAACCGTACCATAACACGTTCGCTCATCCTATACCGTTGTCGTAACCTAACATGAACCCTAAACCGTCCCCATAACCTAAACCTAACCCTAACCCTAATCCTAACCCTAGCCCTTACCCGAAGCCTTACCCTAACCCGTCCCCTAATCTTAACCTGTACGTTAAAAGTAACCCATACCCTAACACGTACGCTCACCCAAAACCGTTGGCGTACCCTAACCTATCCCCTAAACCGTCCCCGTCCCCTAAACCTAACCCTAATCCTAACCCTAACCCTTGCCCGAAGCCTTATCCTAACCCCTCCCCTAATCCTAAACCGTATGCTAACATTAACCCGTACCTTAACACGTACGCTCACACTAAACCCTTGTCGTACCCTAACCTGTCCGCTAAACCGTCCCTGTCCCCTAACCCTAACCCTAACCCTAAACCTAACCCTAACCCTTACCCGAAGCCTTACGCTATCCCGAAACCTAATCCTAACCCGTACGCTAACACTATCCGGTACCCTAACACGTAGGCTCACCCTAAACCGTTGTCGTACCCTAACCTGTCCCCTAAACCGTCCCCGTCCCCTAACCCTAACCCTAACCTTAACCTTAACCCTAAACCTTACCCGAAGCCTTACCCTAAACCATCCCTTAATCCTAACCCGTACGATAACACTAACCCGTACCCTAACACGTATGCTCACCCTAAACCGTTGTCGTACCCTAACATGTCCTCTAAACCGTCCCCGTCCCCTAACACTAACCCTAACCCTAACCCTAACCCTTACCCGAAGCCTTACCCTAACACATTCCCTAATCCTAACCCGTACGCTAACACTAACCCGTACCCTAACACGTACGCTCACCCTAAACCGTTGTCGTACCATAACATGTCCCGTAAACCGTCCCTGTCCCCTAACCCTAACCCTAACCCTAACCCTAACCCTAACACTTACCCGAAGCCTTACCCAAACCCGTCTCCTAATCCTAACCCGTATTCTAAAACTTACCCATACCCTAACATGTACGCTCACCCTAAACCTAGTCGTACCCTAACCTATCCACTAAACCGTCCCTGTCCCCTAACCCTAACCCCAACCCTAATCCTAAACATTACCCGCTGCCTTACCATAACCCGTGCCCTAAACCTAACCCGTGCCCTAACACTAACCAGTACCCAAACACGTACGCTTAACCTAAACCCATGTCGTACACTAACCTGTCCCCTAAACTGTCCCCGTCCTCTAACCCTAACCCTAACCCTAACCCTAACCCTAGCCCTTACCCTAAGCCTTACGCTAACCCGTCTCCTAATCCAAACCCGTACGCTAACAGTAACACGTACCGTAACACGTACGCTCACCCTAAACCGTTGTCATAACGTAACCTGTCCCCTAAACCGTTCCCGCCCCCTAACCCTAACCCTAACCCTAACCCTAACCCTAAACATAGCCCTTACCCGAAGCCTTACACTAACCCGTCCCCTAATCCTAACCTGTATGCTAACACTAACCCGTACCCTAACACGTACGCTCACCCTAAACCATTGTCGTACCCTAACCTGTCCAATAAACCGTCCGCATCCCCTAACCCTAACCCTAAACCTAACCCTAACCCTAACCCTAACCCTAACCCTTACCCGAAGTCTTACACTAACCCGTCCCCTAACCCTAACCCGTACACTAACACTATCCCTTACCCTAACATGTACGCTCACCTTAAACTGTTATCGTACCCTAACCTGTCCCCTAAACCGTCCCCGTCCCCATCCCCTAACCCTAACCCTAAACCTAACCCTAACCCTTACCCGAAGCCTTATTCTTACCCGTCCCCTAATCCTACTCCATACGTTAACACTAACCCGTACCCTAACACGTACGCTCAACCTAAACCGTTGTTGTACCCTAAACTGTCCCCTAAACTGTCCCCATCCCCTAACCCTAACACTAACACTAACCCTAATCCTTACCCGAAGCCTTACCCTAACCCGTCCCCTAATACTAACCCGTACGCTAACAATAACACGTACCCTAACATGTACGCTCACACTAAACCATTATCGTACCCTAACCTGTCCCCTAAACCGTCCCCGTCCCCTAACCCTAAACCTAACCCTTAGCCGAAGCCTTACCCAAAGCCTTACCCTAACCCGTCCCCTAATCATAACGCGTACACTAACACTAACCAGTACCCTAACACGTACGCTCACCCTATACCGTTGTCGTACCCTAACCTGTCCTCTAAAACGTCCCCATACCCTAACCCTAACCCTAGCCCTAATTCTATCCCTAACACTTACCCGAAGCCTTACACTAACCCGTCCCCTAATCCTAACGCGTACGCTAACACTAACCAGTACCGTAACACGTACGCTCACCCTAAACCGTTGTCGTACCCTAACCTGTCCCCTAAACCGTCCCCATCCCCTAACCCTAACCCTAACCCTAACTCTAACACTAACCCTTACCCGAAGCCTTACCCTAACCCGTCCCCTAATCCTAACCCGTACGATAACACTAACCCGTACCCTAACACGTACGCGCACTCTAAACTTTTGTCTTACACTAACCTGTCCCCTAAAAAGTCCCCGTCCCCTAACCCTAACTCTAACCCTAACCCTAACCCTAAACCTTACCCGAAGCCTTACACTAACCTGTCACTTAATCCTAAACCGTACTCTAACACTAACATATACCCTAACACGTACGCTCACCCTAAACCGTTTTCGTACCCTAAACTGTCCCGTAAACCGTCCCCGTCTCCTAACCCTAACCCTAATCCTAACCCTAACCCTAACCCTTACCCGAAGCCTTACCCTAACACGTCCCCTAATCCTAAACCGTACGCTAACACTAACCCGTGCCCTAACATGTAGGCTCACCCTAAACCGTTGTCTTACCCTAACCTGTCCCCTAAACAGTCCCCATTCCCTAACCTTAACCCTAACCCTAACCCTAACCATAACCCTTACCCGAAGCCTTACCCTAAACCGTCCCCTAATCCTAACCCGTACGCTTACACTAACCCGTACCCTAACACGTACGCTCACCCTAAACCTTTGTCGTACACTAACCTGTCCCCTAAACCGTCCCCGTCCTCTAACCCAAACCCTAACACTAACCCTTACCCTAACACTTACCCAAAGCCTTACCCTAACCCGTCCCCTAAACCGTCCCCGTCACCGTCTCCTATCCTTAACCTTAACCCTAACCCTAACCCTAACCCTTACCCGAAGACTTACACTAACCCGTCCCCTAATCCTAACCTGTACACTAACACTAACCCTTACCCTAACACGTACGCTTACCCTAAACCGTTGTCATACACTTACCTGTCCCCTAAACCATCCCGGTCCCCTAACACTAACTCTAACCCTAACCCTAACCCTAACATTTACCGTAAGCGTTACCCTAACCCGTCCCCTAATCCTAAGCCGTACACTAACACTAACCAGTACCCTAACACGTACGCTCACCCTAAATCGTTGTCGTACCCTAACCAGTCCCCTAAACCGTCCCCATCGCGTAACCCTAACCCTAACCCTAACCCTAACCCTTACCCGAAGCCTTACCCTAAACCGTCCCCTATTCCTAACCCGTACGCTAACACTAAATCATACCCTAACACGTACGCTCACCCTAAAACTTTGTCATACCCTAACCAGTGCCCTAAACCGTCCCCATCCCCTAACCCTAACCCTAAATCTTACCCGAATCCTTACCCTAACCCGACCCCTAATCCTAATCCGTACGCTAACACTAACCCATACCCTAACACATACGCTCACCCTAAACTGTTGTGGTACACAAACCTGTCCCCTAAACCGTCCCCGTCCCGTAAACCTAACCCTAACGCTAACACTTACCGGAAGCCTTACCCTAACCAGTCTCCTAATCCTAACCCGTACGCTAAAACTAATCCATACCCTAACACGTACGCTCACACTAAACCGTTGTCGTACCCTAAACTTTCCCCTAAACCGTCGCCGTCCCCTAAACCTAACCCTAACCCTAACACAACCCTAACCCTAACCCTTTCCCGAAGCCTTACCCTAACCCGTCTCCTAATCCTAACCCGTACGCTAACACTAAACCATACCCTAACATGTACGCTCACCCTAAACCATTGTCGTAACAGAACCTGTCTCCTAAACTGTCCCCGTCCCCTAACCCTAACCCTAAACCTAATCCTAACCCTTACACTTACCCGAAGCCTGACCCTAACCCGTCCCCTAATCCTAACCCGTACGCTAACACTAAGCCGTACCCTAACACGTACGCTCACCCTAAAATTTTGTCGTATCCTAACCTTGCCCCTAAAACCTCCCAGTCCCCTAACCCTAACCCTAACCCTAACCCTAAACCTTACCTGAATCCTTACCCTAACCCGTCACCTAATCCTAACCCGTATGCTGAAACGAACACATACCCTAAAACTTATGCTCACCCTAAACCGTTGCCCTACACTACCCTGTCTCCTAAACCGTCCCCATCCCCTAAACCTAACCCTTACCCTAATCCTAACCCTTACCCGAAGGCTTACCCTAACCCGTCCCCTAATCCTAACCCGTACGCTAACACTAACCCGTACCCGAACACGTACGCTCACCCTAAACCGTTGTCGTGCCCTAACCTGTCCCCTAACCCGTCTCCGTCCCCTAACCCTAACCCTAACCCTAACCCTTACCCGAAGCCTTACGCTAACCCGTCCCCTAATCCTAACCCGTACACTAACACTAACCCGTACCCTAACACGTACGCTCACCCTAAACCGTTGTCGTACCCTAAACTGTCCCCTAAACCATCGCCATCACCTAAACCTAACCCTAACCCTAACACTAACCCTAACCCTAAACCTTACCCAAAGCATTACCCTAACCCGTCCCCTAATCGTAACCCGTACGCTAACACTAACCCATACCCTAAAACGTACGATCACCCTAAACCATTGTCGTACCCTAACCTGTCCCCTAAAACGTCCCCGTCCCCTAAGCCTAACCCTTACCCTAAACCTAACCCTTACCCGAAGGCTTACCCTAACCCGTCCCCTAATCCTAACCCGTACACTAACACTAACCCGTACCCTAACACGTACGCTCACCCTAAACCGTTGTCGTACCCTAACCTGTCCCCTAAACCGTGCCCATCCCCTAAACCTAACCCTAACCCTAAACCTAACCCTAACCCTAACCCTTACCCGAAGCCTTACCATAACCCGTCCCCTAATCCTAACCCGTACGCTAACACTAACCCGTATCCTAACACGTACGCTCACCCTAAACCGTTGTCGTACACTAACCTGTCCCCTAAACCCTCCCCGTCCCGTAACCCTAACCCTAACCCTAACCCTAAACCTAACCCTTACCCGAAGGCTTACACTAACCCGTCCCCTAATCCTAACCCGTACGCTAACATTAACCCGTACCCTAACACGTACACTCAACCTAAACCGTTGTCGTACCCTAAAGTTTCCCCTAAACCGTCCCCATCCCCTAACCCTAAACCTAACCCTAACCCTTACACGAAGCCTTACCCTAACCTGTCCCCTAGTCCTAACCCGTACGCTAAAACTAAACCGTACCCTAACACGTACGCTCAGGCTAAACCGTTGTCGTACCCTAAACTGTCCCCTAAACCATCACCATCCCCTAAACCTAACCCTAACCCTAACACTAAGCCTAACCCTAAACCTTACCCGAAGCCTTACCCTAACCCGTCCCCTAATCGTAACACGTACGCTAACACTAACCCATACCCTAAAACGTACGATCACCCTAAACCATTGTCGTACCAAAACCTGTCCCCTAAACGGTCCACGTCCCCGTCCCCTAACCCTAAACCTAACCCTAACCCTTACACTTACCCGAAGCCTTACCCTAACCCGTCCCCTAATCCTAACCCGTATGCTAACACTAAACCGTACCGTAACACGTACACTCACCCTAAACCGTTGTCGTACCCTAACCTCTCCCCTAAACCATCCCAGTGCCCTAACCCTAACCCTAACCCTAACCCTAACCCTAACACTTACCCGAAGCCTTACCCTAACCCGTTCCCTATTCCTAAACCATACCCTAACACTAACCCGTACCCTAACACGTACGCTCACCCTAAACCATTGTCGTACCCTAAAATGTCCCCTAAAATGTCCCCGTCCCCTAACCCTAACCATAACCCTAACCCTAACCCTTACCCGAAGCCTTACCCTAACCCGTCCCATAATCCTTACCCGTACGCTAACACTAACCCGTACTCTAACACGTACGCTCACCCTAAACCATTGTCGTACACTAAACTATTCCCTAAACCATCCCCGTCCCCTAACCCTAACACTGACCCTAACCCTAACCCTAACCCTAACACTTACCCGAAGCCTTACCCTAAGCAGTCCCCTAATCCTAACCCGTACGCTAACACTAACCCGTACCCTAACACGTATGCTCACCCTAAACAGTTGTCGTACACTAACCTGTCCCCTAAACCGTCCCGGTCCCCTAACCCTAACCCTAAACCTAACCCTAAACCTAACCCTGACCCGAAGCCTTACCCTAACCCGTCCCCTAATCCTAACCGGTATGCTAACCCTAATCCGTACCCTAACACGTACGCTCACCCTAAACCGTTGTCGTACCCTAACCTGTCCCCTAAACCGTCCCCGTCCCCGTCCCCTAACCCTAAACCTAACCCTAACCCTTACCCGAAGCCTTCCCCTAACCCGTCCCCTAATCCTAACCCGTACGCTAACACTAACCCGTACCCTAAAACGTACGCTCAACCTAAACCGTTGTCGTACCATAACCTGTCCCCTAAACCGTCCCCGTCCCCGTCCCCTAACCCTAACCCTAACCCTAACCCTTACACGAAGCCTTACCCTAACCCGTCACCTAATCCTAAACCGTACGCTAATACTAACCCATACCCTAACACGTACGCTCACCCTAAACCGTTGTCTTACCCTAACCTGTCCCCTAAACCGTCCCCGTCCACTAACCCTAACCCTAACCCTAACCCTAACCCTTACCCGAAGCCTTACCCTAACCCGTCCCCTAACCCTAACCCGTACGCTAACACTAACCCGTACCCTAACACGTACGCTCACCCTAAACCGTTGTCGTACCATAACCGGTCCCCTAAACCGTCCCCGTCCCCGTCGCCTAAACCTATCCCTAACCCTAACCCTTACCCGAAACCTTGCCCTAACCCGCCCCTAATCCTAACCCGTACGCTACCACTAACCCATACCCTAACACGTACGCTCACCCTAATCCGTTGTCCTACCCTAACCTGTCCCCTAAACCGTCCCCATCCCCTAACCCTATCCCTAAACCTAAACCTAAACCTAACCCTTACCCGAAGCCTTACCCTAACCCGTCTGCTAATCCTAACACGTACGCTAACACTAACCCGTACCAAACACGTACGCTCACCCTAAACCGTTGTCGTACCCTAACCTGTCCCCTAAATCGTCCCCGTCCCCTAACCCTAACCCTAAACCTAACCCTTACCCTAACCCGAAGCCTTACACTAACCTTTCCCCTAATCCTAACGCGTACGCTGACACTAACCCGTACCCTAACACATACGCTCACTCTAAACAGTTGTCGTACACTAACCTGTCCCCTAAACCGTCCCGGTCCCCTAACCCTAACCCTAACCCTAAACCTAACCCTTACCCGAATCCTTACCCTAACCCGTCACCTAATCCTAACACGTACGCTAACACTAACCCGTACCCTAACACATACGTTCAACCTAAACCATTGTCGTACACTAATCTGTCCCCTAAACCTTCCCCGTCCCCTAACCCTAACCCTAACCCAAACCCTAACCCTAACCCTTACCCGAAGCCTTACCCTAACCCGACCCCTAATCCTAACCCGTACGCTAACACTAACCCGTACCCTAATACGTACGATCAACCTAAACCGTTGTTGTACCCTAACCTGTCCTCTAAACCGTCCCCGTATCATAACCCTAACCCTAACACTAACCCTAACCCTAACCCTTACCCGAAGCCTTACCCTAACCCGTCCCCTAACCCTAACCCGTACCCTAACTCTAACCCGTACCCTAACACGTACGCTCAGCCTAAACCACTGTCGTACCCTAACATGTCCCCTAAACTGTCCCCGTCCCCTAACCCTAAGCCTAACCCTAACCCTAATCCTTACACGAAGGCTTACCCTAACCCGTCCCCTAATCCTAACCCGTACGCTAACACTAACCCATACCCTAACATGTACACTCACCCTAAACCGTTGTCGTACCCTAACCTGTGCCCTAAACCATCACAGTCCCCTAACCCTAACCCTAACCCTAACCCTAACCCTAACCCTAACCCTAACCCTAAACCTAACCCTTACCCGAAGCCTTACACTCACCCGTCCCCTAATCCTAACCCGTACGCTAACACTAACCCGTACCCTAACACGTATGCTCACCCTAAACAGTTGTCGTACCCTAACCTGTCCTCTAAACCGTCCCGGTCCCCTAACCCTAACCCTAACCCTAACCCTAAACCTAACCCTTACCCGAAGCCTTACCCTAACCCGTCCCTTAATCCTAACCCGTACGCTAACACTAATCCGTACCCTTACACGTACGCTCACCCTAAACCTTTGTCATACCCTAATCTGTCCCCTAAACCGTCCCCGTCCACTAACCCTAACCCTAACCCTAACCCTAACCCTAACCCTAACCCTAACCCTTACCCGAAGCCTTACCCTAACCCGTCACCTAACCCTAACACATACGCTAACACTAACCCGTACCCTAACACGTACGCTCACCCTAAACCGTTGTCGAACCCTAACCTGTCCCCTAAACCGTCCCCGTCCCCTAACCCTAACCCTAACCCTAACCCTAACCCTTTCCCGAAGCCTTATCCTAACCCGTCACCTAACCCTAACACATACGCTAACACTAACCCGTACCCTAACAGGTACGCTCACCCTAAACCATTGTCGTACCCTAACCTGTCCCCTAAACCGTCCCCGTCCCCGTCCCCTAACCCTAACCCTAACCCTAACACTTACCCGAAGCCTTACCCTAACCCGTCCCCTAATCCTAACCCGTACGCTACCACTAAACCATACCCTAACACGTACGCTCACCCTAAACCGTTGTCCTACTCTAACCTGTCCCCTAAACCGTCCCCGTCACCTAACACTAACCCTAACCCTAACCCTAAACCTAACCCTTACCCGAAGCCTTACCCTAACCCGTAACCTAATCCTAACACGTACGCAAACACTAACCCGTACCCTAAAACGTACGCTCATCCTAAACCGTTGTTGTACCCTAACCTGTCCCCTAAACCGATCCCGTCCCCTAACCCTAACCCTAACCCTAACCCGTACCCGAAGCCTTACCTTAACCTGTCCCCTAATCTTAACCCGTACGCTAACACTAACCCGTACCCTAACACGTACACTCACCCTAAACCGTTGCCGTACCCTAAACGTGCCCTAAACCATCCCCGTCCCCTAACCCTAACCCTAACCCTAACCCTAACCCTAACCCTAATCCTTACCCGAAGCCTTACCCTAACCCCTCCCTAATCCTAACACTTAACCTAACACTAACCCGTACCCTAACACGTACGCTCACCCTAAACCGTTGTCATACCCTAACATGTCCCCTAAACTGTCCCCGTCCCCTAACCCTAACCCTAACCCTAACCCTAACCCTTACCCGAAGCCTTACACTAACCCGTACCCTAATGCTAACCCGTAAGCTAACACTAACCCGTACACTAACACGTACGCTCACCCTAAACAATTGTCGTACACTAAACTGTCCCTTAAACCTTCCCCGTCCCGTAACCCTAACCCTAACCCTAACCCTAACCCTAACCCTAAACCTAACCCTTACCCGAAGCCTTACACTAACCCGTCCCCTAATCCTAACCCGTACGCTAACACTAACCCGTACCCTAACACGTATGCTCACCCTAAAGAGTTGTCGTACCCTAACCTGTCCCCTAAACCGTCCCGGTCCCCTAACCCTAACCCTAAACCTAACCCTTACCCGAAGCCTTACCCTAACCCGTCCCTTAATCCTAACCCGTACGCTAACACTAATCCGTACCCTTACACGTACGCTCACCCTAAACCTTTGTCATACCCTAATCTGTCCCCTAAACCGTCCCCGTCCACTAACCCTAACCCTAAACCTAGCCCTAAACCTAACCCTAACCCTAACCCTAACCCTTACCCGAAGCCTTACCCTAACCCGTCCCCTAATCCTAAACCGTACGCTAACACTAACCCGTACCCTAACACATATGCTCACCCTAAACAGTTGTCGTACCCTAACCTGTCCCCTAAACCGTCCCGGTCCCCTAACACTAACCCTAACCCTTACCCTAAACCTAACCCTTACCCGAAGCCTTACACTAACCCGTCCCCTAATCCTAACCCGTACGCTAACACTAATCCGTACCCTAACACGTACGCTCACCGTAAACCGTTGTCGAACCATAAACTGTCCCCTAAACCGTCCCCGTCCCCTAACCCTAACCCTAACCCTAACCCTAACCCTAAACCTAACCCTTACCCGAAGCCTTACCCTAACACGTCCCCTAACCCTAACCCATACCCTAACACGTACGCTCACCCTAATCCGTTGTCGTACCATAACCTGTCCCCTAAACCGTCCCCGTCCCCGTCCCCTAACCCTAACCCTAAACCTAACACTAACCCGAAGCCTTACCCTAACCCGTCCCCTAATCCTAACCCGTACGCTACCACTAAACCATACCCTAACACGTACGCTTACCCTAAACCGTTGTCCTACCCTAACCTGTACCCTAAACCGTCCCCGTCCCCTAACCCTAAACCTAAACCTAACCCATACCAGAAGCCTTACCCTAACCCGTAACCTAATCCTAACACGTACGCTAACACTAACCCGTACGCTAACACGTATGCTCACCCTAAACCGTTGTTGTACCCTAACCTGTCCCCTAAACCGTCCCCGTCCCTAACCCTAACCTTAACCCTAACCCTAACCCTAACCCTTACCCGAAGCCTTACACTAAACCGTACCCTAATCCTAACCCATACGCTAACACTAACCCGTACCCTAACACATACGCTCACCCTAAACTGTTGTCGTACCCTAAACTGTCCCCTAAAACATCCCCGTCCCCTAACCCTAACCCTAAACCTAACCCTAACCCTAAACATAACCCTTACCCGAAGGCTTACACTAACCCGTCCCCTAATCCTAACCCGTACGCTAACACTAACCCGTACCCTAACATGTACCCTCACCCTAAACCGTTGTCGTACCCTAACGTGTCCCCTAAACTGACCCCGTCCCCTGCCCCGTCCCCTAACACTAACCCTAACCCTTACCCGTAGCCTTACCCTATACCGTCCCCTAATCCTAACCCGTACGCTAACACTAACCCGTACCCTAATATGTACGCTCACCCTAAAACGTTGTTGTACCCTAACCTGTCCCCTAAACCGTCCCCGTCCCCTAACCCAAACCCTAACTCTAACCCTAACCCTAACCCTTACCCGAAGCCTTACCTTTACCCGTCCCCTAATCCTAACCCGTACGCTAACACTAACCCTTACCCTAACACGTACGCTCACCCTAAACCGTTGTTGTACACTAACCTCTCCCCTAAACTGTCCACGTCCCCTAACCCTAAACCTAACCCTAACCCTAACCCTAACCCTTACCCGAAGCCTTACCCTAACCCGTCCCCTAATCCTAACCCGTACTCTAACACTAACCCATACCCTAACACGTACGCTCACCCTAAACCGTTGTCGTACACTAACCTGTCCCCTAAAGCGTCCCCGTCCTCTAACCCTAACCCTATCCCTAACACTAAAACTTACCCAAAGCCTTACCCCGTATCCTAACACGTATGCTCAGCCTAAACAGTTGTCGTACGCTAACCTGTCCCCTAAACCGTCCCGGTCCCCTAACCCTAACCCTAACCCTAAACCTAAACCTAACACTTACCCGAATCCTTACCCTAACCCGTCCCCTAATCCTAACCCGTACGCTAACACAAACCCGTACCCTAACACGTACGCTCACCCTAAACCGTTGTCGTACCTTAACCTGTCCCCTAAAACGTCCCCGTCCCCTAACCCTAACCCTAACCCTAAAACTAAACCTAACCCTTACCCGAAGCCTTACCCTAACCCGTCCCCTAATCCTAACCCGTACGCTAACACTAACCCATACCCTAACACGTACGCTCACCCTAAAACGTTGTCGTACCCTAACCTGTCCCCTAAACCGTCCCCGTAATCTAACCCTAACCCTAACCCTAACCCTAACCCTAAGCCTTACCCGAAGGCTTACCCTAACCCGTCCCCTAATCCTAATCCGTACGCTAACACTAAACCGTACCCTAACACGTACGCTAACGCTAAACCGTTGTGGTACCCTAACCTGTCCCCTAAACCGACCCGTCCCCGTCCCCTAACCCTAACCCTAACCCTAACCCTTACCCGAAGCCTTACCCTAACCCGTCCCCTAATCCTAACCCGTACGCTAACACTAACCCGTACCCTAATACCTACGCTCACACTAAACCGTTGTCGTTCTCTAACCTGTCCCCTAAACCGTCCCCGTCCCCTAACACAAACCCTAACCCTAACCCTAACCCTAACCTGTCCCCTAAATCGTCCCCGTCCCCTAACCCTAACCTTTACCCTAACCCTAAACCTTACCCGAAGCCTTACCCTAACCCGTCCCCTAATCCTAACGCGTAGGCTAACACTAAACCGTACCCTAACAGGTAGGCTCACCCTAAACAGTTGTCGTACCCTAACCTGTTCCCTAAACAGTCCCCGTCTCCTAACCCTAACCCTAACCCTAAACCTAACCCTAACCCTTACCTGAAGCCTTAACCTAACCTGTCCCCTAATCCTAACCCGTATGCTAACACTAACATGTACCCTAACACGTATGCTCACCCTAAACCGTTGTCGTACACTAACCTGTCCGCTAAACCTTCCCCATCCCCTAACCCTAACCCTAACCCTAACCCTAAACCTAATCCTTACCCGAAGCCTTACCCTAACCCGTACCCTATTCCTAATCCGTACGCTAACACTAACCCGTACCCTAACACTTATGCTCACCCTAAACCGTTGTTGTACCCTAACCTGTCCCCTAAACCGTCCCCGTCCCCTAACCCTAACCCTAACCCTAACCCTAACCCTTACGCGAAGCCTTACCCTAACCCGTCCCCTAATCCTAACACGTACGCTAACACTAACCCGTACCCTAACACGTACGCTCACCTTAAAACGTTGTGGTACCCTAACCTGTCCCCTAAACCCACCACGTCCCCCAACCTTAACACTAACCCTAACCCTAACCCTAACCCTTACCCGAAGCCTTACCCTAACCCGTCCCCGGATCATAAACCGTACGCTACCACTAACCCGTACCCTAACACGTACGCACACCCTAAACGGTTGTCGTACCCTAACCTGTCCCCTAAACCGTCCCCGACCCCTAACACTAACCCTAACCCTAACCCTAACCCTAACCCTTACCCGAAGCCTTACACTAACCCATCCCCTAATCCTAAACCGTACGCTAACACTAACCCATACCCTAACACGTACCGTCACACTAAACTGTTGTCGTACCCTAACCTGTCCCCTAAACCGTCCCCGTAACCTAACCCTAAACCTAACCCTAACCCTAACCCTAAACCTTACCTGAAGCCTTACCCTAACCCGTCCCCTAATCCTAAACCATACCGTAACACTACCCCGTACCCTAACACGTACGCTCACCCTAAACCGTTGTCATACCCTAACATGTCCCCTAAACCGTCCCCGTCCCCGTCCCCTAACCCTAACCCTAACCCTAACCCTAACCCTTACCCGAAGCCTTACCCTAACCCGTCCCCAATCCTAACCCGTATGCTAAAACTAACCGGTACCCTAACACGTACGCTCACCCTAAACCGTTTACGTACCATAACCTGTCCCCTAAACCGTCTCCATCCCCGTCCCCTAACCCTAACCCTAACCCTAACCCTTACCCGAAGCCTTACACTAACCCGTACCCTAATCCTAACACGTACCGTAACACTAACCGGTACCCTAACACGTACGCTCACCCTAAACCGTTGTCGTACCCTAACATGTCCCCTAAAATGTCCCCGTCCCGTAACCCTAACCCTAACCCTAAACCTTACCCGAAGCCTTACACTAACCCGTCCCATAATCCTAACCCGTACGCTAACACTAACCCGTACCCTAACACGTATGCTCACCCTAAACAGTTGTCGAACCCTAACCTGTCCCCTAAACCGTCCCGGTCCCCTAACCCTTACCCTAACATTAACCCTAAACCTAACCCTTACCCGAAGCCTTACCCTAACCCGTCCCTTAATCCTAACCCGTACGCTAACACTAATCCGTACCCTAACACGTACGCTCACCCTAAAACTTTGTCATACCCTAACCTGTCCCCTAAACTGTCTCCGTCCCCTAACCCTAACCCTAACCCTAACACTAACCCTAACCCTAACCCTTACCCGAAGCCTTACCCTAACCCGTCCCCTAATCCTAAACCGTACGCTAACACTAACCCGTACCCTAACACGTATGCTAACCCTAAACAGTTGTCATACCCTAACCTGTCCCCTAACCGTCCCGGTCCCCTAACCCTAACCCTAACCCTTACCCTAAACCTAACGCTTACCCGAAGCCTTACACTAACCCGTCCCCTAATCCTACCCCGTACGCTAACACTAATCCGGACCCTATCACGTACGCTCACCCTAAACCGCTGTCGAACCCTAACCTGTCCCCTAAACCGTCCCCGTCCCCGTCTCCTAACCCTAACCCTAACCCTAACCCTAACCCTTACTCGAAGACTTACCCTAACCCGTCCCCAATCCTAAACCGTACGCTATCACTAACCCGTACCCTAACACGTACGCTCACCCTAAACCGTTTTCGTACCATAACCTGTCCCCTAAACCGTCCCCGTCCCCGTCCCCTAACTCTAACCCTAACCCTAACCCTTACCCGAAGCCTTACCCTAACCCGTCCCCTAATCCTAACCCGTACGCTACCACTAATGCATACCCTAACACGCACGCTCACCCTAAACCGTTGTCCTACCCTAACCTGTCCCCTAAACCTTTCCCGTCCCCTAACCTTAACCCTAACCGTAACCCTAAACCGAACCCTTACCCGAAGCCTTACCCTAACCCGTCCCCTAATCCTAACACGTACGCTAACACTAACCCGTACCCTAACACATACGCTCACCCTAAATCGTTGTCGTATCCTAACCTGTCCCCTAAAACGTCCCTGTCCCCTAAACCTAACCCTAACCCTAACCTAAACCTAACCCTTTCCCGAAGGCTTACCCTAACCCATCCCCTAATCCTAAACCGTACACTAACACTAACCCGTACCCTAACATGTACGCTCACCCTAAACCATAGTCGTACCCTAACCTGTCCCCTAAACCGTCCCCGTCCCCGTCCCCTAACGCTATCCCTACCCCTAACCCTAACCCTTACCCGAAGCCTTACCCTAACCCGTCCCGTAATCCTAACCCGTACGCTAACACTAACCCGTACCGTAATACGTACACTCACCCTAAACCGTTGTTGTACCCTAACCTGTCCCCTAAACCGTCCCCGTAACCTAACCCTATCCATAACCCTAACCCTAACCCTAACCCTTACTCGAAGCCTTACCCTAACCCGTCCCCTAATGCTAACCAGTACCCTAACACTAACCCGTACGCTAACACGTACGCTCACCCTAAACCATTGTCGTACCCTAACATGTCCCCTAAACTGTCCCCGTCACCTAACCCTAACCCTAACCCTAAACCTAACCCTTACCCGAAGCCTTACACTAACCCGTCCCGTAATCCTAAACCGTACGCTAACACTAAACCGTACACTAACACGTACGCTCACCCTAAACCGTTGTCGTATTCTAACCTGTCCCCTAAACAGTCCCCGTCTCCTAACCCTAACCCTAACCCTAACCCTAACCCTAACCCTTACCCGAAGCCTTAACCTAACCAGTCCCCTAATCCTAACCCGTATGCTAACACTAACCCGTACCCTAACACGTACGCTCAGCCTAAACCGTTATCGAACCCTATCCTGTCCGCTAAACCTTCCCCATCCCCTAATCCTAACCCTAACCCTAACCCTAACCCTAACCCTTACCCGAAGCCTTACCCTAACCCGACCCCTAATCCTAACCCGTACGCTAACACTAACCCGTACCCTAACATGTACGCTCACCCTAAACCGTTGTCGTACACTAACCTGTCCCCTAAACCGTCCCAGACCCCTAACCCAAACCCTAACCCTAACCCTAACCCTAACCCTTACACGAAGCCTTAAACTAACCCGTCCCCTAATCCTAAACCGTACGCTAACACTAACCCGTACACTAACACGTACGCTCACCCTAAACCGTTGTTGTACCCTTACCTCACCCCTAAACGGTCCCCGTCCCCTAACCCTAACCCTAACCATAACCCTAACCCTTACCCGAAGCCTTACCCTAACCCGTCCCCTAATCCTAACCCGTACGCTAACACTAACCCATACCCTAACATGAACGCTCACCCTAAACAGTTGTCGTACACTAACCTGTCCCTGAAACCGTCCCGGTCCCCTAACCCTAACCCTAACCCTAACCCTAAACATAACTCTTACCCGAATACTTACCCTAACCCGTCCCCTAATCCTAACCCGTACGCTAACACTAACACGTACCCTAACACGTACGCTCACCCTAAACCGTTGTCGTACCCTAACCTGTACCCTAAAACGTCCCCGTCCCCTAACCCTAACCCTAACCCTAACCCTAACCCTAACCCTAACCCTTATCCGAAGCCTTACCCTAACCCGTCCCCTGATCCTAAACCGTACGCTACCACTAACCCGTACCCTAACACGTACGCACAACCTAAACCATTGTCGTACCCTAACCTGTCCCCTAAACCGTCCCCGACCCCTAACACTAACCCTAACCCTAACCCTAACCCTTACCCGAAGCCTTACCCTAAACCGTCCCCTAATCCTAACCCGTATGCTAACACTAACCCGTACCCTAACACGTACGCTCACACTAAACCGTTGGTATACACTAACCTGTCCCCTAAACCGTCCCCTTCCCCTAACCCTAACCCTAACCCTAACCTTAATCCATACTCGAAGCCTTACACTAACCCGTACCTTAATCCTAACCCGTACGCTAACACTAACACGTACCCCAACACGTACGCTCACCCTAAATCGTTGTCGTACCCTAACCTGTCACCTAAACCGTCCCCATCCCCTAACACTAACCCTAACCCTAACCCTAACCATAACACTTACCTGAAGCCTTACACTAACCCGTCCCGTAATCCTAAAACTTACGCTAACACTAAACCGTACCCTAACACGTACGCTCACCCTAAACCGTTGTCGCACACTAACCTGTCCCCTAAACCGTCCCCGTCCCCTAACCCTAACCCTAACCTGACCCTAACCCTTACCCGAAGCCTTACCCTAACCCGTCCCCTAATCCTATCCCGTACGCTACCACTAAACCGTACCCTAACACGTACGCTAACCCTAAACCGTTGTCCTACCATAACCTTGCCCCTAAACCGTCCCCGTCCCCTAACCCTAACCCTAACCCTAACCCTAACCCTAACAATTACCCGAAGCCTTACCCTAATCCGTCCCCTAATCCTAACCCGTACGCTAACACTAACCCATACCCTAACACGTACGCTCACCCTAAACAGTTGTCGTACCCTAATCTCTCCCCTAAACCGTCGCCTTCACCTAACACTCACCCTAACCCTAACCCTAACCCTTACCCGAAGCCTTAACCTAACCCGTCCCCTAATCCTAACCCGTATGCTAACACTAACCCGTACCCTAACATGTACGCTCACCCTAAACCGTTGTCATACACTAACCTGTCTGCTAAACCTTCCCCATCCCCTAACCCTAACCCTAACCCTAACCCTAATCCTTACCCGAAGCCTTACCCTAACCCGTACCCTAATCCTAATCCGTACGCTAACACTAACCCGTACCCTAACACGTATGCTCACCCCTAACCGTTGTTGTACCCTAACCTGTCCCCTAAACCGTCTCCGTCCCCTAACCTTAAACCTAACCCTAACCCTAACCCTAACCCTTACCCGAAGCCGTACCTTAACCCGTCCCCTAATCCTAACCCGTACGCAAACACTAACACGTACCCTAACACGTACGCTCACCATAAACCATTGTCGTACCCTAACCTGTCCCCTAAACCTTCCCCATCCCCTAAACTTAACCCTAACCGTAACCCTAAACCTAACACTTACCCGAAGCCTTACCCTAACCCGTCCCCTAATCCTAACACGTATGCTAACACTAACCCGTACCCTAACACATACGCTCACACTAAATCGTTGTCGTACCCTAACCTGTCCCCTAAAACGTCCCCGTCCCCTAAACCTAACCCTAACCCTAACCTAAACCTAACCCTTTCCCGAAGGCTTACCGTAACCCATCCCCTAATCCTAAACCGTACACTAACGCTAACCCGTACCCTAACACGTACGCTCACCCTAAACCGTTGTCGTATTCTAACCTGTCCCCTAAACAGTCCCCGTCTCCTAACCCTAAGCCTAACCCTAACCCTAACCCTTACCCGAAGCCTTAACCTAACCAGTCCCCTAATCCTAACCCGTATGCTAACACTAACCCGTACCCTAACACGTACGCTCAGCCTAAACCGTTGTCGAACCCTAACCTGTCCGCTAAACCTTCCCCATCCCCTAACCCTAACCCTAACCCTAACCTTAAACCTAATCCTTACCCGAAGCCTTACCCTAACCCGTACCCTAATCCTAATCCGTACGCTAAAACTAACCCGTACCCTAACAAGTACGCTCACCCTAAACCGTTGTCGTACTCTAACGTGTCACCTAAACCGTCCCCGTCCCCTAAAACTAACCCTAACCCTAACCCTTACCCGAAGCCTTACCCTAACCCGTCCCCTAATCCTAACACTTACGATAACACTAACCCGTACCCTAACACGTACGCTCACCCTAAACCGTTGTCGTACCCTAACCTGTCCACTAAACCGTCCCCGTTCCCTAACCCTAACCCTAACCCTAACCCTAACCCTTACCCGAAGCCTTACCCTAACCCGTCCCCTAATCCTAAACCGTACGCTAACACTAACCCGTACCCTAACACGTACGCTCACCCTAAACCTTTGTCATACACTGACCTGTCCCCTAAATCGTCCCCGTCCCCGTCCCCTAACCCCAACTTTAACCCTAACCCTAACACTTACCCGAAGCCTTACACTAACCCGTCACCTAATCCTAACCCGTACGCTAACACTAACCCGTACCCTAACACGTACGCTCACCCTAAACCGTTGTCGTACCCTAACCTGTCCCCTAAACCGTCCCCATCTCCTAACCCTAACCCTAACCCTAAGCCTAACCCTTACCCGAAGCCTTACACTAACCCATCCCCTAATCCTAACCCGTACGCTAACACTAACCCTTAGCCTAACACGTATGCTCACCATAAACCATTGTTGTACCATAACCTGTCCCCTAAACCGTCCCCGTCCCCGTCCCCTAACCCTGACCCTAACCCTAACCCTAACCCTTACCCAAAGCCTTACCCTAAACCGTCCCCTAATCCTAACCCGTACGCTAACACTACACCGTACCCTAACACATACGCACACCCTAAACCGTTGTCATACACTAACCTGTCCCCTAAACCGTCCCTGTCTCCTAACCCTAACCCTAACCCTAACCCTAACCCTAACCCTAACCCTAACCCTGACCCGAAGCCTTATACTCACACGTCCCCTAATCCTAACCCATACGCTAACACTAACCCGTACCATAACACGTACGATCACCCTAAACCGTTGTCGTACCCTAACCTGTCGCCTAAACCGTCCCCGTCTCCTAACTCTAACCCTAACCCTAACCCTAACCCTTACCCGAAGCCTTATCCTAACCCGTCCCCTAATCCTAACCCGTCCGCTAACACTAACCCGTACCCTAACACGTACGCCCACCCTAAACCATTGTCGTACCCTAACCTGTCCCCTAAACCGTCACCGTCCCCTAAACCTAACCCTAACCCCAACCCTAACCCTAACCCGAACCTTAACCCGAAGCCTTAAACTGAACCGTCCCCTAATCCTAACCCGTATGCTAAATCTAACCCATACCCTAACACGTACGCTCACCCTAAACCGTTGTCGTACCCTAACCTGTCCCCTAAACCGTCCCCGTTCCCTAACCCTAACCCTAACCCTAACCCTAACCCTAACCCTTACCCGAAGACTTACCCTAACCCGTCCCCTAATCCTAACCCGTACGCTAACACTAACCCGTACCCTAACACGTACGCTCACCCTAAACCGTTGTCATACCCTAACCTGTCCCCTAAACCGTCCCAGTCCCCTAACCCTAACCCTAACCCTAACTCTAACACTAACCCTTACCCGAAGCCTTACCCTAACCCGTCCCCTAATCCTAACCCATACGATAACACTAACCTGTACCCTAACACGTACGATCAACATAAACCGTTGTCATACACTAACCTGTCCCCTAAACCGACCCCATCCCCTAACCCTAACCCTAACCCTAACCCTAGCCCTTACCTGAAGCCTTACCCTAACCCGTCCCCTAATCCTAACCCGTACGCTAACACTAACCTGTACCCTAACACGTACGCTCACCCTAAACCTTTGTCGTACCCTAACCTGTCCCCTAAACCGTCACCGTCCCCTAAACCTAACCCTAACCCTAACCCTAACCCGAACCCTTACCCGAAGCCTTACACTAAACCGTCCCAAAATCCTAACCCGTATGCTAACTCTAACCCGTAACCTAACACGTACGCTCAACCTAAACCCTTGTCGTAACCTAACCTGTCCCCTAAACCGTCCCAGTTCCCTCACCCTAACCCTAACCCTAACCCTAACCCTAACCCTTACCCGAAGCCTTACCCTAAACCGTCCCCTAATCCTAACCCGTACGCTAACACTAACCCGTACCCTAACACGTACGATCACCCTAAACCGTTGTCGTACCCTAACCTGTCGCCTAAACCGTCCCCGTCTCCTAACTCTAACCCTAACCCTAACCCTAACCCTTACCCGAAGCCTTATCCTAACCCGTCCCCTAATCCTAACCCGTCCGCTAACACTAACCCGTACCCTAACACGTACGCCCACCCTAAACCATTGTCGTACCCTAACCTGTCCCCTAAACCGTCACCGTCCCCTAAACCTAACCCTAACCCCAACCCTAACCCTAACCCGAACCTTAACCCGAAGCCTTAAACTGAACCGTCCCCTAATCCTAACCCGTATGCTAAATCTAACCCATACCCTAACACGTACGCTCACCCTAAACCGTTGTCGTACCCTAACCTGTCCCCTAAACCGTCCCCGTTCCCTAACCCTAACCCTAACCCTAACCCTAACCCTAACCCTTACCCGAAGACTTACCCTAACCCGTCCCCTAATCCTAACCCGTACGCTAACACTAACCCGTACCCTAACACGTACGCTCACCCTAAACCGTTGTCATACCCTAACCTGTCCCCTAAACCGTCCCAGTCCCCTAACCCTAACCCTAACCCTAACTCTAACACTAACCCTTACCCGAAGCCTTACCCTAACCCGTCCCCTAATCCTAACCCATACGATAACACTAACCTGTACCCTAACACGTACGATCAACATAAACCGTTGTCATACACTAACCTGTCCCCTAAACCGACCCCATCCCCTAACCCTAACCCTAACCCTAACCCTAGCCCTTACCTGAAGCCTTACCCTAACCCGTCCCCTAATCCTAACCCGTACGCTAACACTAACCTGTACCCTAACACGTACGCTCACCCTAAACCTTTGTCGTACCCTAACCTGTCCCCTAAACCGTCACCGTCCCCTAAACCTAACCCTAACCCTAACCCTAACCCGAACCCTTACCCGAAGCCTTACACTAAACCGTCCCAAAATCCTAACCCGTATGCTAACTCTAACCCGTAACCTAACACGTACGCTCAACCTAAACCCTTGTCGTAACCTAACCTGTCCCCTAAACCGTCCCAGTTCCCTCACCCTAACCCTAACCCTAACCCTAACCCTAACCCTTACCCGAAGCCTTACCCTAAACCGTCCCCTAATCCTAACCCGTACGCTAACACTAACCCGTACCCTAACACGTACGCTCACCCTAAACCGTTGTCGTACCCTAACCTGTCCCCTAAACCGTCCCCGTCCCCTAACCCTAACCCTAACCCTAACCCTAACACTAACCCTTACCCGAAGCCTTACCCTAACCCGTCCCCTAATCCTAACCCATACGATAACACTAACCTGTACCCTAACACGTACTCTCACCCTAAACAGTTGTCATACACTAACCTGTCCCCTAAACTGTCCCCGTCCCCTAACCCTAACCCTAACCCTAACCCTAAACCTTACCCGAAGCCTTACCCTAACCCGTCCCATAATCCTAACCCGTACGCTAACACTAACCCGTACCCTAACACGTACGCTCACCCTAAACCGTTGTCGTACACTAACCTGTCCCCTAAACCGTCCCCGTCCCCTAACCCTAACCCTAAACCTAACCCTAACCCTAACCCTTACCCGAAGCCTTACCATAAACCGTCCCCTAATCCTAACCCATTCGATAACACTAACCCGTACCCTAACACGTACGCTCACCCTAAACAGTTGTCGTACCCTAACCTGTCCCCTAAACCGTCACCGTCCCCTAAACCTAACCCTAACCCTAACACTAACCCTAACCCGAACGCTTACCCGAAGCTTTAACCTAAACCGTCCCCTAATCCTAACCTGTATGCTAACTCTAACCCGTACCCTAACCCGTACGCTCACCCTAAACAGTTGTCGTACCCTAACCTGCCCCCTAAACCGTCCCCGTTCCCTAACCCTAACCCTAACCCTAACTCTAACCCTAACCCTTACCCGAAGCCTTACCCTAACCCGTCCCCTTATCCTAACCCGTACGCTAACACTAACCCGTACCCTAACACGTACGCTCACCCTAAACCGTTGTCGTAACCTAACCTGTCCCCTAAACCGTCCCCGTCCCCTAACCCTAACCCTAACCCTAACACTAACACTAACCCTTACCCGAAGCCTTACCCTAACCCGTCCACTAATCCTAACCCATACGATAACATTAACCTGTACCCTAACACGTACGCTCACCATAAACCGTTGTCGTACACTAACCTGTCCCCTAAACCGTCCCCATCCCCTAACCCTAACCCTAACCCTAACCCTAGCCCTTACCTGAAGCCTTACCTTAACCCGTCCCCTAATCCTAACCCGTACGCCAACACTAACCTGTACCCTAACACGTACGCTCACCCTAAACCGTTGTCGTACCCTAACCTGTCCCTTAAACTGTCCCCGTCGCCTAACCCTAACCCTAACCCTAACCCTAACCCTAGCCCTTACCTGAAGCCTTACCCTAACCCGTCCCCTAATCCTAACCCGTACGCTAACACTAACCTGTACCCTAACACGTACGCTCACCCTAAACCGTTGTCGTACCCTAACCTGTCCCTTAAACCGTCCCCGTCCCCTAACCCTAACCCTAACCCTAACCCTAACCCTAACCCTTACCCGAAGCCTTACCCTAACCCGTCCCCTAATCCTAACCCATATGCTAACTCTAACACGTACCCTAACACGTACCCTCACCCTAAACCGTTGTCGTACCCTAACCTGTCCCCTAAACCGTCCCCATTCACTAACACTAACCATAAACCTAACCTTAACCCTAACCCTTACTCGAAGCCTTACCCTAACCCGTACCCTAATCCTAACCCGTACGCTAACACTACACCGTACCCTAACACATACGCACACCCTAAACCGTTGTCATACACTAACCTGTCCCCTAAACCGTCCCCGTCTCCTAACCCTAACCCTAACCCTAAGCCTAAACCTAAACCTGACCCGAAGCCTTATACTAACACGTCCTCTAATCCTAACCCATACTCTAACACTAACCCGTACCCTAACACGTACGCTCACCCTAAATCGTTGTCGTACCCTAACCTGTCCCCTAAACCATCCCCGTCCCCTAACCCTAACCCTAAACCTTACCCTAACCCTTACCCGAAGCCTTACCCTAACCCGTCCCCTAATCCTAACCCGTACGCTAACACTAACCCGTACCCTAACACGTACGCTCACCCTAAACCTTTGTCGTACCCTAACCTGTCCCCTAAACCGTCACCGTCCCCTAAACCTAACCCTAACCCTAACCCTAACCCGAACCCTTACCCGAAGCCTTACCCTAAACCGTCCCCTAATCCTAACCCGTATGCTAACTCTAACCCGTAACCTAACACGTACGCTCAACCTAAACCCTTGTCGTACCCTAACCTGTCCCCTAAACCGTCCCAGTTCCCTCACCCTAACCCTAACCCTAACCCTAACCCTAACCCTTACCCGAAGCCTTACCCTAAACCGTCCCCTAATCCTAACCCGTACGCTAACACTAACCCGTACCCTAACACGTACGCTCACCCTAAACCGTTGTCGTACACTAAACTGTCCCCTAAACCGTCCCCGTCCCCTAACCCTAACCCTAACCCTAACCCTAACACTAACCCTTACCCGAAGCCTTACCCTAACCCGTCCCCTAATCCTAACCCATACGATAACACTAACCTGTACCCTAACACGTACTCTCACCCTAAACCGTTGTCATACACTAACCTGTCCCCTAAACTGTCCCCGTCCCCTAACCCTAACCCTAACCCTAACCCTAAACCTTACCCGAAGCCTTACCCTAACCCGTCCCCTAATCCTAACCCGTACGCTAACACTAACCCGTACCCTAACACGTACGCTCACCCTAAACCGTTGTCGTACAGTAACCTGTCCCCTAAACGGTCCCCGTCCCCTAACCCTAACCCTAAACCTAACCCTAACCCTTACCCGAAGCGTTACCGTAAACCGTCACTTAATCCTAAACCATACGATAACACTAACCCGTACCCTAACACGTACGCTCACCCTAAACCGTTGTCGTACACTAACCTGTCCCCTAAACCGTCCCCGTCCCCTAACCCTAACCCTAACCCTATCCCTAACCCTTACCCGAAGCCTTACCATAACCCGTCAACTAATCCTAACCAGTATGCTAACACTAACCCGTACCCTAACACGTACGCTCACCCTAAACCGTTGTCGTACACTAACCTGTCCCCTAAACCGTCCCCGTCCCCTAACACTAACCCTAACCCTAACCCTAACCCTAACCCTTACCACAAGCCTTAACGTAACCCATCCCCTAATCCTAACCCATACGATAACACTAACCCGTACCCTAACACGTACGCTCACCCTAAACCGTTGTCGTACCCTAACCTGTCCCCTAAACCGTCCCCGTCCCCTAACCCTAACCCTAACCCTAGCCCTAACCCTTACCCGAAGCCTTACCCTAACCCGTCCCCTAATCCTAACCCGTACGCTAACACTAACCCGTACCCTAACACGTACGCTCACCCTAAACCGTTGTCGTACACTAACCTGTCCCCTAAACTGTCCCCGTCCCTGTCCCCGTCCCCTAACCCTAACCCTAACCCTAACCCTAACCCTTACCCGAAGCCTTACCCTAACCCATCCCATAATCCTAACCCGTACGCTAACACTAACCCGTACCCTAACACGTACGCTCACCCTAAACCGTTGTCGTACCCTAACCTGTCCCTTAAACCGTCCCCGTCCCCTAACCCTAACCCTAAACCTAACCCTAACCCTTACCCAAAGCCTTACTCTAACCCGTCACCTAATCCTAAACCGTACGCTAACACTAACACATAGCCTAACACGTACGCTCACCCTAAACCGTTGTCGTACCCTAACCTGTCCCCTAAACCGTCCCCATCCCCTAACCCTAACCCTAACCCTAACCCTAACCCTTACCTGAAGCCTTACCCTAACCCGTCCCCTAATCCTAACCCGTACGTTAACACTAAACCGTATCCTAACACATACACACACCCTAAACCGTTGTTGTACACTAACCTGTCCCCTAAACCGTTCCCGTCTCCTAACCCTAACCCTAACCCTAACCCTAACCCTAACCCTTACCCGAAGCCTTACCCTAACCCGTCCTCTAATCCTAACCCATACGCTAACACTAACCCGTACCCTAACACGTACGCTCAACGTAAACCGTTGTCGTACCCTAACCTGTCCCCTAAACCGTCCCCGTCCCCTAACCCTATCCCTAACCCAGCCCTAACCCTGTCCCGAAGCCTTACCCTAACCCGTCCCCTAATCCTAACCCGTACGCTAACACTAACCCGTACCCTAACACGTACGCTCACTCTAAACCGTTGTCGTACCCTAACCTCTCCCCTAAACCGTCACCGTCCCCTCACCCTATCCCTAACCCTAACCCTAACCCTAACCCGAACCCTTACCCGAAGCCTTACCCTAAACCGTCCCCTAATCCTAACCCGTACGCTAACACTAACCCGTATCCTAACACGTACGCTCACCCTAAACCTTTGTTGTACCCTAACCTGTCCCCTAAACCGTCCCCGTCCCCTAAGCCTAACACTAAACCTAACTCTAACCCTTACCCGAAGCCTTACCCTAAACCGTCCCCTAATCCTAACCCGTACGCTAACACTAACCCATACCCTAACACGTACGCTCACCCTAAACCGTTTTCGTACCCTAAGCTGTCCCTTAAACCGTCCCCTTCCCCTAACCCTAACCCTTACCCTAACCCTAAACCTTACCCGAACCCTTACCCTAACCCGTCCCCTAATCCTAACCGGTATGCTAACTCTAAACCATACTCTAACACGTACGCTCACCCTAAACCGTTGTCGTACCCTAACCTGTCCCCTAAACCGTCCCCGTTCCCTAACTCTAACCCTAACCCTAGCCTTAACCCTAACCCTTATCCGAAGCCTTACCCTAACTCGTCCCCTAATCCTAACTCGTACGCTAACACTAACCTGTACCCTAACACGAACGCTCACCCTAAACCGTTGTCGTACTCTAACCTGTCCCCTAAACCGTCCCCGTCACCTAACCCTAACCCTAACCCTAACCCTAACCCTAAACCTTTCCCGAAGCCTTACACTAACCCGTCCCCTAATCCTAACCCTTACGATAACACTCAACCGTACCCTAACACATACGCTCACCCTAAACCGTTGTCGTACCCTAACCTGTCCCCTAAACCGTCCCCGTCCCCTAACCCTAACCCTAACCCTAACCCTAACCCTTACCCGAAGCCTTACCCTAACCCATCCCCTAATCCTAACCCGTACGCTAACCCTAACCTGTAGCCTAACACGTACGCTCACCATAAACCGTTGTTGTACCATAACCTGTCCCCTAAACCGTCCCCGTCCCCTAACCCTAACCCTAACCCTAAACCTAACCCTAACCCTTACCCGAAGCCTTACCCTAACACGTCCTCTAATCCTAACCCGTACGCTAACACTAACCCGTAACCTAACACGTACGCTCACCCTAAACCGTTGTCGTACCCTAACCTGTCCCCTAAACCGTCCCCATCCCCTAACCCTAACCATAACACTAACCCTAACCCTTCCCCGAAGCCTTACACTAACCCATCCCCTAATCCTAACCCATACGATAACACTAACCCGTACCCTAACACGAACGCTCACCCTAAACCGTTGTCGTACCCTAACCTGTCCCCTAAACCGTCCCCGTCCCCTAACCCTAACCCTAACCCTAGCCCTAACCCTTACCCGAAGCCTTACCCTAACCCGTCCCCTAATCCTAACCCGTACGCTAACACTAACCCGTACCCTAACACGTACGCTCACCCTAAACCGTTGTCGTACACTAACCTGTCCCCTAAACTGTCCCCGTCCATGTCCCCGTCCCCGTCCCCTAACCCTAACCCTAACCCTTACCCGAAGCCTTACACTAACCCATCCCCTAATCCTAACCCGTACGCTAACACTAACTCGTACCCTAACACGTAGGGTCACCCTAAACCGTTGTCGTACCCTAACCTGTTCCCTAAACCGTCACCATCCCCTAAACCTAACCCTAACCCTAACCCTAACCCTAGCCCTAACCCTTACCCGAAGACTTACCCTAACCCGTCCCCTAATCCTAACCCGTACGCTAACACTAAACCGTACCCTAACACGTACGCTCACCCTAAACCTTTGTCGTACACTAACCTGTCCCCTAAACCGTCCCCGTCCCCTAACCCTAAACCTAACCCTAACCCTTACCCAAAGCCTTACCCTAACCCGTCCTCTAATCCTAAACCGTACGCTAACACTAACCCATAGCCTAACACGTACGCTCACCATAAACCGTTGTCGTACCCTAACCTGTCCCCTAAACCGTCCCGATCCCCTAACCCTAACCCTAACCCTAACCCTAACCCTTACCTGAAGCCTTACCCGAACCCGTCCCCTAATCCTAACCCGTACGCTAACACTAAACCGTATCCTAACACATACACACACCCTAAACCGTTGTTGTACACTAACCTGTCCCCTAAACCGTCCCCGTCTCCTAACCCTAACCCTAACCCTAACCCTAAACCTTACCCGAATCCTTACCCTAACACGTCCTCTAATCCTAACCCGTACGCTAACACTAACCCGTACCCTAACACGTACGCTCAACGTAAACCGTTGTCGTACCCTAACCTGTCCCCTAAACCGTCCCCGTCCCCTAACCCTATCCCTAACACTAACCCTAAACCTGACCAGAAGCCTTACCCTAACCTGTCCCCTAATTCTAACCCGTACGCTAACACTAACCCGTACCCTAACACGTACGCTCACCCTAAACCGTTCTCGTACTCTAACCTGTCCCCTAAACCGTCACCATCCCCTAACCGTAACCCTAACCCTAAACCTAACCCTAAACCTTACCCGAAGCCTTACCCTAACCCGTCCCATAATCCTAACCCTTACGATAACACTAAACCGTACCCTAACACGTACGCTCACCCTAAACCGTTGTCGTACACTAACCTGTCCCCTAAACCGGCCCCGTCCCGTAACCCTAACCCTAACCCTAGCCCTAACCCTTACCCGAAGCCTTACCCTAACCCGTCCCCTAATCCTAACCCGTACGCTATCACTAACCCTTACCCTAACACGAACGCACACCCTAAACCGTTGTCGTACACTAACCTATCCCCTAAACTGTCCCCGTACCCGTCCCCGTCCCCTAAACCTAACCCTAACCCTAACCCTAACCTGTCCCCTAAACTGTCCCCGTCACCTAACCCTAACCCTAACCCTAACCCTAACCCTAAACCTTACCCGAAGCCTTACCGTAAACCGTCCCCTAATCCTAACCCATACGATAACACTAACCCGTACCCTAACACGTACGCTCACCCTAAACCGTTGTCGTACCCTAACCTGTCCCCTAAACCGTCCCCGTCCCCTAACCCTAACCCTAACCCTAACCCTAACCCTAACCCTTACCCTTACCCGAAGCCTTACCATAACCCATCCCCTAATCCTAACCCGTATGCTAACACTAAGCCGTACCCTAACACGTACGCTCACCCTAAACCGTTGTCGTACACTAACCTGTCCCCTAAACCATCCCCGTCCCCTACCCCTAACCCTAACCCTAACCCTAACCCTTACCCGAAGCCTTACCGTAACCCATCCCCTAATCCTAAACCATACGATAACACTAACCCGTACCCTAACACGTACGCTCAACCTAAACCGTTGTCGTACCCTAATCTGTCCCCTAAACCGTCCCCGTCCCCTAACCCTAACCCTAAACCTAACCCTAGCCCTTACCTGAAGCCTTACCCTAACCCGTCCCCTAATCCTAACCCTTACGCCAACACTAACCTGTACCCTAACACGTACGCTCACCCTAAACCGTTGTCGTACCCTAACCTGTCCCTTAAACCGTCCCCGTTGCCTAACCCTAACCCTAACCCTAAACCTAATCCTAACACTTACCCGAAGCCTTACCCCAACCCGTCCCCTAATCCTAACCCGTATGCTAACTCTAACCCGTACCCTAACACGTACGCTCACCCTAAACCGTTGTCGTACCCTAACCTGTCCCCTAAACCGTCCCCATTCCCTAACACTAACCCTAACCTTAACCCTAACCCTTACCCGAAGCCTTACACTAACCCATACCCTAATCCTAACTCGTACGCTAACACTAACCCGTACCCTAACACGTACGCTCACCCTAAACTGTTGTCGTACCCTAACCTGTCCACTAAACCGTCCCCGTCCCCTAACCCTAACCCTAACCCTAACCCTAACCCTTACCCGAAGCCTTACCCTAACCCGTCCCCTAATCCTAAACCGTACGCTAACACTAACCCGTACCCTAACACGTACGCTCACCCTAAACAGTTGTCATACACTGACCTGTCCCCTAAACCGTCCCCGTCCCCATCCCCTAACCCTAACTCAACCCTAACCCTAACCCTTACCCGAAGCCTTACCCTAACCCGTCCCCTAATCCTAACCCGTACGCTAACACTAACCCGTACCCTAACACGTACGCTCACCCTAAACCGTTGTCGTACCCTAACCTGTCCCCTAAACTGTCCCCGTCCCCTAACCCTAACCCTAACCCTAAACCTAACCTTTACCCGAAGCCTTACCATAACCCATTCCCTAATCCTAACCCGTACGCTAACACTAACCCGTAGCCTAACACGTACGCTCACCATAAACCGTTGTCGTAACATAACCTGTCGCCTAAACCGTCCCCGTCCCCTAACCCTAACCCTAACCCTAACCCTAACCCTTACCCGAAGCCTTACCCTAACACGTCCTATAATCCTAACCCGTACGCTAACACTAACACGTAACCTAACACGTACGCTCACCCTAAACCGTTTTCGTACCCTAACCTGTCCCCTAAACCGTCCCCGTTCCCTAACCCTAACCCTAACCCTAACCATAACCCTTACCCGAAGCCTTACCCTAACCCTTCCCCTAATCCTAACCCGTACGCTGACACTAACCCGTACCCTAACACGTACGCTCACCCTAAACCGTTGTCGTACCCTAACCTGTCCCCTAAACCGTCCCCGTCACCTAACCCTAACCCTAACCCTAACCCTAACCCTAACCCTAACCATTACCCGAAGCCTTACCCTAACCCGTCCCCTAATCCTAACCCATACGATAACACTAACCTGTACCCTAACACGTACGCTCACCCTAAACCGTTGTCATACACTAACCTGTCCCCTAAACTGTCCCCGTCCCCTAACCCTAACCCTAACCCTAACCCTAACCCTAAACCTTACCCGAAGCCTTACCCTAACCCGTCCCCTAATCCTAACCCGTACGCTAACACTAACCCGTACCCTAACACGTACGCTCACCCTAAACCGTTGTCGTACAGTAACCTGTCCCCTAAACGGTCCCCGTCCCCTAACCCTAACCCTAAACCTAACCCGAACCCTTACCCGAAGCGTTACCGTAAACCGTCCCTTAATCCTAACCCATACGATAACACTAACCCGTACCCTAACACGTACGCTCACCCTAAACCGTTGTCGTACCCTAACCTGTCCCCTAAACCGTCCCCGTCCCCTAACCCTAACCCTAACCCTAAACCTAACCCTTACCGAAGCCTTACCATAACCAGTCAACTAATCCTAACCAGTATGCTAACACTAACCCGTAACCTAACACGTACGCTCACCCTAAACCGTTGTCGTACACTAACCTGTCCCCTAAACCGTCCCCGTCCCCTAACCCTAACCCTAACCCTAACCCTTACCACAAGACTTAACGTGACCCATCCCCTAATCCTAACCCATACGATAACACTAACCCGTACCCTAACACGTACGCTCACCCTAAACCGTTGTCGTACCCTAACCTGTCCCCTAAACCGTCCCCGTCCCCTAACCCTAACCCTAACCCTAGCCCTAACCCTTACCCGAAGCCTTACACTAACCAGTCCCCTAATCCTAACCCGTACGCTAACACTAACCCGTACCCTAACACGTACGCTCACCCTAAACCGTTGTCGTACACTAACCTGTCCCCTAAACTGTCCCCGTCCCTGTCCCCGTCCCCTAACCCTAACCCTAACCCTAACCCTAACCCTTACCCGAAGCCTTACCCTAACCCATCCCATAATCCTAACCCGTACGCTAACACTAACCCGTACCCTAACACGTACGCTCACCCTAAACCGTTGTCGTACCCTAACCTGTCCCCTAAACCGTCCCCGTCCCCTAACCCTAACCCTAAACCTAACCCTAACCCTTACCCAAAGCCTTGCTCTAACCCGTCACCTAATCCTAAACCGTACGCTAACACTAACACATAGCCTAACACGTACGCTCACCCTAAACCGTTGTCGTACCCTAACCTGTCCCCTAAACCGTCCCCATCCCCTAACCCTAACCCTAACCCTAACCCTAACCCTTACCTGAAGCCTTACCCTAACCCGTCCCCTAATCCTAACCCGTACGTTAACACTAAACCGTATCCTAACACATACACACACCCTAAACCGTTGTTGTACACTAACCTGTCCCCTAAACCGTTCCCGTCTCCTAACCCTAACCCTAACCCTAACCCTAACCCTAACCCTTACCCGAAGCCTTACCCTAACACGTCCTCTAATCCTAACCCGTACGCTAACACTAACCTGTACCCTAACACGTACGCTCAACGTAAACCGTGGTCGTACCCTAACCTGTCCCCTAAACCGTCCCCGTCCCCTAACCCTATCCCTAACCCAGCCCTAACCCTGACCCGAAGCCTTACCCTAACCCGTCCCCTAATACTAACCCGTACGCTAACACTAACCCCTACCCTAACACGTACGCTCACTCTAAACCGTTGTCGTACCCTAACCTCTCCCCTAAACCGTCACCGTCCCCTCACCCGATCCCTAACCCTAACCCTAACCCTAACCCGAACCCTTACCCGAAGCCTTACCCTAAACCGTCCCCTAATCCTAACCCGTACGCTAACACTAACCCGTATCCTAACACGTACGCTCAACCTAAATCTTTGTTGTACCCTAACCTGTCCCCTAAACCGTCCCCGTCCCCTAAGCCTAACACTAAACCTAACTCTAACCCTTACCCGAAGCCTTACCCTAAACCGTCCCCTAATCCTAACCCGTACGCTAACACTAACCCATACCCTAACACGTACGCTCACCCTAAACCGTTGTCGTACCCTAAGCTGTCCCTTAAACGGTCCCCGTCCCCTAACCCTAACACTTACCCTAACCCTAAACCTTACCCGAACCCTTACCCTAACCCGTCCCATAATCCTAACCGGTATGCTAACTCTAACCCATACCCTAACACGTACGCTCACCCTAAACCGTTGTCGTACCCTAACCTGTCCCCTAAACCGTCCCCGTTCCCTAACTCTAACCCTAACCCTAACCTTAACCCTAACCCTTATCCGAAGCCTTACCCTAACTCGTCCCCTAATCCTAACTCGTACGCTAACACTAAACTGTACCCTAACACGAACGCTCACCCTAAACCGTTGTCATACTCTAACCTGTCCCCTAAACCGTCCCCGTCCCCTAACCCTAACCCTAACCCTAACCCTAACCCTAAACCTTTCCCGAAGCCTTACACTAACCCGTCCCCTAATCCTAACCCTTACGATAACACTCAACCGTACCCTAACACATACGCTCACCCTAAACCGTTGTCGTACCCTAACCTGTCCCCTAAACCGTCCCCGTCCCCTAACCCTAACCCTAACCCTAACCCTAACCCTTACCCGAAGCCTTACCCTAACCCATCCCCTAATCCTAACCCGTACGCTAACCCTAACCTGTAGCCTAACACGTACGCTCACCATAAACCGTTGTTGTACCATAACCTGTCCCCTAAACCGTCCCCGTCCCCTAACCCTAAACCTAACCCTAACCCTAACCCTAACCCTTACCCGAAGCCTTACCCTAACACGTCCTCTAATCCTAACCCGTACGCTAACACTAACCCGTAACCTAACACGTACGCTCACCCTAAACCGTTGTCGTACCCAAACCTGTCCCCTAAACCGTCCCCATCCCCTAACCCTAACCATAACACTAAACCTAAACCTTCCCCGAAGCCTTACCCTAACCCATCCCCTAATCCTAACCCATACGATAACACTAACACGTACCCTAACACGTACGCTCACCCTAAACCGTTGTCGTACCCTAACCTGTCCCCTAAACCGTCCCCGTCCCCTAACCCTAACCCTAACCCTAGCCCTAACCCTTACCCGAAGCCTTACCCTAACCCGTCCCCTAATCCTAACCCGTACGCTAACACTAACCCGTACCCTAACACGTACGCTCACCCTAAACCGTTGTCGTACACTAAGCTGTCCCCTAAACTGTCCCCGTCCCTGTCTCCGTCCCCTAACCCTAACCCTAACCCTAACCCTAACCCTTACCCGAAGCCTTACCCTAACCCATCCCCTAATCCTAACCCGTACGCAAACACTAACTCGTACCCTAACACGTAGGGTCACCCTAAACCGTTGTCGTACCCTAACCTGTCCCCTAAACCGTCACCGTCCCCTAAACCTAACCCTAACCCTAACCCTAACCCTAGCCCTAACCCTTACCCGAAGACTTACCCTAACCCGTCCCCTAATCCTAACCCATACGCTAACACTAAACCGTACCCTAACACGTACGCTCACCCTAAACCTTTGTCGTACACTAACCTGTCCCCTAAACCGTCCCCGTCCCCTAACCCTAAACCTAACCCTAACCCTTACCCAAAGCCTTACCCTAACCCGTCCCCTAATCCTAAACCGAACGCTAACACTAACCCATAGCCTAACACGTACGCTCACCATAAACCGTTGTCGTACCCTAACCTGTCCCCTAAACCGTCCCGATCCCCTAACCCTAACCCTAACCCTAACCCTAACCCTTACCTGAAGCCTTACCCGAAACCGTCCCCTAATCCTAATCCGTACGCTAACACTAAACCGTATCCTAACACATACACACACCCTAAACCGTTGTTGTACACTAACCTGTCCCCTAAACCGTCCCCGTCTCCTAACCCTAACCCTAACCCTAACCCTAACCCTAAACCTTACCCGAATCCTTACCCTAACACGTCCTCTAATCCTAACCCGTACGCTAACACTAACCCGTACCCTAACACGTACGCTCAACGTAAACCGTTGTCGTACCCTAACCTGTCCCCTAAACCGTCCCCGTCCCCTAACCCTATCCCTAACACTAACCCTAAACCTGACCAGAAGCCTTACCCTAACCTCTCCCCTAATCCTAACCCGTACGCTAACACTAAACCGTAACCTAACACGTACGCTCACCCTAAACCGTTGTCGTACTCTAACCTGTCCCCTAAACCGTCACCATCCCCTAACCCTAACCCTAACACTAAACCTAACCCTAAACCTTACCCGAAGCCTTACCCTAACACGTCCTCTAATCCTAACCCGTACGCTAACACTAACCCGTACCCTAACACGTACGCTCAACGTAAACCGTTGTCGTACCCTAACCTGTCCCCTAAACCGTCCCCGTCCCCTAACCCTATACCTAACACTAACCCTAACCCTTTCCCGAAGCCTTACACTAACCCATCCCCTAATCCTAACCCGTACGCTAACACTAAACCATAGCCTAACACGTACGCTCATCATAAACCGTTGTCGAACCATAACCTGTCCCCTAAACCGTCCCCGTCCCCTAACACTAAACCTAACCCTAACCCTAACCCTAACCCTTACCCGAAGACTTACCCTAACCCGTCCCCTAATCCTAACCCATACACTAACCCTAAACCGTACCCTACCACATACGCACACCCTAAAACGTTGTCGTACACTAACCTGTCCCCTAAACCGTCCCCGTCTCCTAACCCTAACCCTAACCCTAACCCTAAACCTAACACTTACCCGAAGCCTTACCCTAACACGTCCTCTAATCCTAACCCGTACGCTAACACTAACCCGTACCCTAACATGTACGCTCACCCTAAACCGCTGTCGTACACTAACCTGTCCCCTAAACCGTCTCCGTCCCCTAACCCTAACCCTAACCCTAACCCTAACCCGAACCCTTACCCGAAGCCTTACCCTAAACCGTCCCCTAATCCTAACCCTCATGCTAACTCTAACCCGTACCCTAACACGTACGCTCACCCTAAACCGTTGTCGTACACTAACCTTTCCCCTAAACTGTCCCCGTTCCCTAACCCTAACCCTAACCCTAACCCTAACCCTACCCCTTACCCGAAGCCTTACCCTAACCCGTCCCCTAATCCTAACCCGTACGCTAACACTAACCCGTACCCTAACACGTACGCTCACCCTAAACCGTTGTCGTACCCTAACCTGTCCCCTACACCGTCCCCGTCCCCTACCCTTAACCCTAACCCTAACCCTAACCCTAACCCTTACCCGAAGCCATACCCTAACCCGTCCCCTAATCCTAACCCATACGATAACACTAACCCGTACCCTAACACGTATGCTCACCCTAAACCGTTGTCGTACCCTAACCTGTCCCCTAAACCGTCCCCGTCCCCTAAACCTAACCCTAACCCTAACCCTAACTCTAAACCTTACCCAAAGCCTTACCCTAACCCGTCCCCTAATACTAACCCGTACGCTAACACTAACCCGTACCCTAACACGTACGCTCACCCTAAACCGTTGTCGTACACTAACCTGTCCCCTAAACCGTCCCCGTCTCCTAACCCTAACCCTAACCCTAACCCTAACCCTTACCTGAAGCCTTACCCTAACCCATCCTCTAATCCTAACCCGTACACTAACACTAACCTGTACCCGAACACATACGCTCCCCCTAAACCGTTGTCGTACCCTAACCTGTCCCCTAAAACGTCCCCGTCCACTAACCCTAACCCTAACCCTTACCCGAAGCCTAACACTAACCCATCACCTAATCCTAACCCGTACGCTAACCCTAACCCGTACCCTAACACGTACGCTCACCCTAAACCGTTGTCGTACACTAACCTGTCCCCTAAACCGTCCCCGTCTCCTAACCCTAACCCTAACCCTAACCCTAAACCTAACACTTACCCGAAGCCTTACCCTAACACGTCCTCTAATCCTAACCCGTACGCTAACACTAACCCGTACCCTAACATGTACGCTCAACCTAAACCGCTGTCGTACACTAACCTGTCCCCTAAACCGTCTCCGTCCCCTAACCCTAACCCTAACCCTAACCCTAACCCGAACCCTTACCCGAAGCCTTACCCTAAACCGTCCCCTAATCCTAACCCTCATGCTAACTCTAACCCGTACCCTAACACGTACGCTCACCCTAAACCGTTGTCGTACACTAACCTATCCCCTAAACTGTCCCCGTTCCCTAACCCTAACCCTAACCCTAACCCTAACCCTACCCCTTACCCGAAGCCTTACCCTAACGCGTCGCCTAATCCTAACCCGTACGCTAACACTAATCCGTACCCTAACACGTACGCTCACCCTAAACCGCTGTCGTACCCTAACCTGTCCCCTACACCGTCCCCGTCCCCTACCCTTAACCCTAACCCTAACCCTAACCCTTACCCGAAGCCTTACCCTAACCCGTCCCCTAATCCTAACCCATACGATAACACTAACCCGTACCCTAACACGTATGCTCACCCTAAACCGTTGTCGTACCCTAACCTGTCCCCTAAACCGTCCCCGTCCCCTAAACCTAACCCTATCCCTAACTCTAAACCTTACCCAAAGCCTTACCCTAACCCGTCCCCTAATACTAACCCGTACGCTATCACTAACCCGTACCCTAACACGTACGCTCACCCTAAACCGTTGTCGTACACTAACCTGTCCCCTAAACCATCCCCGTCCCCGTCCCCGTCCCCTAACCCTAACCCTAACCCTAACCCTTACCCGAAGCCTTACCCTAATCCGTCCCCTAATCCTAACCCGTTGGCTAACACTAACCCGTACACTAACATGTATGCTCACCTTAAACCGTTGTCGTACCCTAACCTGTCCCCTAAACCGTCCCCGTCACCTAACCCTAACCCTAACCCTAACACTTACCCGAAGCCTTACACTAACCCGTCCCCTAATCCTAAACCGTACGCTAACACTAAACCGTACCCTAACACGTACGCTCAACCTAAACCTTTGTCGTACCCTAACCTGTCCCCTAAACCGTCCCCATCCCCTAACCCTAACCCTAACACTTACCCGAAGCCTTACCGTAACCCGTCCCCTAATCCTAACCTGTACGCTAACACTAAAGCGTACCCTAACACATACGCACACCCTAAACCGTTGTCGTACACTAACCTGTCCCCTAAACCGTCCCCGTCTCCTAACCCTAACCCTAACCCTAACCCTTACCTGAAGCCTTACCCTAACCCATCCTCTAATCCTAACCCGTACGCTAACACTAACCTGTACCCGAACACATACGCTCCCCCTAAACCGTTGTCGTACCCTAACCTGTCCCCTAAAACGTCCCCGTCCACTAACCCTAACCCTAACCCTTACCCGAAGCCTAACACTAACCCATCCCCTAATCCTAACCCGTACGCTAACCCTAACCCGTACCCTAACACGTACGCTCACCCTAAACCGTTGTCGTACACTAACCTGTCCCCTAAACCGTCCCCGTCCCCTAACCCTAAACCTAACACTAACCCAAACCCTAACCCATACCCGAAGCCTTACCCTAACCCTTCCCCTAATCATAACACATACGATAACACTAACCTGTACCCTAACACGTATGCTCACCCTAAACCGTTGTCAAACACTAACCTGTCCCCTAAACCATCCCCGTCCCCTAACCCTAACCCTAACCCTAGCCCTAACACTTACCCGAAGCCTTACCCTAACCCGTCCCCTAATCCTAACCCGTACGCTAACACTAACCCATACCCTAACACGTACGCTCACCCTAAACCGTTGTCGTACACTAACCTGTCCCCTAAACGGTCCCCGTACCCGTCCCCGTCCTCTAACCCTAACCCTAACCCTAACCCTTACCCGAAGCCTTACCCTAACCCGTCCCCTAATCCTAACCCGTACGCTAACACTAACCCGTACCCTAACACGTACGCTCACCCTAAAACTTTGTCGTACCCTAAACTGTCCCCTAAACCGTCCCCGTCCCCGTCCCCTAACCCTAACCCTAACCGTAACCCTAAACCTTACCCGAAGCCTTACCCTAACCCGTCCCCTAATCCTAAACCGTACACTAACACTAACCCGTACCCTAACACGTACACTCACCCTAAATCGTTGTCGTACCCTAACCTGTCCCCTAAACCGTCCCTGTCCCCTAACCCTAACCCTAACCCTAACCCTAACCCTTACCCGAAGCCTTACCCTAACCCATCCCCTAATCCTAACCCGTATGCTAACACTAACCCGTACCCTAACACGTACGCTCACCCTAAACCGTTGTCGTACCCTAACCTGTCCCCTAAACCGTCCCCGTCCCCTAACCCTAACCCTAACCCTAACCCTTTCCCGAAGCCTTACACTAACCCATCCCCTAATCCTAACCCGTACGCTAACACTAACCCATAGCCTAACACGTACGCTCATCATAAACCGTTGTCGTACCATAACCTGTCCCCTAAACCGTCCCCGTCCCCTAACCCTAACCCTAACCCTAACCTTAACCCTAACCCTTACCCGAAGCCTTACCCTAACCCGTCCCCTAATCCTAACCCATACACTAACCCTAAACCGTACCCTAACACATACGCACACCCTAAACCATTGTCGTACACTAACCTGTCCCCTAAACCTTCCCCGTCTCCTAACCCTAACCCTAACCCTAACCCTAAACCTAACACTTACCCGAAGCCTTACCCTAACACGTCCTCTAATCCTAACCCGTACGCTAACACTAACCCGTACCCTAACACGTACGCTCACCCTAAACCGTTGTCGTACCCTAACCTGTCCCCTAAACCGTCCCCGTCCCCTAACCCTAACCCTAACCCTAACCCTAACCCTTACCCGAAGCCTTACCCTAACCCGTCCCCTAATCCTAAACCGTACGCTAACACTATCCCGTACCCTAACACGTACGCTCACCCTAAACCGTTGTCGTACACTAACCTGTCCCCTAAACCGTCTCCATCCCCTAACCCTAACCCTAACCCTAACTCTAACCCTAACCCGAACCCTTACCCGAAGCCTTACCCTAAACCGTCCCCTAATCCTAACCCTCATGCTAACTCTAACCCGTACCCTAACACGTACGCTCACCCTAAACCGATGTCATACACTAACCTTTCCCCTAAACTGTCCCCGTTCCCTAACCCTAACCCTAACCCTAACCCTAACCCTACCCCTTACCCGAAGCCTTACCCTAACCCGTCACCTAATCCTAACCCGTACGCTAACACTAACCCGTACCCTAACACGTACGCTCACCTTAAACCGTTGTCGTACCCTAACCTGTCCCCTAAACCGTCCCCGTCCCCTAACCCTAACCCTAACCCTAACTCTAAACCTTACCCAAAGCCTTACCCTAACCCGTCCCCTAATCCTAACCTGTACGCTAACACTAACCCATACCCTAACACGTACGCTCACCCTAAATCGTTGTCGTACACTAACCTGTCCCCTAAACCATCCCCGTCCCCGTCCCCTAACCCTAACCCTAACCCTAACCCTAACCCTTACCCGAAGCCTTACCCTAACCCGTCCCCTAATCCTAACCCGTTGGCTAACACTAACCCGTACACTAACACGTATGCTCACCTTAAACCGTTGTCGTACCCTAACCTGTCCCCTAAACCGTCCCCGTCCCCTAACCCTAACCCTAACCCTAACACTTACCCGAAGCCTTACACTAACACGTCCCCTAATCCTAAACCGTACGCTAACACTAAACCGTAGCCTAACACGTACGCTCACCCTAAACCGTAGTCGTACACTAACCTGTCCCCTAAACCGTCCCCGTCCCCTAACCCTAACCCTAAACCTAACCCTAACACTTACCCGAAGCCTTACCGTAACCCGTCCCCTAATCCTAACCTGTACGCTAACACTAAAGTGTACCCTAACACATACGCACACCCTAAACCGTTGTCGTACACTAACCTGTCCCCTAAACCGTCCCCGTCCCCTAACCCTAACCCTAACCCTAACCCTAACCCTAAACCTAACCCTTACCCGAAGCCTTACACTTACCCGTCCCCTAATCCTAACCCGTACGCTAACACTAACCCGTACCCTAACACGTACGCTCACCCTAAACCGTTGTCGAACCCTAACCTGTCCCCTAAACCGTCCCCGTCCCCTAACCCTAACCCTAACCCTAACCCTTACCCGAAGCGTTATCCTAACCCGTCACCTAACCCTAACACATACGCTAACACTAACCCGTACCCTAACACGTACGCTCACCCTAAACCATTGTCGTACCCTAACCTGTCCCCTAAACCGTCCCCGTCCCCGTCCCCTAACCCTAACCCTAACCCTAACACTTACCCGAAGCCTTACCCTAACCCGTCCCCTAATCCTAACCCGTACGCTACCACTAACCCATACCCTAACACGTACGCTCACCCTAAACCGTTGTCCTACTCTAACCTGTCCCCTAAACCGTCCCCGTCACCTAACACTAACCCTAACCCTAACCCTAAACCTAACCCTTACCCAAAGCCTTACCCTAACCCGTAACCTAATCCTAACACGTACGCAAACACTAACACGTACCCTAAAACGTACGCTCATCCTAAACCGTTGTTGTACCCTAACCTGTCCCCTAAACCGATCCCGTCCCCTAACCCTAACCCTAACCCTAACCCTTACCCGAAGCCTTACCTTAACCTGTCCCCTAATCTTAACCCGTACGCTAACACTAACCCGTACCCTAACACGTACACTCACCCTAAACCGTTGCCGTACCCTAAACTGTGCCCTAAACCATCCCCGTCTCCTAACCCTAACCCTAACCCTAACCCTAACCCTAACCCTAATCCTTACCCGAAGCCTTACCCTAACCCCTCCCTAATCCTAACACTTAACCTAACACTAACCCGTACCCTAACACGTACGCTCACCCTAAACCGTTGTCATACCCTAACATGTCCCCTAAACTGTCCCCGTCCCCTAACCCTAACCCTAAACCTAACCCTAACCCTTACCCGAAGCCTTACACTAACCCGTACCCTAATGCTAACCCGTAAGCTAACACTAACCCGTACACTAACACGTACGCTCACCCTAAACAATTGTCGTACACTAAACTGTCCCTTAAACCTTCCCCGTCCCGTAACCCTAACCCTAACCCTAACCCTAACCCTAACCCTAAACCTAACCCTTACCCGAAGCCTTACACTAACCCGTCCCCTAATCCTAACCCGTACGCTAACACTAACCCGTACCCTAACACGTATGCTCACCCTAAAGAGTTGTCGTACCCTAACCTGTCCCCTAAACCGTCCCGGTCCCCTAACCCTAACCCTAACCATAACCCTAAACCTAACCCTTACCCGAAGCCTTACCCTAACCCGTCCCATAATCCTAACCCGTACGCTAACACTAATCCGTACCCTTACACGTACGCTCACCCTAAACCTTTGTCATACCCTAATCTGTCCCCTAAACCGTCCCCGTCCACTAACCCTAACCCTAAACCTAGCCCTAAACCTAACCCTAACCCTAACCCTAACCCTTACCCGAAGCCTTACCCTAACCCGTCCCCTAATCCTAAACCGTACGCTAACACTAACCCGTACCCTAACACATATGCTCACCCTAAACAGTTGTCGTACCCTAACCTGTCCCCTAAACCTTCCCGGTCCCCTAACACTAACCCTAACCCTTACCCTAAACCTAACCCTTACCCGAAGCCTTACACTAACCCGTCCCCTAATCCTAACCCGTACGCTACCACTAACCCATACCCTAACACGTACGCTTACCCTAAACCGTTGTCCTACCCTAACCTGTACCGTAAACCGTCCCCGTCCCCTAACACTAACCCTAACCCTAAACCTAAACCTAACCCATACCAGAAGCCTTACCCTAACCCGTAACCTAATCCTAACACGTACGCTAACACTAACCCGTACCCTAACACGTACGCTCACCCTAAACCGTTGTTGTACCCTAACCTGTCCCCTAAACCGTCCCCGTCCCTAACCCTAACCTTAACCCTAACCCTAACCCTAACCCTTACCCGAAGCCTTACACTAAACCGTACCCTAATCCTAACCCATACGCTAACACTAACCCGTACCCTAACACATACGCTCACCCTAAACTGTTGTCGTACCCTAAACTGTCCCCTAAAACGTACCCGTCCCCTAACCCTAACCCTAAACCTAACCCTAACCCTAAACATAACCCTTACCCGAAGGCTTACACTAACCCGTCCCCTAATCCTAACCCGTACGCTAACACTAACCCGTACCCTAACATGTACCCTCACCCTAAACCGTTGTGGTACCCTAACGTGTCCCCTAAACTGACCCCGTCCCCTGCCCCGTCCCCTAACACTAACCCTAACCCTTACCCGTAGCCTTACCCTATACCGTCCCCTAATCCTAACACGTACGCTAACACTAACCCGTACCCTAATATGTACGCTCACCCTAAAACGTTGTTGTACCCTAACCTCTCCCCTAAACCGTCCCCGTCCCCTAACCCAAACCCTAACTCTAACCCTAAACCTAACCCTTACCCGAAGCCTTACCTTTACCCGTCCCCTAATCCTAACCCGTACGCTAACACTAACCCTTACCCTAACACGTACGCTCACCCTAAACCGTTGTTGTACACTAACCTCTCCCCTAAACTGTCCACGTCCCCTAACCCTAAACCTAACCCTAACCCTAACCCTAACCCTTACCCGAAGCCTTACCCTAACCCGTCCCCTAATCCTAACCCGTACTCTAACACTAACCCATACCCTAACACGTACGCTCACCCTAAACCGTTGTCGTACACTAACCTGTCCCCTAAAGCGTCCCCGTCCTCTAACCCTAACCCTAACCCTAACACTAAAACTTACCCGAAGCCTTACCCCGTATCCTAACACGTATGCTCAGCCTAAACAGTTGTCGTACGCTAACCTGTCCCCTAAACCGTCCCGGTCCCCTAACCCTAACCCTAACCCTAAACCTAAACCTAACACTTACCCGAATCCTTACCCTAACCCGTCCCCTAATCCTAACCCGTACGCTAACACAAACCCGTACCCTAACACGTACGCTCACCCTAAACCGTTGTCGTACCTTAACCTGTCCCCTAAAACGTCCCCGTCCCCTAACCCTAACCCTAAACCTAAAACTAAACCTAACCCTTACCCGAAGCCTTACCCTAACCTGTCCTCTAATCCTAACCCGTACGCTAACACTAACCCATACCCTAACACGTACGCTCACCCTAAACCGTTGTCGTACCCTAACCTGTCCCCTAAACCGTCCCCGTAACCTAACCCTAACCCTAACCCTAACCCTAACCCTAAGCCTTACCCGAAGGCTTACCCTAACCCGTCCCCTAATCCTAATCCGTACGCTAACACTAAACCGTACCCTAACACGTACGCTAACGCTAAACCGTTGTGGTACCCTAACCTGTCCCCTAAACCGACCCGTCCCCGTCCCCGTCCCCTAACCCTAACCCTAACCCTAACCCTTACCCGAAGCCTTACCCTAACCCGTCCCCTAATCCTAACCCGTACGCTAACACTAACCCGTACCCTAACACGTATGCTCACCCTAAACAGTTGTCATACCCTAACCTGTCCCCTAACCGTCCCGGTCCCCTAACCCTAACCCTAACCCTTACCCTAAACCTAACGCTTACCCGAAGCCTTACACTAACCCGTCCCCTAATCCTACCCCGTACGCTAACACTAATCCGGACCCTATCACGTACGCTCACCCTAAACCGTTGTCGAACCCTAACCTGTCCCCTAAACCGTCCCCGTCCCCGTCTCCTAACCCTAACCCTAACCCTAACCCTAACCCTTACTCGAAGACTTACCCTAACCCGTCCCCAATCCTAAACCGTACGCTATCACTAACCCGTACCCTAACACGTACACTCACCCTAAACCGTTTTCGTACCATAACCTGTCCCCTAAACCGTCCCCGTCCCCGTCCCCTAACTCTAACCCTAACCCTAACCCTTACCCGAAGCCTTACCCTAACCCGTCCCCTAATCCTAACCCGTACGCTACCACTAACCCATACCCTAACATGCACGCTCACCCTAAACCGTTGTCCTACCCTAACCTGTACCCTAAACCTTTCCCGTCCCCTAACCTTAACCCTAACCGGAACCCTAAACCGAACCCTTACCCGAAGCCTTACCCTAACCCGTCCCCTAATCCTAACACGTACGCTAACACAAACCCGTACCCTAACACATACGCTCACCCTAAATCGTTGTCGTATCCTAACCTGTCCCCTAAAACGTCCCTGTCCCCTAAACCTAACCCTAACCCTAACCTAAACCTAACCCTTTCCCGAAGGCTTACCCTAACCCATCCCCTAATCCTAAACCGTACACTAACACTAACCCGTACCCTAACATGTACGCTCACCCTAAACCATAGTCGTACCCTAACCTGTCCCCTAAACCGTCCCCGTCCCCGTCCCCTAACGCTAACCCTAACCCTAACCCTAACCCTTACCCGAAGCCTTACCCTAACCCGTCCCGTAATCCTAACCCGTACGCTAACACTAACCCGTACCGTAATACGTACACTCACCCTAAACCGTTGTTGTACCCTAACCTGTCCCCTAAACCGTCCCCGTAACCTAACCCTATCCATAACCCTAACCCTAACCCTAACCCTTACTCGAAGCCTTACCCTAACCCGTCCCCTAATGCTAACCAGTACCCTAACACTAACCCGTACGCTAACACGTACGCTCACCCTAAACCATTGTCGTACCCTAACATGTCCCCTAAACTGTCCCCGTCACCTAACCCTAACCCTAACCCTAAACCTAACCCTTACCCGAAGCCTTACACTAACCCGTCCCGTAATCCTAAACCGTACGCTAACACTAAACCGTACCCTAACACGTACGCTCACCCTAAACCGTTGTCGTATTCTAACCTGTCCCCTAAACAGTCCCCGTCTCCTAACCCTAACCCTAACCCTAACCCTAACCCTAACCCTTACCCGAAGCCTTAACCTAACCAGTCCCCTAATCCTAACCCGTATGCTAACACTAACCCGTACCCTAACACGTACGCTCAGCCTAAACCGTTATCGAACCCTATCCTGTCCGCTAAACCTTCCCCATCCCCTAATCCTAACCCTAACCCTAACCCTAAACCTAATCCTTACCCGAAGCCTTACCCTAACCCGTACCCTAATCCTAATCCGTACGCTAAAACTAACCCATACCCTAACACTTATGCTCACCCTAAACTGTTGTTGTACCCTAACCTGTCCCCTAAACCGTCCCCGTCCCCGTCCCCTAACCCTAACCCTAACCCTAACCCTTACCCGAAGCCTTACCCTAACCCGACCCCTAATCCTAACCCGTACGCTAACACTAACCCGTACCCTAACATGTACGCTCACCCTAAACCGTTGTCGTACACTAACCTGTCCCCTAAACCGTCCCAGACCCCTAACCCAAACCCTAACCCTAACCCTAACCCTAACCCTTACACGAAGCCTTAAACTAACCCGTCCCCTAATCCTAAACCGTACGCTAACACTAACCCGTACACTAACACGTACGCTCACCCTAAACCGTTGTTGTACCCTTACCTCACCCCTAAACGGTCCCCGTCCCCTAACCCTAACCCTAACCATAACCCTAACCCTTACCCGAAGCCTTACCCTAACCCGTCCCCTAATCCTAACCCGTACGCTAACACTAACCCGTACCCTAACATGAACGCTCACCCTAAACAGTTGTCGTATACTAACCTGTCCCTGAAACCGTCCCGGTCCCCTAACCCTAACCCTAACCCTAACCCTAAACCTAACTCTTACCCGAACACTTACCCTAACCCGTCCCCTAATCCTAACCCGTACGCTAACACTAACACGTACCCTAACACGTACGCTCATCCTAAACCATTGTCGTACCCTAACCTGTACCCTAAAACGTCCCCGTCCCCTAACCCTAACCCTAACCCTAACCCTAACCCTAACCCTAACCCTTATCCGAAGCCTTACCCTAACCCGTCCCCTGATCCTAAACCGTACGCTACCACTAACCCGTACCCTAACACGTACGCACACCCTAAACCATTGTCGTACCCTAACCTGTCCCCTAAACCGTCCCCGACCCCTAAAACTAACCCTAACCCTAACCCTAACCCTTACCCGAAGCCTTACCCTAAACCGTCCCCTAATCCTAACCCGTATGCTAACACTAACCCGTACCCTAACACGTACGCTCACACTAAACCGTTGGTATACACTAACCTGTCCCCTAAACCGTCCCCTTCCCCTAACCCTAACCCTAACCCTAACCTTAATCCATACTCGAAGCCTTACACTAACCCGTACCTTAATCCTAACCCGTACGCTAACACTAACACGTACCCCAACACGTACGCTCACCCTAAATCGTTGTCGTACCCTAACCTGTCACCTAAACCGTCCCCATCCCCTAACACTAACCCTAACCCTAACCCTAACCATAACACTTACCTGAAGCCTTACACTAACCCGTCCCGTAATCCTAAAACTTACGCTAACACTAAACCGTACCCTAACACGTACGCTCACCCTAAACCGTTGTCGCACACTAACCTGTCCCCTAAACCGTCCCCGTCCCCTAACCCTAACCCTAACCTGACCCTAACCCTTACCCGAAGCCTTACCCTAACCCGTCCCCTAATCCTATCCCGTACGCTACCACTAAACCGTACCCTAACACGTACGCTAACCCTAAACCGTTGTCCTACCATAACATTGCCCCTAAACCGTCCCCGTCCCCTAACCCTAACCCTAACCCTAACCCTAACCCTAACAATTACCCGAAGCCTTACCCTAATCCGTCCCCTAATCCTAACCCGTACGCTAACACTAACCCATACCCTAACACGTACGCTCACCCTAAACAGTTGTCGTACCCTAATCTCTCCCCTAAACCGTCGCCTTCACCTAACACTCACCCTAACCCTAACCCTAACCCTTACCCGAAGCCTTAACCTAACCCGTCCCCTAATCCTAACCCGTATGCTAACACTAACCCGTACCCTAACACGTACGCTCACCCTAAACCGTTGTCATACACTAACCTGTCTGCTAAACCTTCCCCATCCCCTAACCCTAACCCTAACCCTAACCCTAATCCTTACCCGAAGCCTTACCCTAACCCGTACCCTAATCCTAATCCGTACGCTAACACTAACCCGTACCCTAACACGTATGCTCACCCCAAACCGTTGTTGTACCCTAATCTGTCCCCTAAACCGTCCCCGTCCCCTAACCTTAAACCTAACCCTAACCCTAACCCTAACCCTTACCCGAAGCCGTACCTTAACCCGTCCCCTAATCCTAACCCGTACGCAAACACTAACACGTACCCTAACACGTACGCTCACCATAAACCATTGTCGTACCCTAACCTGTCCCTTAAACCTTCCCCATCCCCTAAACTTAACCCTAACCGTAACCCTAAACCTAACACTTACCCGAAGCCTTACCCTAACCCGTCCCCTAATCCTAACACGTATGCTAACACTAACCCGTACCCTAACACGTACGCTCACCCTAAACCGTTGTCGTATTCTAACCTGTCCCCTAAACAGTCCCCGTCTCCTAACCCTGAGCCTAACCCTAACCCTAACCCTTACCCGAAGCCTTAACCTAACCAGTCCCCTAATCCTAACCCGTATGCTAACACTAACCCGTACCCTAACACGTACGCTCAGCCTAAACCGTTGTCGAAACCTAACCTGTCCGCTAAACCTTCCCCATCCCCTAACCCTAACCCTAACCCTAACCTTAAACCTAATCCTTACCCGAAGCCTTACCCTAACCCGTACCCTAATCCTAACACTTACGATAACACTAACCCGTACCCTAACACGTACGCTCACCCTAAACCGTTGTCGTACCCTAACCTGTCCACTAAACCGTCCCCGTTCCCTAACCCTAACCCTAACCCTAACCCTAACCGTTACCCGAAGCCTTACCCTAACCCGTCCCCTAATCCTAAACCGTACGCTAACACTAACCCGTACCCTAACACGTACGCTCACCCTAAACCTTTGTCATACACTGACCTGTCCCCTAAATCGTCCCCGTCCCCGTCCCCTAACCCCAACTTTAACCCTAACCCTAACACTTACCCGAAGCCTTACACTAACCCGTCACCTAATCCTAACCCGTATGCTAACACTAACCCGTACCCTAACACGTACGCTCACCCTAAACCGTTGTCGTACCCTAACCTGTCCCCTAAACCGTCCCCGTCTCCTAACCCTAAACCTAACCCTAAGCCTAACCCTTACCCGAAGCCTTACACTAACCCATCCCCTAATCCTAACCCGTACGCTAACACTAACCCTTAGCCTAACACGTACGCTCACCATAAACCGTTGTTGTACCATAACCTGTCCCCTAAACCGTCCCTGTCCCCGTCCCCTAACCCTGACCCTAACCCTAACCCTAACCCTTACCCAAAGCCTTACCCTAAACCGTCCCCTAATCCTAACCCGTACGCTAACACTACACCGTACCCTAACACATACGCACACCCTAAACCGTTGTCATACACTAACCTGTCCCCTAAACCGTCCATGTCTCCTAACCCTAACCCTAACCCTAACCCTAACCCTAACCCTAACCCTGACCCGAAGCCTTATACTCACACGTCCTCTAATCCTAACCCATACGCTAACACTAACCCGTACCCTAACACGTACGATCACCCTAAACCGTTGTCGTACCCTAACCTGTCGCCTAAACCGTCCCCGTCTCCTAACTCTAACCCTAACCTTAACCCTAACCCTTACCCGAAGCCTTATCCTAACCCGTCCCCTAATCCTAACCCGTCCGCTAACACTAACCCGTACCCTAACACGTACGCCCACCCTAAACCATTGTCGTACCCTAACCTGTCCCCTAAACCGTCACCGTCCCCTAAACCTAACCCTAACCCTAACCCTAACCCTAACCCTTACCCGAAGCCTTACACTAACCCGTCCCCTAATCCTAACCCGTACGCTAACACTAACCCGTACCCTAACACGTACGCTCACCCTAAACCGTTGTCGTATCCTAACCTGTCCCCTAAACCGTCCCCGTCCCCTAACCCTAACCCTAACCCTAACCCTAACACTAACACTTACCCGAAGCCTTACCCTTACCCGTTCCCTAATCCTAACCCATACGATAACACTAAACTGTACCCTAACCCGTACTCTCACCCTAAACCGTTGTCATACACTAACCTGTCCCCTAAACTTTCCCCGTCCCCTAACCCTAACCCTAACCCTAACCCTATCCCTAAACCTTACCCGAAGCCTTACCCTAACCCGTCCCCTAATCCTAACCCGTACGCTAACACTAACCCGTACCCTAACACGTACGCTCACCCTAAACCGTTGTCGTACACTAACCTGTCCCCCAAACCGTCCCCGTCCCCTAACCCTAACCCTAACCCTAACCCTAACCCTAAACCTAACCCTAAACCTAACGCTTACCCGAAGCCTTACCGTAAACCGTCCCCTAATCCTAACCCATACGATAACACTAACCCGTACACTAACACGTACGCTCACCCTAAACCGTTGTCGTACCCTAACCTGTCCCCTAAACCGTCCCCGTCCCCTAACCCTAACCCTAACCCTTACCCGAAGCCTTACCCTAACCCGTCCCCTAATCCTAACCCGTACGCTAACACTAACCCGTACCCTAACACGTACGCTCACCCTAAACTGTTGTCGTACCCTAACCTGTCCCCTAAACCGTCCCCATCCCCTAACCCTAACCCTAACCCTAACCCTAACCCTTACCCGAAGCCTTACCCTAACCCATCCCCTAATCCTAACCCGTACGCTAACACTAACCCGTAGCCTAACACGTACGCTCAACATAAACCGTTGTCGTACCATAACCTGTCCCCTAAACCGTCCCCGTCCCCTAACCCTAACCCTAACCCAAACCCTAATCCTAACCCTTACCCGAAGCCTTACCCTAACCCGTCCCCTAATCTTAACCCGTACGCTAACACTAAACCGTACCCTAACACATACGCACACCCTAAACCGTTGTCATACACTACCCTGTCCCCTAAACCGTCCTCGTCTCCTAACCCTAACCCTAACCCTAACCCTGACCCTAACCCTTACCCGAAGCCTTACTCTAACACGTCCTCTAATCCTAACCCGTACGCTAACACTAACCATTACCCTAACACGTACGCTCACCCTAAACCGTTGTCGTACCCTGACCTGTCCCCTAAACCGTCCCCGTCCCCTAACCCTAACCGTAACCCTAACCCTAACCCTTACCCGAAGCCTTACTCTAACCCGTCCCCTAATCCTAAACCGTACGCTAACACTAACCCGTACCCTAACACGTACGCTCACACTAAACCGTTGTCGTACCCTAACCTGTCCCCTAAACCGTCACCGTCCCCTAAACCTAACCCTAACCCTAACCCTAACCCGAACCCGAACCTTAACCCGAAGCCTTAAACTAAACCGTCCCCTAATCCTAAACCGTATGCTAAATCTAACCCATACCCTAACACGTACGCTCACCCTAAACCGTTGTCGTACCCTAACCTGTCCCCTAAACCGTCCCCGTTCCCTAACCCTAACCCTAACCCTAACCCTAACCCTTACCAGAAGACTTACCCTAACCCGTCCCCTAATCCTAACCCGTACGCTAACACTAACCCGTACCCTAACACGTACGCTCACCCTAAACCGTTGTCGTACCCTAACCTGTCCCCTAAACCGTCCCAGTCCCCTAACCCTAACCCTAACCCTAACTCTAACACTAACCCTTACCCGAAGCCTTACCCTAACCCGTCCCCTAATCCTAACCCATACGATAACACTATCCTGTACCCTAACACGTACGCTCAACATAAACCGTTGTCATACACTAACCTGTCCCCTAAACCGTCCCCATCCCCTAACCCTAACCCTAACCCTAACCCTAGCCCTTACCTGAAGCCTTACCCTAACCCGTCCCCTAATCCTAACCCGTACGCTAACACTAACCTGTACCCTAACACGTACGCTCACCCTAAACCGTTGTCGTACCCTAACCTGTCCCTTAAACCGTCCCCGTCCCCTAACCCTAACCCTAACCCTAACCCTAACCCTAACCCTAACCCTTACCCGAAGCCTTACCCTAACCCGTCCCCTAATCCTAACCCGTATGCTAACTCTAACACGTACCCTAACACGTACCCTCACCCTAAACCGTTGTCGTACCCTAACCTGTCCCCTAAACCGACCCATTCACTAACACTAACCATAACCCTAACCTTAACCCTAACCCTTACCCGAAGCCTTACCCTAACCCGTACCCTAATCCTAACCCGTACGCTAACACTACACCGTACCCTAACACATACGCACACCCTAAACCGTTGTCATACACTAACCTGTCCCCTAAACCGTCCCCGTCTCCTAACCCTAACCCTAACCCTAAGCCTAAACCTAAACCTGACCCGAAGCCTTATACTAACACGTCCTCTAATCCTAACCCATACTCTAACACTAACCCGTACCCTAACACGTACGCTCACCCTAAATCGTTGTCGTACCCTAACCTGTCCCCTAAACCATCCCCGTCCCCTAACCCTAACCCTAAACCTTACCCTAACCCTTACCCGAAGCCTTACCCTAACCCGTCCCCTAATCCTAACCCGTACGCTAACACTAACCCGTACCCTAACACGTACGCTAACCCTAAACCTTTGTCGTACCCTAACCTGTCCCCTAAACCGTCACCGTCCCCTAAACCTAACCCTAACCCTAACCCTAACCCGAACCCTTACCCGAAGCCTTACCCTAAACCGTCCCCTAATCCTAACCCGTATGCTAACTCTAACCCGTAACCTAACACGTACGCTCAACCTAAACCCTTGTCGTACCCTAACCTGTCCCCTAAACCGTCCCAGTTCCCTCACCCTAACCCTAACCCTAACCCTAACCCTAACCCTTACCCGAAGCCTTACCCTAAACCGTCCCCTAATCCTAACCCGTACGCTAACACTAACCCGTACCCTAACACGTACGCTCACCCTAAACCGTTGTCGTACCCTAACCTGTCCCCTAAACCGTCCCAGTCCCCTAACCCTAACCCTAACCCTAAATCTAACACTAACCCTTACCCGAAGCCTTACCCTAACCCGTCCCCAAATCCTAACCCATACGATAACACTAACCTGTACCCTAACACGTACGCTCAACATAAACCGTTGTCATACACTAACCTGTCCCCTAAACCGTCCCCATCCCCTAACCCTAACCCTAACCCTAACCCTAGCCCTTACCTGAAGCCTTACCCTAACCCGTCCCCTAATCCTAACCCGTACGCTAACACTAACCTGTACCCTAACACGTACGCTCACCCTAAACCGTTGTCGTACCCTAACCTGTCCCTTAAACCGTCCCCGTCCCCTAACCCTAACCCTAACCCTAACCCTAACCCTTACCCGAAGCCTTACCCTAACCCGTCCCCTAATCCTAACCCGTATGCTAACTCTAACACGTACCCTAACACGTACCCTCACCCTAAACCGTTGTCGTACCCTAACCTGTCCCCTAAACCGTCCCCATTCACTAACACTAACCATAACCCTAACCTTAACCCTAACCCTTACCCGAAGCCTTACCCTAACCCGTACCCTAATCCTAACCCGTACGCTAACACCACACCGTACCCTAACACATACGCACACCCTAAACCGTTGTCATACACTAAACTGTCCCCTAAACCGTCCCCGTCTCCTAACCCTAACCCTAACCCTAAGCCTAAACCTAAACCTGACCCGAAGCCTTATACTAACACGTCCTCTAATCCTAACCCATACTCTAACACTAACCCGTACCCTAACACGTACGCTCACCCTAAATCGTTGTCGTACCCTAACCTGTCCCCTAAACCATCCCCGTCCCCTAACCCTAACCCTAAACCTTACCCTAACCCTTACCCGAAGCCTTACCCTAACCCGTCCCCTAATCCTAACACGTACGCTAACACTAACCCGTACCCTAACACGTACGCTCACCCTAAACCTTTGTCGTACCCTAACCTGTCCCCTAAACCGTCACCGTCCCCTAAACCTAACCCTAACCCTAACCCTAACCCGAACCCTTACCCGAAGCCTTACCCTAAACCGTCCCCTAATCCTAACCCGTATGCTAACTCTAACCCGTAACCTAACACGTACGCTCAACCTAAACCCTTGTCGTACCCTAACCTGTCCCCTAAACCGTCCCAGTTCCCACACCCTAACCCTAACCCTAACACTAACCCTAACCCTTACCCGAAGCCTTACCCTAAACCGTCCCCTAATCCTAACCCGTACGCTAACACTAACCCGTACCCTAACAGGTACGCTCACCCTAAACCGTTGTCGTACCCTAACCTGTCCCCTAAACCGTCCCCGTCCCCTAACCCTAACCCTAACCCTAACCCTAACACTAACCCTTACCCGAAGCCTTACCCTAACCCGTCCCCTAATCCTAACCCATACGATAACACTAACCTGTACCCTAACACGTACTCTCACCCTAAACCGTTGTCATACACTAACCTGTCCCCTAAACTGTCCCCGTCCCCTAACCCTAACCCTAACCCTAACCCTAAACCTTACCCGAAGCCTTACCCTAACCCGTCCCCTAATCCTAACCCGTACGCTAACACTAACCCGTACCCTAACACGTACGCTCACCCTAAACCGTTGTCGTACACTAACCTGTCCCCTAAACCGTCCCCGTCCCCTAACCCTAACCCTAAACCTAACCCTAACCCTAACCCTTACCCGAAGCCTTACCGTAAACCGTCCCCTAATCCTAACCCATTCGATAACACTAACCCGTACCCTAACACGTACGCTCACCCTAAACAGTTGTCGTATCCTAACCTGTCCCCTAAACCGTCACCGTCCCCTAAACCTAACCCTAACCCTAACACTAACCCTAACCCGAACGCTTACCCGAAGCTTTAACCTAAACCGTCCCCTAATCCTAACCTGTATGCTAACTCTAACCCATACCCTAACCCGTACGCTCACCCTAAACAGTTGTCGTACCCTAACCTGCCCCCTAAACCGTCCCCGTTCCCTAACCCTAACCCTAACCCTAACTCTAACCCTAACCCTTACCCGAAGCCTTACCCTAACCCGTCCCCTTATCCTAACCCGTACGCTAACACTAACCCGTACCCTAACACGTACGCTCACCCTAAACCGTTGTCGTAACCTAACCTGTCTCCTAAATCGTCCCCGTCCCCTAACCCTAACCCTAACCCTAACACTAACACTAACCCTTACCCGAAGCCTTACCCTAACCCGTCCACTAATCCTAACCCATACGATAACACTAACCTGTACCCTAACACGTACGCTCACCATAAACCGTTGTCGTACACTAACCTGTCCCCTAAACCGTCCCCATCCCCTAACCCTAACCCTAACCCTAACCCTAGCCCTTACCTGAAGCCTTACCCTAACCCGTCCCCTAATCCTAACCCGTACGCCAACACTAACCTGTACCCTAACACGTACGCTCACCCTAAACCGTTGTCGTACCCTAACCTGTCCCTTAAACCGTCCCCGTCGCCTAACCCTAACCCTAACCCTAAACCTAACCCTAACACTTACCCGAAGCCTTACCCCAACCCGTCCCCTAATCCTAACCCGTATGCTAACTCTAACCCGTACCCTAACACGTACGCTCACCCTAAACTGTTGTCGTACCCTAACCTGTCCACTAAACCGTCCCCGTCCCCTAACCCTAACCCTAACCCTAACCCTAGCCCTTACCTGAAGCCTTACCCTAACCCGTCCCCTAATCCTAACCCGTACGCTAACACTAACCTGTACCCTAACACGTACGCTCACCCTAAACCGTTGTCGTACCCTAACCTGTCCCTTAAACCGTCCCCGTCCCCTAACCCTAACCCTAACCCTATCCCTAACCCTAACCCTTACCCGAAGCCTTACCCTAACCCGTCCCCTAATCCTAACCCGTATGCTAACTCTAACACGTACCCTAACACGTACCCTCACCCTAAACCGTTGTTGTACCCTAACCTGTCCCCTAAACCGTCCACATTCACTAACACTAACCATAACCCTAACCTTAACCCTAACCCTTACCCGAAGCCTTACACTAACCCGTACCCTAATCCTAACCCGTACGCTAACACTACACCGTACCCTAACACATACGCACACCCTAAACCGTTGTCATACACTAACCTGTCCCCTAAACCGTCCCCGTCTCCTAACCCTAACCCTAACCCTAAGCCTAAACCTAAACCTGACCCGAAGCCTTATACTAACACGTCCTCTAATCCTAACCCATACGATAACACTAACCTGTACCCTAACACGTACGCTCACCATAAACCGTTGTCGTACACTAACCTGTCCCCTAAACCGTCCCCATCCCCTAACCCTAACCCTAACCCTAACCCTAGCCCTTACCTGAAGCCTTACCCTAACCCGTCCCCTAATCCTAACCCGTACGCCAACACTAACCTGTACCCTAACACGTACGCTCACCCTAAACCGTTGTCGTACCCTAACCTGTCCCTTAAACCGTCCCCGTCGCCTAACCCTAACCCTAACCCTAAACCTAACCCTAACACTTACCCGAAGCCTTACCCCAACCCGTCCCCTAATCCTAACCCATATGCTAACTCTAACCCGTACCCTAACACGTACGCTCACCCTAAACTGTTGTCGTACCCTAACCTGTCCACTAAAACGTCCCCGTCCCCTAACCCTAACCCTAACCCTAACCCTAACCCTTACCCGAAGCCTTACCCTAACCCGTCCCCTAATCCTAAACCGTACGCTAACACTAACCCGTACCCTAACACGTACGCTCACCCTAAACAGTTGTCATACACTGACCTGTCCCCTAAACCGTCCCCGTCCCCATCCCCTAACCCTAACTCAACCCTAACCCTAACCCTTACCCGAAGCCTTACCCTAACCCGTCCCCTAATCCTAACCCGTACGCTAACACTAACCCGTACCCTAACACGTACGCTCACCCTAAACCGTTGTCGTACCCTGACCTGTCCCCTAAACCGTCCCCGTCCCCTAACCCTAACCGTAACCCTAACCCTAACCCTTACCCGAAGCCTTACTCTAACCCGTCCCCTAATCCTAAACCGTACGCTAACACTAACCCGTACCCTAACACGTACGCTCACACTAAACCGTTGTCGTACCCTAACCTGTCCCCTAAACCGTCACCGTCCCCTAAACCTAACCCTAACCCTAACCCTAACCCGAACCCGAACCTTAACCCGAAGCCTTAAACTAAACCGTCCCCTAATCCTAACCCGTATGCTAAATCTAACCCATACCCTAACACGTACGCTCACCCTAAACCGTTGTCGTACCCTAACCTGTCCCCTAAACCGTCCCCGTTCCCTAACCCTAACCCTAACCCTAACCCTAACCCTAACCCTTACCCGAAGACTTACCCTAACCCGTCCCCTAATCCTAACCCGTACGCTAACACTAACCCGTACCCTAACACGTACGCTCACCCTAAACCGTTGTCGTACCCTAACCTGTCCCCTAAACCGTCCCAGTCCCCTAACCCTAACCCTAACCCTAACTCTAACACTAACCCTTACCCGAAGCCTTACCCTAACCCGTCCCCTAATCCTAACCCATACAATAACACTATCCTGTACCCTAACACGTACGCTCAACATAAACCGTTGTCATACACTAACCTGTCCCCTAAACCGTCCCCATCCCCTAACCCTAACCCTAACCCTAACCCTAGCCCTTACCTGAAGCCTTACCCTAACCCGTCCCCTAATCCTAACCCGTACGCTAACACTACCCTGTACCCTAACACGTACGCTCACCCTAAACCGTTGTCGTACCCTAACCTGTCCCTTAAAGCGTCCCCGTCCCCTAACCCTAACCCTAACCCTAACCCTAACCCTTACCCGAAGCCTTACCCTAACCCGTCCCCTAATCCTAACCCGTATGCTAACTCTAACACGTACCCTAACACGTACCCTCACCCTAAACCGTTGTCGTACCCTAACCTGTCCCCTAAACCGTCCCCATTCACTAACACTAACCATAACCCTAACCTTAAACCTAACCATTACCCGAAGCCTTACCCTAACCCGTACCCTAATCCTAACCCGTACGCTAACACTACACCGTACCCTAACACATACGCACACCCTAAACCGTTGTCATACACTAACCTGTCCCCTAAACCGTCCCCGTCTCCTAACCCTAACCCTAACCCTAAGCCTAAACCTAAACCTGACCCGAAGCCTTATACTAACACGTCCTCTAATCCTAACCCATACTCTAACACTAACCCGTACCCTAACACGTACGCTCACCCTAAATCGTTGTCGTACCCTAACCTGTCCCCTAAACCATCCCCGTCCCCTAACCCTAACCCTAAACCTTACCCTAACCCTTACCCGAAGCCTTACCCTAACCCGTCCCCTAATCCTAACCCGTACGCTAACACTAACCCGTACCCTAACACGTACGCTAACCCTAAACCTTTGTCGTACCCTAACCTGTCCCCTAAACCGTCACCGTCCCCTAAACCTAACCCTAACCCTAACCCTAACCCGAACCCTTACCCGAAGCCTTACCCTAAACCGTCCCCTAATCCTAACCCGTATGCTAACTCTAACCCGTAACCTAACACGTACGCTCAACCTAAACCCTTGTCGTACCCTAACCTGTCCCCTAAACCGTCCCAGTTCCCTCACCCTAACCCTAACCCTAACCCTAACCCTAACCCTTACCCGAAGCCTTACCCTAAACCGTCCCCTAATCCTAATCCGTACGCTAACACTAACCCGTACCCTAACACGTACGCTCACCCTAAACCGTTGTCGTACCCTAACCTGTCCCCTAAACCGTCCCAGTCCCCTAACCCTAACCCTAACCCTAAATCTAACACTAACCCTTACCCGAAGCCTTACCCTAACCCGTCCCCTAATCCTAACCCATACGATAACACTAACCTGTACCCTAACACGTACGCTCAACATAAACCGTTGTCATACACTAACCTGTCCCCTAAACCGTCCCCATCCCCTAACCCTAACCCTAACCCTAACCCTAGCCCTTACCTGAAGCCTTACCCTAACCCGTCCCCTAATCCTAACCCGTACGCTAACACTAACCTGTACCCTAACACGTACGCTCACCCTAAACCGTTGTCGTACCCTAACCTGTCCCTTAAACCGTCCCCGTCCCCTAACCCTAACCCTAACCCTAACCCTAACCCTAACCCTTACCCGAAGCCTTACCCTAACCCGTCCCCTAATCCTAACCCGTATGCTAACTCTAACACGTACCCTAACACGTACCCTCACCCTAAACCGTTGTCGTACCCTAACCTGTCCCCTAAACCGTCCCCATTCACTAACACTAACCATAACCCTAACCTTAACCCTAACCCTTACCCGAAGCCTTACCCTAACCCGTACCCTAATCCTAACCCGTACGCTAACACTACACCGTACCCTAACACATACGCACACCCTAAACCGTTGTCATACACTAACCTGTCCCCTAAACCGTCCCCGTCTCCTAACCCTAACCCTAACCCTAAGCCTAAACCTAAACCTGACCCGAAGCCTTATACTAACACGTCCTCTAATCCTAACCCATACTCTAACACTAACCCGTACCCTAACACGTACGCTCACCCTAAATCGTTGTCGTACCCTAACCTGTCCCCTAAACCATCCCCGTCCCCTAACCCTAACCCTAAACCTTACCCTAACCCTTACCCGAAGCCTTACCCTAACCCGTCCCCTAATCCTAACCCGTACGCTAACACTAACCCGTACCCTAACACGTACGCTCACCCTAAACCTTTGTCGTACCCTAACCTGTCCCCTAAACCGTCACCGTCCCCTAAACCTAACCCTAACCCTAAACCTAACCCGAACCCTTACCCGAAGCCTTACCCTAAACCGTCCCCTAATCCTAACCCGTATGCTAACTCTAACCCGTAACCTAACACGTACGCTCAACCTAAACCCTTGTCGTACCCTAACCTGTCCCCTAAACCGTCCCAGTTCCCACACCCTAACCCTAACCCTAACACTAACCCTAACCCTTACCCGAAGCCTTACCCTAAACCGTCCCCTAATCCTAACCCGTACGCTAACACTAACCCGTACCCTAACAGGTACGCTCACCCTAAACCGTTGTCGTACCCTAACCTGTCCCCTAAACCGTCCCCGTCCCCTAACCCTAACCCTAACCCTAACCCTAACACTAACCCTTACCCGAAGCCTTACCCTAACCCGTCCCCTAATCCTAACCCATACGATAACACTAACCTGTACCCTAACACGTACTCTCACCCTAAACCGTTGTCATACACTAACCTGTCCCCTAAACTGTCCCCGTCCCCTAACCCTAACCCTAACCCTAACCCTAAACCTTACCCGAAGCCTTACCCTAACCCGTCCCCTAATCCTAACCCGTACGCTAACACTAACCCGTACCCTAACACGTACGCTCACCCTAAACCGTTGTCGTACACTAACCTGTCCCCTAAACCGTCCCCGTCCCCTAACCCTAACCCTAAACCTAACCCTAACCCTAACCCTTACCCGAAGCCTTACCGTAAACCGTCCCCTAATCCTAACCCATTCGATAACACTAACCCGTACCCTAACACGTACGCTCACCCTAAACAGTTGTCGTATCCTAACCTGTCCCCTAAACCGTCACCGTCCCCTAAACCTAACCCTAACCCTAACACTAACCCTAACCCGAACGCTTACCCGAAGCTTTAACCTAAACCGTCCCCTAATCCTAACCTGTATGCTAACTCTAACCCATACCCTAACCCGTACGCTCACCCTAAACAGTTGTCGTACCCTAACCTGCCCCCTAAACCGTCCCCGTTCCCTAACCCTAACCCTAACCCTAACTCTAACCCTAACCCTTACCCGAAGCCTTACCCTAACCCGTCCCCTTATCCTAACCCGTACGCTAACACTAACCCGTACCCTAACACGTACGCTCACCCTAAACCGTTGTCGTAACCTAACCTGTCCCCTAAATCGTCCCCGTCCCCTAACCCTAACCCTAACACTAACACTAACACTAACCCTTACCCGAAGCCTTACCCTAACCCGTCCACTAATCCTAACCCATACGATAACACTAACCTGTACCCTAACACGTACGCTCACCATAAACCGTTGTCGTACACTAACCTGTCCCCTAAACCGTCCCCATCTCCTAACCCTAACCCTAACCCTAACCCTAGCCCTTACCTGAAGCCTTACCCTAACCCGTCCCCTAATCCTAACCCGTACGCCAACACTAACCTGTACCCTAACACGTACGCTCACCCTAAACCGTTGTCGTACACTAACCTGTCCCTTAAACCGTCCCCGTCGCCTAACCCTAACCCTAACCCTAAACCTAACCCTAACACTTACCCGAAGCCTTACCCCAACCCGTCCCCTAATCCTAACCCGTATGCTAACTCTAACCCGTACCCTAACACGTACGCTCACCCTAAACTGTTGTCGTACCCTAACCTGTCCACTAAACCGTCCCCGTCCCCTAACCCTAACCCTAACCCTAACCCTAGCCCTTACCTGAAGCCTTACCCTAACCCGTCCCCTAATCCTAACACGTACGCTAACACTAACCTGTACCCTAACACGTACGCTCACCCTAAACCGTTGTCGTACCCTAACCTGTCCCTTAAACCGTCCCCGTCCCCTAACCCTAACCCTAACCCTATCCCTAACCCTAACCCTTACCCGAAGCCTTACCCTAACCCGTCCCCTAATCCTAACCCGTATGCTAACTCTAACACGTACCCTAACACGTACCCTCACCCTAAACCGTTGTTGTACCCTAACCTGTCCCCTAAACCGTCCCCATTCACTAACACTAACCATAACCCTAACCTTAACCCTAACCCTTACCCGAAGCCTTACCCTAACCCGTACCCTAATCCTAACCCGTACGCTAACACTACACCGTACCCTAACACATACGCACACCCTAAACCGTTGTCATACACTAACCTGTCCCCTAAACCGTCCCCGTCTCCTAACCCTAACCCTAACCCTAAGCCTAAACCTAAACCTGACCCGAAGCCTTATACTAACACGTCCTCTAATCCTAACCCATACTCTAACACTAACCCGTACCCTAACACGTACGCTCACCCTAAATCGTTGTCGTACCCTAACCTGTCCCCTAAACCATCCCCGTCCCCTAACCCTAACCCTAAACCTTAACCTAACCCTTACCCGAAGCCTTACCCTAACCCGTCCCCTAATCCTAACCCGTACGCTAACACTAACCCGTACCCTAACACGTACGCTCACCCTAAACCTTTGTCGTACCCTAACCTGTCCCCTAAACCGTCACCGTCCCCTAAACCTAACCCTAACCCTAACCCTAACCCGAACCCTTACCCGAAGCCTTACCCTAAACCGTCCCCTAATCCTAACCCGTATGCTAACTCTAACCCGTAACCTAACACGTACGCTCAACCTAAACCCTTGTCGTACCCTAACCTGTCCCCTAAACCGTCCCAGTTCCCTCACCCTAACCCTAACCCTAACCCTAACCCTAACCCTTACCCGAAGCCTTACCCTAAACCGTCCCCTAGTCCTAACCCGTACGCTAACACTAACCGGTACCCTAACACGTACGCTCACCCTAAACCGTTGTCGTACCCTAACCTGTCCCCTAAACCGTCCCCGTCCCCTAACCCTAACCCTAACCCTAACCCTAACACTAACCCTTACCCGAAGCCTTACCCTAACCCGTCCCCTAATCCTAACCCATACGATAACACTAACCTGTACCCTAACACGTACTCTCACCCTAAACCGTTGTCATACACTAACCTGTCCCCTAAACTGTCCCCGTCCCCTAACCCTAACCCTAACCCTAACCCTAAACCTTACCCGAAGCCTTACCCTAACCCGTCCCCTAATCCTAACCCGTACGCTAACACTAACCCGTACCCTAACACGTACGCTCACCCTAAACCGTTGTCGTACACTAACCTGTCCCCTAAACCGTCCCCGTCCCCTAACCCTAACCCTAAACCTAACCCTAACCCTAACCCTTACCCGAAGCCTTACCGTAAACCGTCCCCTAATCCTAACCCATTCGATAACACTAACCCGTACCCTAACACGTACGCTCACCCTAAACAGTTGTCGTACCCTAACCTGTCCCCTAAACCGTCACCGTCCCCTAAACCTAACCCTAACGCTAACACTAACACTAACCCGAACGCTTACCCGAAGCTTTAACGTAAACCGTCCCCTAATCCTAACCTGTATGCTAACTCTAACCCGTACCCTAACCCGTACGCTCACCCTAAACAGTTGTCGTACCCTAACCTGCCCCCTAAACCGTCCCCGTTACCTAACCCTAACCCTAACCCTAACTCTAACCCTAACCCTTACCCGAAGCCTTACCCTAACCCGTCCCCTTATCCTAACCCGTACGCTAACACTAACCCGTACCCTAACACGTACGCTCACCCTAAACCGTTGTCGTAACCTAACCTGTCCCCTAAACCGTCCCCGTCCCCTAACCCTAACCCTAACCCTAACACTAACACTAACCCTTACCCGAAGCCTTACCCTAACCCGTCCACTAATCCTAACCCATACGATAACACTAACCTGTACCCTAACACGTACGCTCACCATAAACCGTTGTCGTACACTAACCTGTCCCCTAAACCGTCCCCATCCCCTAACCCTAACCCTAACCCTAACCCTAGCCCTTACCTGAAGCCTTACCCTAACCCGTCCCATAATCCTAACCCGTACGCCAACACTAACCTGTACCCTAACACGTACGCTCACCCTAAACCGTTGTCGTACCCTAACCTGTCCCTTAAACCGTCCCCGTCGCCTAACCCTAACCCTAACCCTAAACCTAACCCTAACACTTACCCGAAGCCTTACCCCAACCCGTCCCCTAATCCTAACCCATATGCTAACTCTAACCCGTACCCTAACACGTACGCTCACCCTAAACTGTTGTCGTACCCTAACCTGTCCACTAAACCGTCCCCGTCCCCTAACCCTAACCCTAACCCTAACCCTTACCCTTACCCGAAGCCTTACCCTAACCCGTCCCCTAATCCTAAACCGTACGCTAACACTAACCCGTACCCTAACACGTACGCTCACCCTAAACAGTTGTCATACACTGACCTGTCCCCTAAACCGTCCCCGTCCCCATCCCCTAACCCTAACTCAACCCTAACCCTAACCCTTACCCGAAGCCTTACCCTAACCCGTCCCCTAATCCTAACCCGTACGCTAACACTAACCCGTACCCTAACACGTACGCTCACCCTAAACCGTTGTCGTACCCTAACCTGTCCCCTAAACCGTCCCCGTCCCCTAACCCTAACCCTAACCCTAACCCTAACCTTTAACCGAAGCCTTACCCTAACCCATTCCCTAATCCTAACCCGTACGCTAACACTAACCCGTAGCCTAACACGTACGCTCACCATAAACCGTTGTCGTACCATAACCTGTCCCCTAAACCGTCCCCGTCCCCTAACCCTAACCCTAACCCTAACCCTAACCCTTACCCGAAGCCTTACCCTAACACGTCCTCTAATCCTAACCCGTACGCTAACACTAACACGTAACCTAACACGTACGCTCACCCTAAACCGTTTTCGTACCCTAACCTGTCCCCTAAACCGTCCCCGTTCCCAAACCCTAACCCTAACCCTAACCATAACCCTTACCCGAAGCCTTACCCTAACTCTTCCCCTAATCCTAACCCGTACGCTGACACTAACCCGTACCCTAACACGTACGCTCACCCTAAACCGTTGTCGTACCCTAACCTGTCCCCTAAACCGTCCCCGTCACCTAACCCTAACCCTAACCCTAACCCTAACCCTAACCCTAACCCTAACCCTAACCCTTACCCGAAGCCTTACCCTAACCCGTCCCCTAATCCTAACCCATACGATAACACTAACCTGTACCCTAACACGTACGCTCACCCTAAACCGTTGTCATACACTAACCTGTCCCCTAAACTGTCCCCGTCCCCTAACCCTAACCCTAACCCTAACCCTAACCCTAAACCTTACCCGAAGCCTTACCCTAACCCGTCCCCTAATCCTAACCCGTACGCTAACACTAACCCGTACCCTAATACGTACGCTCACCCTAAACCGTTGTCGTACAGTAACCTGTCCCCTAAACGGTCCCCGTCCCCTAACCCTAACCCTAAACCTAACCCTAACCCTTACCCGAAGCGTTACCGTAAACCGTCCCTTAATCCTAACCCATACGATAACACTAACCCGTACCCTAACACGTACGCTCACCCTAAACCGTTGTCGTACCCTAACCTGTCCCCTAAACCGTCCCCGTCCCCTAACCCTAACCCTAACCCTATCCCTAACCCTTACCCGAAGCCTTACCATAACCCGTCAACTAATCCTAACCAGTATGCTAACACTAACCCGTACCCTAACACGTACGCTCACCCTAAACCGTTGTCGTACACTAACCTGTCCCCTAAACCGTCCCCGTCCCCTAACCCTAACCCTAACTCTAACCCTAACCCTAACCCTTACCACAAGCCTTAACGTAACCCATCCCCTAATCCTAACCCATACGATAACACTAACCCATACCCTAACACGTACGCTCACCCTAAACCGTTGTCGTACCCTAACCTGTCCCCTAAACCGTCCCCGTCCCCTAACCCTAACCGTAACCCTAGCCCTAACCCTTACCCGAAGCCTTACCCTAACCCGTCCCCTAATCCTAACCCGTACGCTAACACTAACCCCTACCCTAACACGTACGCTCACCCTAAACCGTTGTCGTACACTAACCTGTCCCCTAAACTGTCCCCGTCCCTGTCCCCGTCCCCTAACCCTAACCCTAACCCTAACCCTAACCCTTACCCGAAGCCTTACCCTAACCCATCCCATAATCCTAACCCGTACGCTAACACTAACCCGTACCCTAACACGTACGCTCACCCTAAACCGTTGTCGTACCCTAACCTGTCCCCTAAACCGTCCCCGTCCCCTAACCCTAACCCTAAACCTAACCCTAACCCTTACCCAAAGCCTTACTCTAACCCGTCACCTACTCCTAAACCGTACGCTAACACTAACACATAGCCTAACACGTACGCTCACCCTAAACCGTTGTCGTACCCTAACCTGTCCCCTAAACCGTCCCCATCCCCTAACCCTAACCCTAACCCTAACCCTAACCCTTACCTGAAGCCTTACCCTAACCCGTCCCCTAATCCTAACCCGTACGTTAACACTAAACCGTATCCTAACACATACACACACCCTAAACCGTTGTTGTACACTAACCTGTCCCCTAAACCGTTCCCGTCTCCTAACCCTAACCCTAACCCTAACCCTAACCCTAACCCTTACCCGAAGCCTTACCCTAACACGTCCTCTAATCCTAACCCGTACGCTAACACTAACCCGTACCCTAACACGTACGCTCAACGTAAACCGTTGTCGTACCCTAACCTGTCCCCTAAACCGTCCCCGTCCCCTAACCCTATCCCTAACCCAGCCCTAACCCTGTCCCGAAGCCTTACCCTAACCCGTCCCCTAATCCTAACCCGTACGCTAACACTAACCCGTACCCTAACACGTACGCTCACTCTAAACCGTTGTCGTACCCTAACCTCTCCCCTAAACCGTCACCGTCCCCTCACCCTATCCCTAACCCTAACCCTAACCCTAACCCGAACCCTTACCCGAAGCCTTACCCTAAACCGTCCCCTAATCCTAACCCGTACGCTAACACTAACCCGTATCCTAACACGTACGCTCACCCTAAACCTTTGTTGTACCCTAACCTGTCCCCTAAACCGTCCCCGTCCCCTAAGCCTAACACTAAACCTAACTCTAACCCTTACTCGAAGCCTTACCCTAAACCGTCCCCTAATCCTAACCCGTACGCTAACACTAACCCATACCCTAACACGTACGCTCACCCTAAACCGTTGTCGTACCCTAAGCTGTCCCTTAAACCGTCCCCTTCCACTAACCCTAAACCTTACCCTAACCCTAAACCTTACCCGAACCCTTACCCTAACCCGTCCCCTAATCCTAACCGGTATGCTAACTCTAACCCATACCCTAACACGTACGCTCACCCTAAACCGTTGTCGTACCCTAACCTGTCCCCTAAACCGTCCCCGTTCCCTAACTCTAACCCTAACCCTAACCTTAACCCTAACCCTTATCCGAAGCCTTACCCTAACTCGTCCCCTAATCCTAACTCGTACGCTAACACTAACCTGTACCCTAACACGAACGCTCACCCTAAACCGTTGTCGTACTCTAACCTGTCCCCTAAACCGTCCCCGTCCCCTAACCCTAACCCTAACCCTAACCCTAACCCTAAACCTTTCCTGAAGCCTTACACTAACCCGTCCCCTAATCCTAACCCTTACGATAACACTCAACCGTACCCTAACACATACGCTCACCCTAAACCGTTGTCGTACCCTAACCTGTCCCCTAAACCGTCCCCGTCCCCTAACCCTAACCCTAACCCTAACCCTAACCCTTACCCGAAGCCTTACCCTAACCCATAACCTAATCCTAACCCGTACGCTAACCCTAACCTGTAGCCTAACACGTACGCTCACCATAAACCGTTGTTGTACCATAACCTGTCCCCTAAACCGTCCCCATCCCCTAACCCTAACCCTAACCCTAACCCTAACCCTAACCCTTACCCGAAGCCTTACCCTAACACGTCCTCTAATCCTAACCCGTACGCTAACACTAACCCGTAACCTAACACGTACGCTCACCCTAAACCGTTGTCGTACCCTAACCTGTCCCCTAAACCGTCCCCATCCCCTAACCCTAACCATAACACTAACCCTAACCCTTCCCCGAAGCCTTACCCTAACCCATCCCCTAATCCTAACCCATACGATAACACTAACCCGTACCCTAACACGAACGCTCACCCTAAACCGTTGTCGTACCCTAACCTCTCCCCTAAACCGTCCCCGTCCCCTAACCCTAACCCTAACCCTAGCCCTAACCCTTACCCGAAGCCTTACCCTAACCCGTCCCCTCATCCTAACCCGTACGCTAACACTAACCCGTACCCTAACACGTACGCTCACCCTAAACCGTTGTCGTACACTAACCTGTCCCCTAAACTGTCCCCGTCCATGTCCCCGTCCCCGTCCCCTAACCCTAACCCTAACCCTAACCCTTACCCGAAGCCTTACCCTAACCCATCCCCTAATCCTAACCCGTACGCTAACACTAACTCGTACCCTAACACGTAGGGTCACCCTAAACCGTTGTCGTACCCTAACCTGTTCCCTAAACTGTCACCGTCCCCTAAACCTAACCCTAACCCTAACCCTAACCCTAGCCCTAACCCTTACCCGAAGACTTACCCTAACCCGTCCCCTAATCCTAACCCGTACGCTAACACTAAACCGTACCCTAACACGTACGCTCACCCTAAACCTTTGTCGTACACTAACCTGTCCCCTAAACCGTCCCCGTCCCCTAACCCTAAACCTAACCCTAACCCTTACCCAAAGCCTTACCCTAACCCGTCCTCTAATCCTAAACCGTACGCTAACACTAACCCATAGCCTAACACGTACGCTCATCATAAACCGTTGTCGTACCCTAACCTGTCCCCTAAACCATCCCGATCCCCTAACCCTAACCCTAACCCTAACCCTAACCCTTACCTGAAGCCTTACCCGAACCCGTCCCCTAATCCTAACCCGTACGCTAACACTAAACCGTATCCTAACACATACACACACCCTAAACCTTTGTTGTACACTAACCTGTCCCCTAAACCGTCCCCGTCTCCTAACCCTAACCCTAACCCTAACCCTAAACCTTACCCGAATCCTTACCCTAACACGTCCTCTAATCCTAACCCGTACGCTAACACTAACCCGTACCCTAACACGTACGCTCAACGTAAACCGTTGTCGTACCCTAACCTGTCCCCTAAACCGTCCCCGTCCCCTAACCCTATCCCTAACAGTAACCCTAAACCTGACCAGAATCCTTACCCTAACCTGTCCCCTAATTCTAACCCGTACGCTAACACTAACCCGTACCCTAACACGTACGCTCACCCTAAACCTTTCTCGTACTCTAACCTGTCCCCTAAACCGTCACCATCCCCTAACCGTAACCCTAACCCTAAACCTAACCCTAAACCTTACCCGAAGCCTTACCCTAACCCGTCCCATAATCCTAACCCTTACGATAACACTAAACCGTACCCTAACACGTACGCTCACCCTAAACCGTTGTCGTACACTAACCTGTCCCCTAAACCGGCCCCGTCCCGTAACCCTAACCCTAACCCTAGCCCTAACCCTTACCCGAAGCCTTACCCTAACCCGTCCCCTAATCCTAACCCGTACGCTATCACTAACCCTTACCCTAACACGAACGCACACCCTAAACCGTTGTCGTACACTAACCTATCCCCTAAACTGTCCCCGTACCCGTCCCCGTCCCCTAAACCTAACCCTAACCCTAACCCTAACCTGTCCCCTAAACTGTCCCCGTCACCTAACCCTAACCCTAACCCTAACCCTAACCCTAAACCTTACCCGAAGCCTTACCGTAAACCGTCCCCTAATCCTAACCCATACGATAACACTAACCCGTACCCTAACACGTACGCTCACCCTAAACCGTTGTCGTACCCTAACCTGTCCCCTAAACCATCCCCATCCCCTAACCCTAACCCTAACCCTAACCCTAACCCTAACCCTTACCCTTACCCGAAGCCTTACCATAACCCATCCCCTAATCCTAACCCGTATGCTAACACTAACCCGTACCCTAACACGTACGCTCACCCTAAACCGTTGTCGTACACTAACCTGTCCCCTAAACCATCCCCGTCCCCTACCCCTAACCCTAACCCTAACCCTAACCCTTACCCGAAGCCTTACCGTAACCCATCCCCTAATCCTAAACCATACGATAACACTAACCCGTACCCTAACACGTACGCTCACCCTAAACCGTTGTCGTACCCTAACCTGTCCCCTAAACCGTCCCCGTCCCCTAACCCTAACCCTAACCCTAACCCTAGCCCTTACCTGAAGCCTTACCCTAACCCGTCCCCTAATCCTAACCCTTACGCCAACACTAACCTGTACCCTAACACGTACGCTCACCCTAAACCGCTGTCGTACCCTAACCTGTCCCTTAAACCGTCCCCGTCGCCTAACCCTAACCCTAACCCTAAACCTAACCCTAACACTTACCCGAAGCCTTACCCCAACCCGTCCCCTAATCCTAACCCGTATGCTAACTCTAACCCGTACCCTAACACGTACGCTCACCCTAAACCGTTGTCGTACCCTAACCTGTCCCCTAAACCGTCCCCATTCCCTAACACTAACCCTAACCTTAACCCTAACCCTTACCCGAAGCCTTACACTAACCCATACCCTAATCCTAACTCGTACGCTAACACTAACCCGTACCCTAATACGTACGCTCACCCTAAACTGTTGTCGTACCCTAACCTGTCCACTAAACCGTCCCCGTCCCCTAACCCTGACCCTAACCCTAACCCTAACCCTTACCCGAAGCCTTACCCTAACCCGTCCCCTAATCCTAAACCGTACGCTAACACTAACCCGTACCCTAACACGTACGCTCACCCTAAACAGTTGTCATACACTGACCTGTCCCCTAAACCGTCCCCGTCCCCATCCCCTAACCCTAACTCAACCCTAACCCTAGCCCTTACCCGAAGACTTACCCTAACCCGTCCCCTAATCCTAACCCGTACGCAACACTAACCCGTACCCTAACACGTACGCTCACCCTAAACCGTTGTCGTACCCTAACCTGTCCCCTAAACTGTCCCTGTCCCCTAACCCTAACCCTAACCCTAAACCTAACCTTTACCCGAAGCCTTACCCTAACCCATTCCCTAATCCTAACCCGTACGCTAACACTAACCCGTAGCCTAACACGTACGCTCACCATAAACCGTTGTCGTACCATAACCTGTCCCCTAAACCGTCCCCGTCCCCTAACCCTAACCCTAACCCTAACCCTAACCCTTACCCGAAGCATTACACTAACACGTCCTCTAATCCTAACCCGTACGCTAACACTAACACGTAACCTAACACGTACGCTCACCCTAAACCGTTTTCGTACCCTAACCTGTCCCCTAAACCGTCCCCGTTCCCTAACCCTAACCCTAACCCTAACCATAACCCTTACCCGAAGCCTTACCCTAACCCTTCCCCTAATCCTAACCCGTACGCTGACACTAACCCGTACCCTAACACGTACGCTCACCCTAAACCTTTGTCGTACCCTAACCTGTCCCCTAAACCGTCCCCGTCACCTAACCCTAACCCTAACCCTAACCCTAACCCTAACCCTAACCCTTACCCGAAGCCTTACCCTAACCCGTCCCCTAATCCTAACCCATACGATAACACTAACCTGTACCCTAACACGTACGCTCACCCTAAACCGTTGTCATACACTAACCTGTCCCCTAAACTGTCCCCGTCCCCTAACCCTAACCCTAACCCTAACCCTAACCCTAAACCTTACCCGAAGCCTTACCCTAACCCGTCCCCTAATCCTAACCCGTACGCTAACACTAACCCGTACCCTAACACGTACGCTCACCCTAAACCGTTGTCGTACAGTAACCTGTCCCCTAAACGGTCCCCGTCCCCTAACCCTAACCCTAAACCTAACCCTAACCCTTACCCGAAGCGTTACCGTAAACCGTCCCTTAATCCTAACCCATACGATAACACTAACCCGTACCCTAACACGTACGCTCACCCTAAACCGTTGTCGTACCCTAACCTGTCCCCTAAACCGTCCCCGTCCCCTAACCCTAACCCTAACCCTAACCCTAACCCTTACCCGAAGCCTTACCATAACCAGTCAACTAATCCTAACCAGTATGCTAACACTAACCCGTAACCTAACACGTACGCTCACCCTAAACCGTTGTCGTACACTAACCTGTCCCCTAAACCGTCCCCGTCCCCTAACCCTAACCCTAACCCTAACCCTAACCCTATCCCTTACCACAAGCCTTAACGTAACCCATCCCCTAATCCTAACCTATACGATAACACTAACCCGTACCCTAACACGTACGCTCACCCTAAACCGTTGTCGTACCCTAACCTGTCCCCTAAACCGTCCCCGTCCCCTAACCCTAACCCTAACCCTAGCCCTAACCCTTACCCGAAGCCTTACCCTAACCAGTCCCCTAATCCTAACCCGTACGCTAACACTAACCCGTACCCTAACACGTACGCTCACCCTAAACCGTTGTCGTACACTAACCTGTCCCCTAAACTGTCCCCGTCCCTGTCCCCGTCCCCTAACCCTAACCCTAACCCTAACCCTAACCCTAACCCTTACCCGAAGCCTTACCCTAACCCATCCCATAATCCTAACCCGTACGCTAACACTAACCCGTACCCTAACACGTACGCTCACCCTAAACCGTTGTCGTACCCTAACCTGTCCCCTAAACCGTCCCCGTCCCCTAAACCTAACCCTAAACCTAACCCTAACCCTTACCCAAAGCCTTACTCTAACCCGTCACCTAATCCTAAACCGTACGCTAACACTAACCCGTACCCTAACACGTACGCTCACCCTAAACCGTTGTCGTACCCTAACCTGTCCCCTAAACCGTCCCCATCCCCTAACCCTAACCCTAACCCTAACCCTAACCCTTACCTGAAGCCTTACCCTAACCCGTCCCCTAATCCTAACCCGTACGTTAACACTAAACCGTATCCTAACACATACACACACCCTAAACCGTTGTTGTACACTAACCTGTCCCCTAAACCATTCCCGTCTCCTAACCCTAACCCTAACCCTAACCCTAACCCTAACCCTTACCCGAAGCCTTACCCTAACCCATCCCATAATCCTAACCCGTACGCTAACACTAACCCGTACCCTAACACGTACGCTCAACGTAAACCGTGGTCGTACCCTAACCTGTCCCCTAAACCGTCCCCGTCCCCTAACCCTATCCCTAACCCAGCCCTAACCCTGACCCGAAGCCTTACCCTAACCCGTCCCCTAATCCTAACCCGTACGCTAACACTAACCCCTACCCTAACACGTACGCTCACTCTAAACCGTTGTCGTACCCTAACCTCTCCCCTAAACCGTCACCGTCCCCTCACCCGATCCCTAACCCTAACCCTAACCCTAACCCGAACCCTTACCCGAAGCCTTACCCTAAACCGTCCCCTAATCCTAACCCGTACGCTAACACTAACCCGTATCCTAACACGTACGCTCAACCTAAACCTTTGTTGTACCCTAACCTGTCCCCTAAACCGTCCCCGTCCCCTAAGCCTAACACTAAACCTAACTCTAACCCTTACCCGAAGCCTTACCCTAAACCGTCCCCTAATCCTAACCCGTACGCTAACACTAACCCATACCCTAACACGTACGCTCACCCTAAACCGTTGTCGTACCCTAAGCTGTCCCTTAAACCGTCCCCGTCCCCTAACCCTAACCCTTACCCTAACCCTAAACCTTACCCGAACCCTTACCCTAACCCGTCCCCTAATCCTAACCGGTATGCTAACTCTAACCCATACCCTAACACGTACGCTCACCCTAAACCGTTGTCGTACCCTAACCTGTCCCCTAAACCGTCCCCGTTCCCTAACTCTAACCCTAACCCTAACCTTAACCCTAACCCTTATCCGAAGCCTTACCCTAACTCGTCCCCTAATCCTAACTCGTACGCTAACACTAAACTGTACCCTAACACGAACGCTCACCCTAAACCGTTGTCGTACTCTAACCTGTCCCCTAAACCGTCCCCGTCCCCTAACCCTAACCCTAACCCTAACCCTAACCCTAAACCTTTCCCGAAGCCTTACACTAAACCGTCCCCTAATCGTAACCCTTACGATAACACTCAACCGTACCCTAACACATACGCTCACCCTAAACCGTTGTTGTACCCTAATCTGTCCCCTAAACCGTCCCCGTCCCCTAACCCTAACCCTAACCCTAACCCTAACCCTTACCCGAAGCCTTACCCTAACCCATCCCCTAATCCTAACCCGTACGCTAACCCTAACCTGTAGCCTAACACGTACGCTCACCATAAACTGTTGTTGTACCATAACCTGTCCCCTAAACCGTCCCCGTCCCCTAACCCTAAACCTAACCCTAACCCTAACCCTAACACTTACCCGAAGCCTTACCCTAACACGTCCTCTAATCCTAACCCGTACGCTAACACTAACCCGTAACCTAACACGTACGCTCACCCTAAACCGTTGTCGTACCCTAACCTGTCCCCTAAACCGTCCCCATCCCCTAACCCTAACCATAACACTAACCCTAACCCTTCCCCGAAGCCTTACCCTAACCCATCCCCTAATCCTAACCCATACGATAACAGTAACCCGTACCCTAACACGTACGCTCACCCTAAACCGTTGTCGTACCCTAACCTGTCCCCTAAACCGTCCCCGTCCCCTAACCCTAACCCTAACCCTAGCCCTAACCCTTACCCGAAGCCTTACCCTAACCCGTCCCCTAATCCTAAACCGTACGCTAACACTAACCCGTACCCTAACACGTACGCTCACCCTAAACCGTTGTCGTACACTAACCTGTCCCCTAAACTGTCCCCGTCCCTGTCTCCGTCCCCTAACCCTAACCCTAACCCTAACCCTAACCCTTACCCGAAGCCTTACCCTAACCCATCCCCTAATCCTAACCCGTACGCAAACACTAACTCGTACCCTAACACGTAGGGTCACCCTAAACCGTTGTCGTACCCTAACCTGTCCCCTAAACCGTCACCGTCCCCTAAACCTAACCCTAACCCTAACCCTAACCCTAGCCCTAACCCTTACCCGAAGACTTACCCTAACCCGTCCCCTAATCCTAACCCATACGCTAACACTAAACCGTACCCTAACACGTACGCTCACCCTAAACCTTTGTCGTACACTAACCTGTCCCCTAAACCGTCCCCGTCCCCTAACCCTAAACCTAACCCTAACCCTTACCCAAAGCCTTACCCTAACCCGTCCCCTAATCCTAAACCGAACGCTAACACTAACCCATAGCCTAACACGTACGCTCACCATAAACCGTTGTCGTACCCTAACCTGTCCCCTAAACCGTCCCGATCCCCTAACCCTAACCCTAACCCTTTCCCTTACCTGAAGCCTTACCCGAAACCGTCCCCTAATCCTAACCCGTACGCTAACACTAAACCGTATCCTAACACATACACACACCCTAAACCGTTGTTGTACACTAACCTGTCCCCTAAACCGTCCCCGTCTCCTAACCCTAACCCTAACCCTAACCCTAACCCTAAACCTTACCCGAATCCTTACCCTAACACGTCCTCTAATCCTAACCCGTACGCTAACACTAACCCGTACCCTAACACGTACGCTCAACGTAAACCGTTGTCGTACCCTAACCTGTCCCCTAAACCGTCCCCGTCCCCTAACCCTATCCCTAACACTAACCCTAAACCTGACCAGAAGCCTTACCCTAACCTGTCCCCTAATCCTAACCCGTACGCTAACACTAAACCGTAACCTAACACGTACGCTCACCCTAAACCGTTGTCGTACTCTAACCTGTCCCCTAAACCGTCACCATCCCCTAACCCTAACCCTAACCCTAAACCTAACCCTAAACCTTACCCGAAGCCTTACCCTAACACGTCCTCTAATCCTAACCCGTACGCTAACACTAACCCGTACCCTAACACGTACGCTCAACGTAAACCGTTGTCGTACCCTAACCTGTCCCCTAAACCGTCCCCGTCCCCTAACCCTATACCTAACACTAACCCTAACCCTTTCCCGAAGCCTTACACTAACCCATCCCCTAATCCTAACCCGTACGCTAACACTAACCCATAGCCTAACACGTACGCTCATCATAAACCGTTGTCGAACCATAACCTGTCCCCTAAACCATCCCCGTCCCCTAACACTAACCCTAACCCTAACCCTAACCCTAACCCTTACCCGAAGACTTACCCTAACCCCTCCCCTAATCCTAACCCATACACTAACCCTAAACCGTACCCTACCACATACGCACACCCTAAAACGTTGTCGTACACTAACCTGTCCCCTAAACCGTCCCCGTCTCCTAACCCTAACCCTAACCCTAACCCTAAACCTAACACTTACCCGAAGCCTTACCCTAACACGTCCTCTAATCCTAACCCGTACGCTAACACTAACCCGTACCCTAACATGTACGCTCACCCTAAACCGCTGTTGTACACTAACCTGTCCCCTAAACCGTCTCCGTCCCCTAACCCTAACCCTAACCCTAACCCTAACCCGAACCCTTACCCGAAGCCTTACCCTAAACCGTCCCCTAATCCAAACCCTCATGCTAACTCTAACCCGTACCCTAACACGTACGCTCACCCTAAACCGTTGTCGTACACTAACCTTTCCCCTAAACTGTCCCCGTTCCCTAACCCTAACCCTAACCCTAACCCTAACCCTACCCCTTACCCGAAGCCTTACCCTAACCCGTCCCCTAATACTAACCCGTACGCTAACACTAACCCGTACCCTAACACGTACGCTCACCCTAAACCGTTGTCGTACCCTAACCTGTCCCCTACACCATCCCCGTCCCCTACCCTTAACCCTAACCATAACCCTAACCCTAACCCTTACCCGAAGCCTTACCCTAACCCGTCCCCTAATCCTAACCCATACGATAACACTAACCCGTACCCTAACACGTATGCTCACCCTAAACCGTTGTCGTACCCTAACCTGTCCCCTAAACCGTCCCCGTCCCCTAAACCTAACCCTAACCCTAACTCTAAACCTTACCCAAAGCCTTACCCTAACCCGTCCCCTAATACTAACCCGTACGCTAACACTAACCCGTACCCTAACACGTACGCTCACCCTAAACCGTTGTCGTACACTAACCTGTCCCCTAAACCATCCCCGTCCCCGTCCCCGTCCCCTAACCCTAACCCTAACCCTTACCCGAAGCCTTACCCTAATCCGTCCCCTAATCCTAACCCGTTGGCTAACACTAACCCGTACACTAACATGTATGCTCACCTTAAACCGTTGTCGTACCCTAACCTGTCCCCTAAACCGTCCCCGTCACCTAACCCTAACCCTAACCCTAACACTTACCCGAAGCCTTACACTAACCCGTCCCCTAATCCTAAACCGTACGCTAACACTAAACCGTACCCTAACACGTACGCTCAACCTAAACCTTTGTCGTACCCTAACCTGTCCCCTAAACCGTCCCCATCCCCTAACCCTAACCCTAACACTTACCCGAAGCCTTACCGTAACCCGTCCCCTAATCCTAACCTGTACGCTAACACTAAAGCGTACCCTAACACATACGCACACCCTAAACCGTTGTCGTACACTAACCTGTCCCCTAAACCGTCCCCGTCTCCTAACCCTAACCCTAACCCTAACCCTAACCCTTACCTGAAGCCTTACCCTAACCCATCCTCTAATCCTAACCCGTACGCTAACACTAACCTGTACCCGAACACATACGCTCCCCCTAAACCGTTGTCGTACCCTAACCTGTCCCCTAAAACGTCCCCGTCCACTAACCCTAACCCTAACCCTTACCCGAAGCCTAACACTAACCCATCCCCTAATCCTAACCCGTACGCTAACCCTAACCCGTACCCTAACACGTACGCTCACCCTAAACGGTTGTCGTACACTAACCTGTCCCCTAAACCGTCCCCGTCCTCTAACCCTAAACCTAACACTAACCCAAACCCTAACCCTTACCCGAAGCCTTACCCCTAACCCTTCCCCTAATCCTAACACATACGATAACACTAACCTGTACCCTAACACGTATGCTCACCCTAAACCGTTGTCATACACTAACCTGTCCCCTAAACCATCCCCGTCCCCTAACCCTAACCCTAACCCAAGCCCTAACACTTACCCGAAGCCTTACCCTAACCCGTCCCCTAATCCTAACCCGTACGCTAACACTAACCCATACCCTAACACGTACGCTCACCCTAAACCGTTGTCGTACACTAACCTGTCCCCTAAACGGTCCCCGTACCCGTCCCCGTCCTCTAACCCTAACCCTAACCCTAACCCTTACCCGAAGCCTTACCCTAACCCGTCCCCTAATCCTAACCCGTACGCTAACACTAACCCGTACCCTAACACGTACGCTCACCCTAAACCTTTGTCGTACCCTAAACTGTCCCCTAAACCGTCCCCGTCCCCGTCCCCTAACCCTAAACCTAACCGTAACCCTAACCCTTACCCGAAGCCTTACCCTAACCCGTCCCCTAATCCTAAACCGTACACTAACACTAACCCGTACCCTAACACGTACACTCACCCTAAATCGTTGTCGTACCCTAACCTGTCCCCTAAACCGTCCCTGTCCCCTAAACCTAACCCTAACCCTAACCCTAACCCTTACCCGAAGCCTTACCCTAACCCATCCCCTAATCCTAACCCGTATGCTAACACTAACCCGTACCCTAACACGTACGCTCACCCTAAACCGTTGTCGTACCCTAACCTGTCCCCTAAACCGTCCCTGTCCCCTAACCCTAACCCTAACCCTAACCCTTTCTCGAAGCCTTACACTAACCCATCCCCTAATCCTAACCCGTACGCTAACACTAACCCATAGCCTAACACGTACGCTCATCATAAACCGTTGTCGTACCATAACCTGTCCCCTAAACCGTCCCCGTCCCCTAACCCTAACCCTAACCCTAACCTTAACCCTAACCCTTACCCGAAGCCTTACCCTAACCCGTCCCCCTAATCCTAACCCATACACTAACCCTAAACCGTACCCTAACACATACGCACACCCTAAACCATTGTCGTACACTAACCTGTCCCCTAAACCGTCCCCGTCTCCTAACCCTAACCCTAACCCTAACCCTAAACCTAACACTTACCGAAGCCTTACCCTAACACGTCCTCTAATCCTAACCCGTACGCTAACACTAACCCGTACCCTAACACGTACACTCACCCTAAACCGTTGTCGTACCCTAACCTGTCCCCTAAACCGTCCCCGTCCCCTAACCCTAACCCTAACCCTAACCCTAACCCTTACCCGAAGCCTTACCCTAACCCGTCCCCTAATCCTAAACCGTACGCTAACACTATCCCGTACCCTAACACGTACGCTCACCCTAAACCGTTGTCGTACACTAACCTGTCCCCTAAACCGTCTCCGTCCCCTAACCCTAACCCTAACCCTAACTCTAACCCTAACCCGAACCCTTACCCGAAGCCTTACCCTAAACCGTCCCCTAATCCTAACCCTCATGCTAACTCTAACCCGTACCCTAACACGTACGCTCACCCTAAACCGTTGTCGTACACTAACCTTTCCCCTAAACTGTCCCCGTTCCCTAACCCTAACCCTAACCCTAACCCTAACCCTACCCCTTACCCGAAGCCTTACACTAACCCGTCCCCTAATCCTAACCCGTACGCTAACACTAACCCGTACCCTAACACGTACGCTCACCCTAAACCGTTGTCGTACCCTAACCTGTCCCCTAAACCGTCCCCGTCCCCTAACCCTAACCCTAACCCTAACTCTAAACCTTACCCAAAGCCTTACCCTAACCCGTCCCCTAATCCTAACCTGTACGCTAACACTAACCCATACCCTAACACGTACGCTCACCCTAAATCGTTGTCGTACACTAACCTGTCCCCTAAACCATCCCCGTCCCCGTCCCCCTAACCCTAACCCTAACCCTAACCCTAACCCTTACCCGAAGCCTTACCCTAACCCGTCCCCTAATCCTAACCCGTTGGCTAACACTAACCCGTACACTAACACGTATGCTCACCTTAAACTGTTGTCGTACCCTAACCTGTCCCCTAAACCGTCCCCGTCCCCTAACCCTAACCCTAACCCTAACACTTACGCGAAGCCTTACACTAACCCGTCCCCTAATCCTAAACCGTACGCTAACACTAAACCGTAGCCTAACACGTACGCTCACCCTAAACCGTTGTCGTACACTAACCTGTCCCCTAAACCGTCCCCGTCCCCTAACCCTAACCCTAACCCTAACCCTAACACTTACCCGAAGCCTTACCGTAACCCGTCCCCTAATCCTAACCCGTATGCTAACACTAACCCGTAGCCTAACACTTACGCTCACCATAAACCGTTGTCGTACCATAACCTGTCCCCTAAACGGTCCCCGTCCCCTAACCCTAACCCTAACCCTAACCCTAACCCTAACCCGAAACCTTACCCGAAGCCTTACCCTAAACCGTCCCCTAATCCTAACCCGTACGCTAACACTAACCCGTACCCTAACACGTACGCTCACCCTAAAACTTTGTCGTACACTAACCTGTCCCCTAAACCGTCCCCGTCCGCTAACCCTAACAATAACCCTAACCCTAACACTCACCCGAAGCCTTACCCTAACCCGTCCCCTAATCCTAACCCTTACGATAACACTAAACCGTACCCTAACACGTACGCTCACCCTAAACCGTTGTCATACACTGACCTGTCCCCTAAACCGTCCCCGTCCCCGTCCCCTAACCCTAACCCTAACACTAACCCTTACCCGAAGCCTTACCCTAACCCGTCCCCTAATCCTAAACCGTACACTAACACTAACCCGTACCCTAACACGTACACTCACCCTAAACCGTTGTCGTACCCTAACCTGTCCCCTAAACCGTCCCTGTCCCATAACCCTAACCCTAACCCTAACCCTAACCCTTACCCGAAGCCTTACCCTAACCCATCCCCTAATCCTAACCCGTATGTTAACACTAAACTGTAGCCTAACACGTACGCTCACCATAAACCGTTGTCGTACCATAACCTATCCCCTAAACGGTCCCCGTCCCCTAACCCTAACCCTAACCCTAACCCTAACCCTGTCCCTTACACGAAGCCTTACCCTAACCCGTCCCCTAATCCTAACCCGTATGCTAACTCTAAGCCGTACCCTAACACGTACGCTCACCCTAAACCGTTGTCGTATCCTAACCTGTCCCCTAAACCGTCCCCGTTCCCTAACCCTAACCCTAACCCTAACCTTAACCCTAACCCTTATCCGAAGCCTTACACTAAACCGCCCCCTAATCCTAACTCGTACGCTAACACTAACACGTACGCTCACCCTAAATCGTTGTCGTACTCTAACCTGTCCCCTAAACCGTCCCCTAACCCTAACCCTAACCCTAATCCTTACCCGAAGCCTTACCCTAACCGTCTCCTAATCCTAACCCTTACGATAACACTAACCCGTACCCTAACACGTACGCTTACCCTAAACCGTTGTCGTACACTAACCAGTCCACTAAACCGTCTCCGTCACCTAACCCTAACCCTAACCCTAACCCTAACCCTAACCCGAACCCTTAACCGAAGCCTTACCCTAAACCGTCCCCTAATCCTAACCCTCATGCTAACTCTAACCCGTACCCTAACTCGTACGCTCACCCTAAACCGTTGTCATACACTAACCTTTCCCCTAAACCTTCCCCGTTCCCTAAACCTAACCCTAACCCTAACCCTAACCCTAACACTTACCCGAAACCTTACACTAAACCGTCCCCTAATCCTAAACCGTACGCTAACACTAAACCGTACCCTAACACGTACGCTCAACCTAAACCGTTGTCGTACCCTAACCCCTCCCCTAAACCGTCCCCGTCCCCTAACCCTAAACCTAACCCTAACCCTAACCCTTACCCGAAGCCTTACCCTAACCCGTCCCCTAATCCTAACCCGTACGCTAACACTAAAGCGTACCCTAACACATACGCACACCCTAAACCGTTGTCGTACACTAACCTGTCCCCTAAACCGTCCCCGTCTCCTAACCCTAACCCTAACCCTAACCCTAACCCTAACCCTTACCCGAAGCCTTACCCTAACCCGTCCTCTAATCCTAACCCATACGCTAAAACTAACCCGTACCCTAACACGTACGCTCACCCTAAACCGTTGTCGTACCCTAACCTGTCCCCTAAACCGTCCCCGTCCCCTAACCCTAACCCTAACCCTAACCCTAACACCCGAAGCCTTACACTAACCCGTCCCCAAATCCTAACCCGTACGCTAACACTAACCCGTACCCTAACACGTACGCTCACCCTAAACCGTTGTCGTACACTAACCTGTCCCCTAAACCGTCATCCGTCCCTAGACCCTAACCCTAACCCTAACCCGAACCCTTACCCGACGCCTTACACTAATCCAGTCCCCTAATCCTAACCCGTACGCTAACACTAACACCGTACCCTAACACTGTACGCTCACCCTCAAGCCAGTTGTCGTACCCTAACCTGTACCCTAAACCGATCCCCGCCCCTACCCTAACCCTAACCCTAACCCTAACCCTTACCCGAAGCCTTACCCTAACCCGTCCCCTAATCCTAACTGGTACGCTAACACTAACACTTACCCTAACACGTACGCTCACCCTAAAACATTGTCGTACCATATCCTGTCCCCTAAAGCGTCCCCGTCACCTAACTC